>NW_011494921.1:2069809-2112184 GCF_000754665.1 Bison bison bison | reverse complement strand
GAGAGATGGAAGAACCAAGCCGCTTCTGGAGGTTTTGTAGGGAAGGGAAAAAAAAATTTTTTTTTTCTCTCTACCCATCTTAGGTTCTCTGGTTGGCGCCAAATTGATAAAATTGGAAATTTTATCCAATTCCAACGAATTGGAAATTCCCTGGTGGTTCAGTGGTTAGGACTTTACACTTTGACTGCTGAGGGCGTGGGTTCAATCCCTACTCTGGGAACTAAGATCCCACAAGCCATGCCGTGCAGCCAAATAACAATAATAATAGTAAAATAAAAGACTAATTAACAAGAGGTGAAAATACACACACACACATTTAATGATGTGTATGTGAATGCAAGTTCGTGTACCCAACACACAGTGAGGCCAAGCAAACCGAAACATTGGAATTAGAGCCGAGAAAGGTTTACTGCGAGGTCAGGCAAGGAGACGGGCGAGATCAAGCCCTGAAGAGCCTCCAGCTCCCCCGAAGGATTCTGGCAAAGCGTTTTTAAAAGCCAGGTGTGGGCAGGAGAGTCACAGCACACTTCCTGACTGTGATCAGATCGTGCACAGCTCTCTGACTAGCTAATGATGAGGTAGCTGGGTGGCGTCACAGTGGTTAACTTTATCAGTCCTTAGGTTCCAGGAGTCCTGGGACTATATGTTCAGGCTCATCAAGTAGCTGTTGTTCAGCCCCTAAGTGGTGTCCACCCCTTAGAGACCTCACAGATTGCAGCACGCCAGGCTCCCCTGTCCTTCACTGTCTCCTGGAGTCTGCTCAAACCCATGTCCATTGAGTCAGTGATGCCCTCCAACCATCTCATCCTCTGTCAGCCCCTTCTCCTGCCCTCAATCTTCCCCAGCATCAGGGTCTTTTCCAGTGAGTCAGCTCTTTGTATCAGGTGGCCAAAGTACTGGAGCTTCAGCTTCAGCGTCAGCCCGTCCAATGAATAGTCAGGGTTGATTTCCTTTAGGATGGACTGGTTGGATCTCCTTGCTGTCCAAGAGACTCTCAAGAGTCTTCTCCAACACCACAGTTCAAAAGCAAGAAGTAGTTAACATCTTCTGTTTGATGGGAGGGAGGGGGGCTTTCACATCCACAAAACAACTCAGGAAATGTGCATCAAATACTATTATCCAGGTACTTCAGAGAGGAGCTAGAGCAGAGGATGTGGGGGAAGGCCTGTCCCCACCTCCCTAAACCCCCTGGGATCCTGCTTGGTTACAAGCATAGGTTTCCATGGGATTTCACAAAGAGGACAGCCAGATGATTAAAGTGTATACACTACTCTAGGCGAAACAAAGGAAAACGGATTTGGGCCTTCTGGGTGGTGTGGGCCTGTTATGGGAAGATGACAAGGAAAAGTAGAGTAAACGAAAGGTGTTTATTTAATAGGACGTGTTACACAGGCCTATGTAGGTACCTTCTCCATTGGAGAGATGTTGAAAGTCCTCCTCTCCTGGTGCAGGCTGGGGAGATAGTTTTACAAATGGAAATTTTCTTTATAAATGTACATTTCCTTTGTAAACAGATAACTAACATATGCCTGTTTTTAGAGCTTTCCTTGCATCCACTGGTTCTTAACAGCCTTTAACTCAAAATAGTCCATATGTCAAAGAGAGCTATTTGGGGTGCTCTACTCCTGAGGGAAGAAAAAATGTTTTAAAGACTGGAGGACTGAAGTATGTACTTCAGTTACAAAAGTTAAAAGAAAAAAAAAAAATGAAGTGGCAGAAAGTACTGCAAGGGAGAAAAAACAATTTCCCCTCTATCCTTTTAGGTTCTTGGCTGAGATGGCAATAAAGAAGAAAAGATTAACAGAAGACAAACAAACATGCCTGAATACCAGGAAAAGCGAGTGTGTCCCTGAAATGGCCCAGGCCAGAAACTTAAATAGCATCCTTAGCAGATGACAGAGAAAGATGTCGAGAGGTGGAGAAAGGCTTGTTAATGGGAGGTGACCAGGAAGAGCATGGTAACAAGCAACAAGGTCATGGCTATTATGCAGATCAAAGTCTTTGCTTTCTCCTTTGATGAGCTGCTAGGGATTAAGTCATCCTTCTCTTCTTGATGTAGAAAGACACCCTTACAAATGGAGATTTCCTAATAAATGTAAATGTTGTTGTTGTTCAGTTGTTAAGTCCTGTCTGATATTTTTGCAACCCATGGACTGTGCCCAACAGGCTCCTCTGTCCATTGGGCTCTCCAGGCAAGACTCCTGGAGTGGGTTGCCATTTCCTTCTCCAGGGGATATTCTCAACTAAGGGAATGAGCCCCAGTGTCCTGCGTTGGCAGGTAGATTATTTACTACTGAGCCACCAGGAAAGCCCAGACAAATGTGAATTTCTTTCACAAAAGGATAATTTATAACTGGGATCGAATCTGGCGCTGCAGGCAGATTCTTTGCTATCTGAGCCATCGGGGAAGTGGTCTGGGGATTGGTTAACTGAACGTACTGGGCATCTGGTCCAGCAGAACATTTACAGGGACACGAAAGCTGCCTACGTTTCCATCTGTTGGTGTGGCACCCCAGGCAGGGGCAGCCTCACCATGGGCATAGAAATGTATCCCAGAGGTAGAAGGGAAAAAGAAATTGCCCTCCCCGTGGTGTTGGAGAAGACTCTTGAGAGCCCCTTGGACTGCAAGGAGATCCAACCAGTCCATTCTGAAGGAGATCAGTCTTGAATATTCATTGGAAGGACTAATGCTGAAGCTGAAGCTCCAATACTTTGGCCACTTGATTCGAGGAGCTGACTCATTTGAAAAGACCCTGATGCTGGGAAAGATTGAAGGCAGGAGGAGAAGGGGCGACAGAGGATTAGATGGTTGGATGGCATCACTGACTCAATGGACACGAGTTTGAGTAAGCTCTGAGAGTTGGTGATGGACAGGGAGGCCTGGCGTGCTGTGGTCCATGGGTCGCAAAGAGTCAGACATGACTGAGCAACTGAACTGCACTGAACTGAAAGCACAGACTTAGGAGGAAAGGGCCAGGGACCAGGGCCAGCTGTGCTCTCCCGTCCTTCGCGTTCGTCTCTCCCCTGAGCCTTCCTGTTCTCTGATGCTTGGCACACTGCTGCCTCTATCCTGCCCCTGGTCTCTGGAGACAGGTGGCTCCCTGAGCAAGGTGTTAACACGAGTCGCTGTGCAGGAGGCACAGTGAGGCCATACAAACTGAAGCGTCGGAGCGTGGAGCAGAGAAGGTTTATCGCAAGACATGAAAGGCCGTGAGGCGGCTCATGCGCCGCAGAGCTTCGAGCTCCTGGAAGGGCTTCAGCAAAGCATTTTTAAAGGGCAGGTTGGGGCAGGGAGGGCTTCCCAGGTAGCTCAGTGATAAAGAATCTGCCTGCCAATGCAAGATCCCCAGGGTTCAATCCCTGGGCTGGGAAGATCCCCTGGAGGAGGGCATGGCAACCCACTTCAGTATTCTTGCTGGGATAATCCCTTGGACAGAGGAGCCTGGTGGGCTATAGTCCACAGGATCGCAAAGAGCCAGGCACCACTAACACGCATACAGCACCTGGGGCGGAGAGGTCACAGGGCACGTGATGGGCTGGTGCACAGTTCTCTGATTGGCTGAGGTCACAGGGCACGTGATCAGCTGGTGCACAGTTCTCTGATTGGCTGATGGCAAGGCTGCAGGTGTTGTCACGGGGTTAACATTATCCACCCTTGGGCTCCAGGAGTCCTGGGGCTATGTGCTCAGGGTCCTCAAGTAGTCAACGTCCTCCATTTGGTGGGGGTTTTTCACATCTGCGAAATAACTCAGGAAATGAGCATCAAATACTCTTATCTAGGTACTTCGGGGTCGCTAAGAGTCGGATGCAACTGAGCGACTTCACTTTCACTTTTCACTTTCATGCACTGGAGAAGGAAATGGCAACCCACTCCAGTGTTCTTGCCTGGAGAATCCCAGGAATGGGGGAACCTGGTGGGCTGCAGTCTATGGGGTCGCACAGAGTCGGACACGACTGAAGCGACTTAGCAGCAGCAGCAGATACTTCAGAGAGGAGCTGGAGCAGAGGACGTGGGGAAGGCCTGTCCCCGGAAGACCCTACAGGATCCTGCCGGTACCAAAGGGCCCGGCAACTCCCCTGCTCTCTTAGGGCTCTCGAGAGAAGCTGCAGTGTTTGCTGAGGCCCAGCTCAAGAGGTGAACACGGGAGTCGAGAGTGAGAAATGGGGCAGGAGCTGGCCCCTGGGGGCCAGATGAACAAGCAGACTGCAGGAAGGAAGGAGAAGGAGCGTGAGACACGAGGAAGCCGCAGCAGGACTTGGCGACTGGGGCGGCGGGGAGCAGAAAGGCTCCAAACAAGGCTCTGAGGTTTCTGGTGGATAACTAGCCCAGGAGGACCCCTGAGCCTGGGACAGATGCGGAAGTCAAGGGAATGAGAAGCGTGCCAGGGCTGGGTGGATCGCATCAGAAAAAAGTTTCATTTCAGTTCAGTGGAGTGAGGAGAGCAGAGCAGGGGCAGGAGGGCGGAGCCGCTGCCTTCGGGACGCCTGTGAGCCCAGAGCGATGCCGACGGCAAATCAGGGGCTGCTGGCAACCCTTCTGGCGCATCCGTGACTCCTCGGCAGGTTCACCTCTTCGATTAATGTCGGAAGTGCTATGCTTTGTGAAGTTCATGGAGAGGAGTGCCAGGACCTCGCCTAAGAGAACTGTGAATTTTCAGATTTTTGGAAAGGAGTCTCCCAAATTTCCAAGTTAAAAAAAAAGCAGCAGCATCAGCAGAAACCAGAGGAGCCCTAGCGGTCCCGGTGGGACTTGGTGCTGTCACTGCTGAGGCCTGGGCGCAGTCCCTGGTTGGAGAATTGAGATCCCACAAGCAGCTCGGCATGATGAACAATAATAATAAAAATTAATAAGGAAAATGTCATTAACATTTTTTTTTTTTTTAAGAAAAAGAAGCAGAAAACAGAACTGCCAGCTTTCTTCCTTTTTGGTCTCTATTTGTAACTTCCTGCTTTATAGGTTTGTGTAGAGGACTCAAGACTTAATATCTGAGATATTAAGATATTGTAATATCTTAGTGCTGACCCATATTAGCACTGATTAAATGTTAGCTATTACCATTATTAGAATCACTTTCTCTGATCATCCTGCAGTAGTTAAGTAATGACCTTCTCCTCTTTAAAAGAACCTTCGGGATTGTTAGAAAATCAAAAAGGCTATGAGACTGACACCCTGCTTACTGCACTAAGGAGGCAGCCAGAAAATGAAAAAAAAAAAAAAAAAGCACAGAGGTCTAATTGGGCTTTGCTGTTCTTGGGAATCACTTCCTGCTTCAAGTACAAATTTTTACATATGCATCTGCATTAAATTAGATTTTTTCCCCTTCTTCTCTCATCTACTCAAAAACAAATGAAATACATCTGTTGCCCTGCCAGAAATACCTAGGTTGACCTTCGACATTCAATTCGTCCAAGCAACCTGCCTTCTCCACAGGTAGATTTGAAGGACAGATTCCAGGAACAGAGATAAATATGATGGAGATCTGTATTCACCCAAAATGTCTAGAGGGAAAGTTTAAGAAAGAATGTCCTCCTCTTGGAACTTCCCTGGTGGTCCAGTGGCTAAGACTCCATACTCCCAATGCACAGGGCCCAGGTTCCATCCCTGGTCAGGGAGCTAGATCCCACATGCTGAACTAAGAGTCCCCGTGCCACAACTGTAGATATCAAATGCTGCAATTAAGATTGAAGATCCCAAGTGCCAGCACAGCCAAATACATAAATAAATACTAAAGAAAAGTAAAAGAATGCCCCTTTCTTGCCACGTCCAAGATCAAGAGTCACTGGAAGAAGTGAAACCCCAGTGTCCGGCCTCACGCCTTGGTCCTGACCACACACCTGATCACTCTTGCCCATCTCTGCAGCCCGCCCTCCCTTCCTCCTTGCCCTCATCGTCTCAGGATCTTTCTTCCCTCCAACACTCCTTTCCGCAGGAACCCTATCCTTCCCACCTGTGCCTCCACAGCAAGCTTCTCTCAACTTTGCCCCTTTTCCTCCAAGTGGAAGAAGCCTTGGAAAAAAGAAACCCAACTAGATAGAGCTGCCAACTTGGGTCTCGTTTTTGAAAACTGTACATGCATTTGTACACAGAACATCAAAGCAGGGGATAGAGCCACTAAGAATGATCTTCAGTGTAAATTGCAGCATCTTCTAGGCCTCAAACCAAAGAAATACATGAACTTGTCTTTTTATCCCTGCATCGTTCCTTGCCTGGGTGTCTAACAGCCAACAAATGTCTACTGTGGAATTTTAATGTACACAGACCCCTTCGTGTTATTAAAGGACCTCAAGTTTACACGCAAAAGCAAGAGTTCAGCAGCCAGCAGTTCTGCAGCCTTATTTAGTGCCAGTGTCTAAGCCTCCTTTCCCTCTGAGGTTCACAGAAAGACCAGCACTCCATCCTGGAAATGTAATGTCAGCTCACAATCTATCAAGCACCCAGTGCTGTGCTTCTGGAACACGCCAATGGGAGCAATTACTTGTGTTTCTAAGAAACCAGATTTGTCTTAGAAATCTTCACATCTATTTTCTCACCTAAACATAATGGAAATAAATCTTGAGTGGAGAAGCAACCATTAGCTTCCAGTCTGCATCATCCACTTCATATTGCTACATACTTACTCAAGCATGACCGTCACAAGGGCTGTTTCCAGTTTTATAGGAAGCAGTGTTATTTGTTAGCCATAACTTTAATGGGGAAAAATTAATTCTTATAGGAGTCACAGAAAAAAATCCATCAGTGATCTGGCCAGCTCATTACTTCAAGACAGAGCTTTATATAAAACTTACTCCACAGCTTGCCAATGTAAAGTGCTGATAGTATTTGGTGCCCACTAAGATATTAGAAGACCACCTGGTTGAATTAGTGCTTCCCTGCCCTAGAGCCTAAGTCTCGTTTCTGAGTATATTAGTTATTTATCAGTAATGGAGTAAGCTGAGCAAGCTTTCCTTAAGTCTAATTTAAATAAAGCAAAAGACAAATGAACTATGTCCTTGGATTTCATGCGATGTTGAATAAATAACCACATGCAAACCTTTGGGAATACAGTTAAAAATAAGGATGAATATGCATTCCCCCAAAAGATGCATGGTTGTCCTTGACAATCATCTCGAAAGATTAAGAGCACATAGCAAATCTCAAGACTCACCTGTCTGTAATAATTCAACTCGGTAAACCTTTATCAATCATTTACCTTGTACAAGTGACTGGGCTTGTCATCCCAGCAGGCATAAAGATGAATAAGACATGGCACTTGCACTGGAAGAACTTATTCATTCCTTATCCACTGAGGTCTTGACACCTTCTTAGTATCCAGCTTTATTTTTTGTTCCCAGCAAGGCTTGCATTAGACAGAATCAAAGCAAGTCCTGTCCCATGTGGCATGAGTTTAATTTACAGTCAAAACACCAATGCTAAAATAAAGGAGGAGAAAAACAAACGTGTTTTTTTTCCCCCCTGGAAAATCCATTTGTGTTGACTGGAATCTCTTTTTTCAGAATAGTTTCAGCTCAAAAAATTCTTAGATGAATCCTCCAATGTTTGTTCTCACTACAATTTTGCTTCTGTTGCTCTAAGATCCACAGGGAAAATCCTACACTTTTCTTTAGTGTAGCTCCCTTCTCTTTAGCAGAACACGAAACCAGTGAGAAAGGCTGTTGAAGAAGAAACTTCAAGTCTGTGTAATTTGGAGCGTTCCTCTTTAAGCCAAAATTTTGATCACAGATGAGATGCTGAATGGGTAATGCCCAGAGGCAATCAGTTTTTTTTTTTTTTACTTTTTATTGTCTTTTGGGGCATAGCCGATTAACAATATTATGATAATTTCAGGTGGACAGCAAAAAGACTCAGCCACACGTGTACATGTATCCATTCTCCCCAGACTCCCCTCCCGTCCAGGCTGCCACATGACACTGAGAAGAGTTTCATGTGTGACACAGAAGGTCCTTGCTGGTGATCCATTTTAAATACAGCAGTGTGCACGTGTCCACCCCAAACTTCCTGATTATCTATCCCTTCCCCCAAACCTTCCTCCTACCCCGGCAACCATAATTTCCTTCTCTAAGTCTGTGACAGAGACAACCAATTCCAATAAGCTCTAAGGAGATGTTGTGTTTGAACTCACCTCAGTGGTGTGAGATAAAGACAACGCTGCCCCTGGCGGGGAGCTGGGTCCAGCTGGCATCCCTGCAGTCCAGACTCAGGCCACAGCACTTTTCTCAAATGAGGGCACGTTAGGCTGACCAGTTGCCCGGGCAAAGGACTTTGGGTTATCAAAGACATGATGTCAAAATGAGGACAACGATGAGAAACAGTCCCGTCACGAGAGAAGCTCCTCCCCTCCATAGGTTAGTCATTATACCTGGTGCTAACGTGAGTGCTGTGCTGAGCTCAGTCGCTCAGTCCTGTCTGACTCTTTGCGACCCCATCGATTCTGCAGGCAAGAACACTGGCGTACATGCATGTATGGTAAATTATTTAATGGCCACCAATGCTTTCCAGCCCAATGTGCTCACCACTTTGCAATGTAGCATTGCCAATCCTCCTATCCAGCAGGCGGAATTATTTCAGATTATTTATTTATTTATTTATTTCTTGCTGTGCCGTGCAGACGGAACCCATGCCCCCTGCAGTGGAAGCACAGAGTCTTAACCTCTGCACTGGCAGAGAGGTTTCTTTTTTGATTATTTCCTGATCAACTAAATGTGATGGAGCTGATAACGTATGAATTCTGGAGTGTAGGCTCTAGGAGACCCTCTTGGAGCTGCCATATTTTAAAAAAGAAAGAAAGACTTTTCTATTTACTCTTAAACTGCTGAAAAGAAAGGCTCCGATTTTATTGATATTTGTGGAGTATTTCCTCCATGCCCAACCCCAGTCCATGGCACCGTGCAGAGTCCATCATAACACAGGAGGAATTCGATTAATGAAGACTAAATTGGATGAAGGGCTTCCCAGGCGGTGCTAGTGGTAAAGAACCTGCTTGCCAATGCAGGAGACGTAAGTGACTTAGGTTTGATCGCTGGGTCAGGAAAATGCCCTGGAGGAGAAAATGGCAACCCACTTTAGTATTCTTGCCTGGAGAATCCCACAGGCAGAGGAGCCTGGAGGGCTACAGTCCATGGGGTCGCAAAGAGCTGGACACGACTGAAGCGACTTAGCTTGCGTGCGCTCGCAGAGTGAAGCACTACCAGGAAAACAGGTCCCACTTGAGATCAGATCAGATCAGGTCCCACTTGAGACAGCCTAAATAAAAATACTCCCCCAAGAGAGCACTGTAAGGTTTAATCCTTTCACTGAGGTTCTGAAATTCAGTTCTCTGGGATGGAGCCTACTAAATGCGTCTCCTTTCGATTTCAGACAGAGGACCAGACCACTCTGCCTCAGTTCCAGGCCTGGCCCTGTGCCCACGGTGGTCAGAGACTCACGTGTCTCCTGCCAAGGCTGAGCTTCTGCTCTTTCCTTTCTGTTGCTGTTTTGTTTGGGAATTTAACTTGACTGGGGAAGTCAAACTTCACAGATACAAACTATGAGGGCTTGGAAAGGCTTAGGGAGCGCCGACCTTGTGGCCTGCTGTTTTCCCCAAGTTTACATTGTAGTCTGGCCAGCATGGCTTGAAACATCCTCAGTCTTACAGAGAGGAGGGACCCTCCCCTAAATGCCCTTCCTTTCGATCTTCAAGCATTTCTTCTGCTGCTTTCTTCACTGGGTATCGTCTTCACCCCAGCTCTCCCCTTCTGCTGGACAGGGTAGTAAAAAAACACAGGATTTGAAGGTGGTTTCTAGCCAAGCCCCCTCGGGTTCTGTACGTACAGGCAACTGGTTGCCAAATCTGATCCTTCCACCTCACTCTCTTCACAGGGCTTGGAAAGGAGCAGAGTCATCCACAGTCACAGAGAAAGCATGATAGACACCATCCTCCCATTATCAAGTCCAAGCTCGCTCTGCTCGCTATACGACAGGCCAATTAACCCAGAGCCAAGGGGTTGAGGCAAAGAATACAACTTTATTTGGAAAGCCAGCCAACCAAGAAAATGGCAGCTGAATGTCTCAGAACAGCCATCTTATGGGGTCTGGATGCCACTTTTTTCTATAGAACAGAGAGGGAGAGGAGGTAAGAAAGTACAAGGCTATTTATCTTTTGTAATGGGGGGGATGTGTTAATTTCCTCTGTTCTGCAGCCATTCACAGGTGGCCAGGCTCAGATGATCCCCCTGTGAACTGAACACAGGCACGTCAGTCTAACAGGCGAGGGCTCCCCGCGGCAGGCTGCTGTGTGTCACTACAGTAACACAGGCCAAGGTGGAGTCAGGCCCAGCGTGGGGTCAGAAGCGGCTCTTCCGTGTAGCGCTCTTTTTTTTTCCTTTTGTCTCTGTCTGGGTAGCCCGGCGGTAGAGCGAACTCAGAGAAGTAAAAATATCACACGGGTCAGGAATTCAGGGGGTCCCACAAAGTGTGGGTGCCCTGCTTAGGAGCTGACATTGACGAGAAGAATAGGACTCGATGGAAAAACAGGACTGGGCGCATAAAACAGGCCCAGCAGCCCCCCAACCTTTTAACGCACAACTCCAGTGGGAGCCATTCCCATTGACCCCTAGAGTTAAGCAAGGGGGACAGAGCGTGCTTCCGTGGAGAACTGCACAGTGTCTAGGTTCTAGAGGACTCCTCTCTGGGGGACACAATGTCATGAGGACTGTATATGACTGATGGCAATGCAAAATAATCCTTGGTGACAGACATGCAAATTCTGTCCTATCCCCAGAGGTTTCACGGCAGATGATGAGGTGGTTGGATGGCGTCATCAGCTCAATGGACATGAGTCTGAGCCAACTCAGGGAGAAGGGGAAGGACAGGGAAGCCTGGCGTGCTGCAGTTCATGGGGTCACAGGGAGTCAGACACGAGTAAGTGACTGAACAGCCACAACAGCACAGGTGTCATGGACTTCCTTCTCCTGAAGTCAGGGATTGGCTGGGGGTGCTTTCACTTACAGATTTCAACACTCCTGCATTCATAGGATGGTGCTGTCTCTACTTTTCCAATGAACTGGTTTCAGCACCTCTCCAATTTGAATTAAATAAAACTTTTAGCACGTGTTCAGTTTGAAAAGCAGTGTACAAGTTGTTATTTTTACCTCTTGTTTTTTGAAAATGATTCTTTAAAAGTCCAGAGTGGGAACCTACTTGGGTTCTTCCCTGTGATACAGCCACAAACATCCAAAACTCGATAGAAAGGAGGTTACAGCTGAGAACCCAGCGTTCACACCTGCTCAGAGCCCATTAGCATAGCAGTGGATGCCTCACTCAGGAGGGCCAGGCTGGTGTCCTATCTTTCTCAGGACTCCCCAAGGTGAAGCCCTATTACCCCAGGGATGGTGTTCTAATTCACTTCTAAGTGACTGGACCACAAGCTGGGTTTGCATCTTCAACCCACTGGATTCATTTGCAAGTAAATAAAATTTAACTCTCTTTTTCTAACAACTCTTAAGGTCAGTAACCACAAGGAGCTACTATGAAATTTTCATAACTAAAGGGCAAGATTTGGCTTTGAATGCTAAGTAAGGCTCTTCAAAGATAAAAATCAAAACCCAGGCAGCTTCCCATAATAAACAGTCCCCCAGCTCTTCATCTTCCCGGCCTGTTCACCCTCTTTGGGAGGCACAGTATTCTTTGTATAGTCATCAAAATTATGTAGTATCCAAACACTCCACTGTTGGAGCTACCTGGGGGTTCCTGGGTCTCTTATTTTGCTGAAACTCAGCGACTCAGAGAAGATACAAATGGTAAGTGAAGAACCAGACTCTAAAATTAGTGGTTCCAAATTCATTGTTTTTTCCTATTACATCCTGACAGCAGGACAGTGCTCTCCAAAGCAAAGTGTCGAAAGCAATTATTCAAATTGCTTCAAGTTATTTTCCTTTATTTTTAATGAAAAATTATTTTATTTAGTTTATTTTTAAACATTTTATATGTTTTACAATATAATCCAGTAGGACTATATGTATAGGGTTTCTAAATGAATGAATCAATAAATGTCAGAGGTGTAACTCAAAAAAATTATGATGAGGACAACCAATCAAAATAATTTAGAGGCTTTTCTTCAGTATCAGTGTTGAACTTTAACCCTGTGTTTCTTACCACCATTTTGTATTCCCAGAAAACACAGGGGACAACTAAGATAAGATGACGGTGAAAGAGGAGAGTGAAAAAGCTGGCTTAAAACTCAACATTCACAACACTGAGATCATGGGGTCTGGTCCCACCACTTCATGGAAAATAATGGGAAACAATGGAAACAGTGACAGACTTTATTTTCTTGGGCTCCAAAATCACTGCAGATGGTGACTGCAGCCATGAAATTAAAAGATATTTTCTCCTTAGACGAAAAGCTATGACAAACCTGGACAGTGTATTAAAAAAGCAGAGACATTACTTTGCCAACAAAGGTCTGTATAGTCAAAGCTAAGGTTTTTCTAATTGTCATATATGGATGTGAGAGTTGGACCACAAAGAAGGCTGAGTGCCAAAGAATTGATGCCTTCAAATTGTGATGGAGAAGACTCTTGAGAGTCCCTTTTACAACAAGGAGATTAAACCAGTCAACTCTAAAGGATATCAACCGTGAACATTTATTGGAAGGACAGATACTAAAGCTGAAGCTTCAATACTTTGGCTACCTGATGCAAAGAACTGACTCATTAGGAAAGACCCTGATGCTGGGAAAGATTGAAGGTGGGAGGAGAAGGGGACGACAGAGGATGAGATGGTTGGTGGCATCACCGACTCGATGCACATGAGTTTGAGTAAGCTCCAGGAGTTGGTGATGGACAGGGAGGCCTGGCGTGCCGCAGTGCAAGGGGTCACAAAGAGTCAGTCACAACTGAATGACTGAACAACAAACTAAGGTAAGATCCACCTCTGCTATTCTCAGGAACAAGTAGAAAGAATTTGGAAAATTAGAACAAGCAAATGTTGGTTCTGAGATGATCAGACCTGGTTGACTCTTTGAATTGTGTTGTTTCTTGTTGTTGTTGATGGAACTGTTTCTCCCTAAATTTACACATTAAAGCCCTAATCCGTCAATGGACTGTATTAGGAGATATGGAGGTAACTAAGATAATAGAAGGTTGAAGAGGTGGGGCCGTAGTCCTATAGGACTGGAGTCTCCATAAGAAGAAGAGACTCCGGAGATCTCTCTTCTTTCCCCCACCGCAGGTGCAAACACAGAGGAAAGGCCGTGTGAGCAGGTAGCCATCTGCAAGACAGGAAGAGAAGTCTCACAGGAAACTAACCCTGAGGGCACCTTTATCTTAGACTTGTAGCCTCCAGAACTAGGAAATGCTAAATTTCTACTGTTTCAGTGGCCCAGTCTACAGAAGTTCGTTATAGAAGCCCAAATGCACTAAGAATGCCCAATGCTTCATACATATGCATGAATTAAGAGAGAGGTCAAGGAAGACATGATGAAGTGGGATCTGAAGTATGGATGTGGAGGGGAGATGGATGGAGACAGTGACAAACGCTGGCTTGGCTGGAAAGTCCACCACTGAAGCTCCAGTATCGTCATGGTCTGCTTCCCAGTTCACAGCCAGTGTCTCCTCCCTGGGTCCCCACCTGGTGAGAGGCCCAGGGACTTTCTGGAGCTTCTTTAATAAGGGCACTAATGCCATACGTGATGACTCCATCCTCACGACTTAAGCACCTCCCACAGGCCCCCACCTCCTAGAGCCAACATGTTTGAAGGTCAGAATATTAACAAACACATTTTGAGAAGATGCAAAGCCTTTCCATTGGCTTCATGGTTCCAGATAGAATCCTTGCAGACTGAGGAAAGGGTGTCCATGAAGACCCAGAGACGTGTGCTTGGGCAAACGACTGTATTGCCCTGGGTTTGGGCAAGAACGGGGCTTCTGGGTGATGAGAACTGTGAGGAGCCAGAGGTAGAGGATAAAGGGGGTAATTCCCAGACACGACCAGCTCACCTCCAGATCTAGTCCGCCTCCCCCAGGAACCTCACTTTCGAGGATGGTGTGGAGTTCATTTTAGCAGCCCTCAGTGTATTCATCTGGGCCTCCTTTCTTAAGGTTTGTAACATCTCTTCCTTTGGATTAAATTTTTCTTTATTCCATAAAGAATTTTTCTATCACCAGTATAAAATACCAGGCTGGAGGCAAGGGCCCATACAGGCTAAGGACATGTAGCTCTAGAAAGATGGTGACAGAAGCGACTAAAATCTTAAATGAGAGCCAAGTGCCTCACCCAGGACCCCTCTTAGAGGGAGTGAAAGTCGCTCAGTCGTGTCCGACTCTTTGCAACCCCATGGACTATACAGTCCATGGAATTCTCCAGGCCAGAATACCGGAGTGGGGAGCCTTTCCCTCCTCCAGGGGATCTTCCCAACCCAGGGATCGAACCCAGGTCTCCTGCATTGCAGGCGGATTCTTTACCAGCTGAGCCAACTGAAACCCTCTGGGGGGTAATCACACCCAAGTCACATGACCATGCTGTGCCTCGATCTTCTCTCTTTTTTCAGTACTTACCTTGTTATTCACTGGGCTGTGTCGGGTCTCGGTTGTGGGTGCAGGACCTTGTCGCACCAGCGGCTCTCTTGCTGCCTCGCACAGACTCTGCTGTGCTGTTCGGGCTCAGTCAGTGCAGCACGTGGGCTCCGAGGCCCCCAGCTCCAGTACTGTCAGCACTTGGGCTTCACTGCTCCACAGCACATGGGATCTTTGTTGTCTGACCAGGGATCGAACCCATGTCCCCTCCACTGCAAGGCAGATTCTTCACCCCTGAACTACCAGGGAGGTCCCGCCTCAGTCATCTTCTCCTTTGTCCTTGGACATGGGTAGCTTTCGTTGGTGGGTTCTAGCATCCTCCTGTCGATGGCTGTTCAACAGCTAGTTGCGATTTTGGTGCTCTCACAGGAGAAGGTGAGTGTATGTCCTCTCACCTCCCCAGTCTTCTTATCCTTAAGAAGAGCACATTAGCTCTTGGACTGGAAGGGATTTTATAAGGCTTGGGTTAATGTTTTCATGTGTTTTTCAGGGGCCTGGCTTTTCATAGCCATTGTTAACTGACAGAAAATATTACCTTGAAGGACCTACGCGTTTTACATTGAATTTTGAGCTTCCACAGTGAAAGTCGGTGAACTGATGTTGAAATACTGCCCAAGATATGCTCAAGAATTTCCACTCCCAGTCTGCAAGAGACGTGGAGTACAGAACCTCCAGCTGGTTTATTCTGTCTCCCCTCACCCCCCCTCCTTGGAGACAGGTTGCCAAATAGCCTTTGCAGAAGCCAGGTTGCCACGTGATGCTGCTGCTGCGATGGCCATGACCTTAATTGCTATTGCCTATTATTCAAAAACACTAATTGAGTCATGGTCCCTCTGCAAATGTGACTTAACTTGCTGTTTTACTGCTTGCTGAGGAACTGCAAATAAAAAATAATGGCAGTTGTAATTAACTCAGAACCAGCTGGATAACCTGTCCCTCCATCCGTGACGGGTAAAAGTTCAATTAAAAAGTAAAGTTATTAACAGAGTAAGGTTTGGTCACACATCTGTCATATAGAGTGTGACAGGACACAAAAATTGCCCCGTGCCACAGAGAGGGACTCACTAGGGCCCTGTGGTAACTTTATTTTCTGGCGTTCAGAGATAAATAGCTCCATATATAAAGCAATTAAATTACTCCATATAGAGAGTCATATGACAAGTCACCTGTTTAAAATGTCTAAATAGAATTGTTTATCTTAGAGTCATAAAAGGTCTCAGGGCAGTAAACTACAAAACTACAAGGAAAGAAGAGTCAGGAAGCAAGGCCAAGAAGCATATAAGAGACGTAGAGAAACGTACGCAAATACCCACAAGGTTCGCTACTAGAAGCCTTCAATAAGGTATTTGACGAGGGACTTCCCTGGTTGCCCAGTGCTTAAGAAGCCACCCTGCAATGCAGGGGACGGGGGTTCGCCTTCTGGTCTGAGAACTAAGGCCCCACATGCTGCGGGGCCACTAGGCCTGGCAGCTGCAAAGAAGACCACACGTGAGGCGACGGAGATCCTTAGGGCCGCAGCTAAGAGCCCACGCAGCCAGACACATAGGCGTTTTAGAAAATAAGCTCTGTATTTTCAAAAAAAGATATTTGACAACATGAAATACTGCTCGTGTCTACTAGTTAGCTATAATCCAAGAGCAGAACAATAACAAGTATTGACAAGGACATAGAAATTAGAAAACCTCAAATTGACCACAGGACTGGAAAAGGTCAGTTTTCATTCCAATCCCAAAGAAAGGCAATGCCAAAGAATGCTCAAACTACCGCACAATTGCACTCATCTCACACACTAGCAAAGTAATGCTCAAAATTCTCCAAGCCAGGCTTCAACAGTACATGAACCATGAACTTCCAGATGTTCAAGCTGGTTTTAGAAGAGGTAGAGGAACCAGAGATCAAATTGCCAACATCTGATGGATCACTGAAAAAGCAAGAGAGTTTCAGAAAAACATCTATTTCTGCTTTTTTGACTATGCCAAAACCTTTGACTGTGTGGATCACAACAAACTTGAAAATTCTTTAGGAGATGGGAATACCAGACCACCTGACCTGCCTCATGAAACATCTTTATGCAGGTCAAGAAGCAACAGTTTGAACTGGACATGGAACAACAGACTTATTCCAAATCGGGAAAGGAGTACGTCAAGGCTGTATATTTCACTCTGCTTATTTAACTTATATGCAGAGTACATCATGAGAAATGCTGGGCTGGATGAAGCACAAGCTGGAATCAAGATTGCTGAGAGAAATATCAATAACCCCAGATACACAGATGACACCACCCTGATGGCAGAAAGCAAAGGAGAACTAAAGAGCCTCTTGATGAAAGTGAAAGAGGAGAGTGAAAAAGATGGCTTAAAACTCAACATTCAGAAAACTAAGATCATGGCATCTGGTCCCATCACTTCATGGCAAATAGATGGAGAAACAATGGAAACAGTGAGAGACTTTATTTTCTTGGGCTCCAAAATCACTGCAGATGGTGACTGCAGCCTTGAAATTAAAAGACACTTGCTCCTCGGAAGAAAAGTTATGACCAACCTAGACAGCATATTAAAATGCAGAGACATTACTTTGCCAACAAAGGTCTGTTTAGTCAAAGCTATGGTTTTTCCAATAGTCATGCATGAATGTTAGAACTGGACCATAAAGAAAGCTGAGTGCTGAAGAACTGATGGTTTTGAACTGTGGCGTTGGAGAAGACTCTTGAGAGTCCCTTGGACTACAATGAGATCCAACCAGTCAATCCTAAAGGAAATCAGTCCTGAATATTCATTGGAAGGACTGATGCTGAAGCAGAAACTCTAATACCTTGGCCACCTGATGTGAAGAACTGACTCGTTTGAAAAGACCCTGATGCTGGGAAAGATTGAAGCAGGAGAAGGGGACGACAGAGGATGAGATGGTTGGATGGCATCACTGACTCAATGGATATTAGTCTGAGTAAATTCTGGGAGCTGATGATGGACAGAGAGGCCTGGTGTGCTGCAGTCCATGGGATCAAAAAGAGTTGGACATGACTGAGCAACAGAACTGAACTGAACTCAACTGCTAGTAGAAAAGTAAAATTGAATAGCCATTTGGAAAACAGTCCAGTGGTTCCTGAGAAGTTAAACATACAGTATCCAAATTATATAGTGTTTCCACTTCTAGGTATTACTCAACAGAATTAAACCAGGTCCACGTAAAAACTTGTACATGAATGTTCACAGCAGCATTGTTCATAATAGCCAAAAAGGGAAAACTCCCTGAAAGCCCACTGATTGACAGATGGGATAAACACAAGGTCGTAGATTCGTGCGATGGAATATTATACAGCTACAGAAAGGAGCGACGCTCTGACACGTGCTATGACGTGTATGAATCTTGTAAACGCTATGCAAAGTGCAAGGAACCAGACGCAAAAGGTCACACGTATGATTCCATTTAGATGAAAAGATGAAAAGAAACCAAAGTGTAGAGACAGAAAGTAGATTAGTGGGCTTCAGGGACTGGGAAATGGGGATGTAGAGAGAAAAAACCTTTTCCATTGGCTAAGCCCACAAATAATAATTATAAAAGATGGGTTAACAAAGGAAAAAGTTAAATATGTATGTATATACAGGAGTTTCACAAAGAAATGAGACTCAAGGAGACAACCAGATGATTGCACTTGTATACTATGTCAGGCAAAATAAAAGATAAATTTATTTTTAGCCAGCTAAGACTCATTGGAAAAGACCCTGATGCTGGGAAAAATTGAGGGCAGGAGGAGAAGGGGACGACAGAGGATGAGATGGCTGGACGGCATCACCAACTCAATGTTCATGGGTTTGGGTGGACTCCGGAGTTGGTGATGGTCAGGGAAGCCTGACGTGCTGGGGTTCATGGGGTCGCAAAGAGTCGGACATGACTGAGAGACTGAACTGAACTGAAGAGTGGGCAGTAGAGAGCCTTTCCTACTAGTTCTCAGTTGTCTTTAGCTCAAAATAATCTTTATGCCGAACATCACTGTCACAAATCGGCCGGTTCTTCTGTCAATCAAACGGCCCCTTATCATACTGACTGTCTTTAGTGTAGATGGCTACTGTCTTCAGGGAGTGTGGATGCTTGAAAAGCAAGCAACTGAGACAATAAAGACAAAGCACAGAGTAGAAACTGAAGAGCCAATATGGGATTGGCTCTTGATGCTGAAGGGCTTCAGAACAAGCCCCGCTCCAAATATGTCACTTTTGCATGAGGATCATTTTTTAATTTTAATTTATTTTTTAAAAAGTTTTAGTTGAGTTTGTTTCAACATATGCTTCTGTTTTGTGTTGGGTGTTTTTTTTTTTTTTGGTTTTTTGGGCAGAAGGCAAGTGGGATCTTAGCTTCCCAACCAGGGATTGAAATTGCACCCCTACATTGGAGCAGTCTAAACCACAGACCACGAGGGCAATCTCAGCAGTCCTCATTTAAGCATTTAACACTCAAGTTGGGTAAGGCAGACACAGTCCTGTCCTGTGTGTGTACGTCAGAGCTAAGACGAAGACCTGCAGTGACTCATTGTCCAATAACACGATCAAGATGTCCTCTCTCAGGGAAGTCCTCGGTTAGCAGTGCATGGCTTCCGCATGCCAGCCAGGCTACCCTGTTAGAAACGCCGCTCCCGCCGGCATGCTCCTTGGCTGGCACTGTCCGGTCAGTGGCCTTCCAGCTCCACCCACAGCTCTCCCTGCACCCCAGGTCTTCAGGCCCCAGCTGTGAGGACGGCTGCAGGACTGAGTTCTTGCACCCACGATACACACGGGGGCAGTGTTGGCACTCGGGCTTTCCGGTGATGGGGCTTTAAAACTGAGCCCAGAAAAGAGAGGGAAATGAAAATAATGGAAGGCAAGGAAGGAGGCAGGAAAGAAAAGAAGAAGGAGGGAAAGAAGGAAAAGAAGTGTGGCGTGAGAAGGACTCAACACAAACTTTTATGTTTTGGCTCAGATTCTGGATGGGGCGTCCCTGGGGGCTCAGCGATGAAGAATCTGCCTGCCAATAAAGGAGACTCGGGTTCGATCCCTGGGTCAGGAAGATCCCCTGGAGGAGAAAATGGCAACCCACTCCAGTATTCTTGCCTGAGAAATCCCATGAACAGAGGAGCCTGGGGGTCGCAGAGAGTCAGATATAACTGAGTGACTGAGTAAGCACGCATACCAGGTTCTGAACATGAGGCAAAGCCTGGGATGAATCCACCCAAGCGCATACCAGGGAAGAAGGTCTGATGTGGGAGAAAGAGTGGGAGACCCCCTAAGGCTGGAGCCCACCTAGGAGGGTGAGCTGAGTGCCCCCCGCCGCAGGAAGGCTCTTCACGCTCAGGCACGCAGGGCCCAGAGCGGCTCTGACAGCACCCCGTGCTGCCTTTTCACTGGGCCCAGGACGTGGCTTGCGTTCCTTTCTCGCCGGAAGCAGTCTCAGCCACTGCAGCCTGACAGGTTTCCTCTTTTCTGAGCCAACTGCAGAGTGAGCCTCGTGTCCCAGCTACCACACCCAACCCAGCCCACAGCAAGCCCACAGTCCATTTTCTTTCTAAAACATTTATTACCAGGAAACAGATAAGAGGTAACAAAAATAAGCAGAGAGAGAATTACCAAGATAAAGGCGGTCCTGCACAGCCCCTGCAGCCAACTTCTAGTTATTCTCCTTTCACACGGAGATTGAATGAAAGGCTCTGCTTTTCCCAGGCGAGAGCTCAGGGGACTACAGGTGAGGGTTTCCCAGGATGGACGGAGTCCAGAGACGGGAGAACGCCAGCACTAAAGCTGGGAAGAGGTGGCAGTTCAGTCACCAAATCATGCCCAACTCTTGCGACCCCCGTGGACTGCAGCCCGCCAGGCTCCTCTGTCCATGGGATCCTCCAGGCAGGAACACTGGAGCGGGTTGCCATTCCTTCTCCAGGGGATCTTTCCGATCAAAGGATGGGGACCGTGTCTCCTGCATTGGCAGGTGGGTTCTTTACCGCTGAGCCACCACGGAAGCCAGAAAACTGGGAGAGTCCTGGACAGATCAGAGGAGTTGGTGCTCAAAAGTGTCCTCTCTTGGCCTCCAGGTGGAGCTTCCTGATTCAAACCCGTGGGAAGCCCCCATCAGGCCTGAACATCAGGTGGCAGGTAGGGTTCCTCCGGGTGCCATTAGTCTCAAGCACATGGCTTACATTTCTCAAGACTGTTACTGAGCAGTCATTCTGATTCCGACTCCTAGGACCCCGCACATCATGTTTTCTCCTGTTCAGCTTCCCAGGCTCTTTCTGGGAGCTTCCCTGGGCATATTTTAGGGACTGCTTGGCTTCCCTGGTGGCTTAGCTGGTGAAGAAACTGCTTGCAATGCAGGAGACCTGGGTTTGATTCCTGGGTTGAGAAGATCCTCTGTAGAAGGGAAGAGCTACCCACTCCAGTATCCTGGCCTGGAGAATTTCATGGACTGCATAATCCACGGGGTGTATTATGGGCTTCCCTTGTGGCTCAGCTGGTTAAGAATCCACCTGTGATGCGGGAGACCTGGGTTCAATCCCTGGGTTGGGAAGATCCCCTGGAGAAGGGAAGGGCTACCAATCCAGTATTCTGGGCTGGAGAATCCCATGGACTGTATAACCCATAAGGTCGCAAAGAGTCAGACACAACTGAGCAACTTTTACTTTCACGTTACCATTTCAAATCCAGGAAATCCTCCCATCTCTGACCCCCTCAACAACATTTTGCAAACTGCTATTTCCTGGAAGACTACTTTACAAAGTACCTCAGAGTGAAACCTGTTCCATTTCTGTGGGACTTCCAACATGGCAACATGCTGTAAGGTGGGAAATTTTCCTTCTCTCCTTCTAGATTCTTTGGCTGGTCTAGTAATTCAGTTGACACATGACAGATTAACCAGAGAAAAACAAAAATTTTATTTTGTACATAAGTGCGTGTGTGCTAAATCAATTCAGTCGTGTCCGACTCTTTGCAACCCTGTGGACTGTACCCCACAAGGCTCCTCTGTCCATGGCATTTCCAAGCCAAGAACACTGGAGTGGGTTGCCGTTTCCTTCTCCAGATTTTCCTGACCCGGAGATAGAACCTGCATCTCTTGCATCTCCTGCACCGGCAGCAAGTTCTTTACCATGAGCACCAGCTGGGAAGCCCCATTTTGTACATAAGTATCCCCGTAATATTAGGAGACCCAAAGGCAGCCAGGCAACGGAGGCTCATGTGCCATCCTGAGCTACAGGAGGGGCAGGCCTGGAGCTTCTGGGAGGAAGATAACTTCCAGGGCCATCAGAAGAACAGATTTTGATAATAGACACTTGGCCTGCCATACCGATAGGTCATTCAGATAAAAAGTTATTTCTGGGTCAAGTCCCCTCTCTACACTGTTTTAGATTGGCGTGTGTGTGTGTGTACATGTGCACACGTGCACACGAATGCTCACAGAGTTATCAGCTTTTCTTGAGTCAGCTGGCCACCTTGATGGACTTCAGCTCGAAATAATCCACAAGCCAGTTCAGTCACTCAGGCGTGTCCAACTCTCTGTGACCCCATGGACTGCAGCACTCCAGGCCTCCCTGTCCATCACCAACTCCCAGAGTTTACTCAAACTCATGTCCGTGGAGTCGGTGATGCCATCCAACCATCTTATCCTCTGTTGTCCCCTTCTCCTCCTGCCTTCAATCTTTCCCAGCATCAGGGGCTTTTCAAATGAGTCAGTTCTTCACATCAGGTGGTGAAAGTATTGGAATTTCAGCTTCAGCATCAGTCCTTCCAATGAATATTCGGGACTGATTTCCTTTAGGATGGACTGGTTGGATCTCCTTGCAGTCCAAGGGACTCTTGAGTCTTCTCCAACACCAGAGTTCAAAAGCATCAGTTCTTTGGTGCTCAGCTTTCTTTATAGTCCAACTCTCGCATCCATACATGACCACTGGAAAAACCATAGCTTTGACTGGAAGGACCTTTGTTGGCAAAGTAATGTCTCAACTTTTTAATATGCTATCTAGGCTGGTCATAGCTTCTCTTCCAAGGAGCAAGCGTCTTTTGATTTCAAGGCTGCAGTCACCATCTGCAGTGATTTTGGAGCCCAAGAAAATCATCTGTCACAGTTTCCATTGTTTCTCCATCTATTTGCCATGAAGGGATGGAACCGGATGCCATGATATTAGTTTTCTGAATGTTGAGTTTTAAGCCAACTTTTCACTCTCCTCTTTCACTTTCATCAAGAGGCTCTTCAGTTCTTTGCTTTCTGCCATAAGTGTGGTGTCATCTGCATATCTGAGGTTATTGATATCTCTCTCAGCAATCTTGATTCCAGCTTGTGCTTCATCCAGCCCAGCATTTCTCATGATGTACTCTGCATATAAGTTAAATAAGCAGGGTGACAATATACAGCCTTGACGTACTCCTTTTCCTATTTGGAACCAGTCTGTTGTTCCATGTCCAGTTCTAACTGTTGCTTCCTGACCTGCACACAGGTTTCTCAGGAGGCAGGTCAGGTGAGTTTCACTCTTTGTATTATCCCATGTTCCTGGAATTCTCCAGGTAAGGATACTGGAGTGGGTAGCCATTTTCTTCTCCAGGGCATCTTCCTGATCCAGGTATCGAACCCAGGTATCCTGCATTTCAGGCAGATTCTTTACAATCTGAGCCACCAGGGAAGCCCATTCACAAGCCAGAATGGCACATATTGGGGATGACATGTCCTGCTCCCCTTCAATGCTAGGAAATATTTCTTAGAGGGATGCAAAGGATGCAGCCCCTCCCAAATTATTAAACCACAGATTTTCCTCTCTCCTCTGTGAGGAGTTACTTTCACAGCCGCCAGAACCCGTGTTCTGAAGAGCACGTGCCCCTAGCGTCTTTGATTTCACTAAGCAGCTCTGGGCCTTCTCTTGGTGATATCCATTGATGTTTTCATGGAAAAATCATGCCGAGTGCTGGTGGGCTGTCACTGAGGTGGACCCAGCACCAGACCAGCCATGCCAAATAAGGTACAAGGTGTGCGTGTGTTCAAAGTCTGCCCAACTCAGTTCTTTGCACCTCAAGCCAGGTTATAAATGCCATCTCTGTTGGCTTGGCGGGGCAGCAGGGCATGAGGAGGGGGAGAGTGTTGAAAATCTGTCCAAAGGCCACTGTGCCTGCATAATTTCTTGCACGTTCTAAAAATTATGAGGTTCAACAGGTGCAAATTCCAGCCAGTGTAACTCTCGGGTCACCCCCTCATGTGCCAGCGTAGGTAGGATCCACCATAAATTATGGTGCTTATATGCACTATTATAATACATATGCGTGTGGCAGGTTTCCTAGTAGCATAAAGACTGCTGAACCGAGATTGCTGTGCTGTGCTGTGCTTAGTCGCTCAGTTGTGTCCGACTCTTTGTGACCCCATGGACTGTAGCCCGCCAGGCACCTTTGTCCATGGGGATTCTCCAGGCAAGAATACTGGAGTGGGTTGCCATGCCCTCCTCCAGGGGAATCTTCCCAACCCAGGGATCGAACCCAGGTCTCCCACATTGCAGGCGGATTCCTTACCGTCCGAGCCCCCAGGGAAGCCCGTTGAACACACATGTCTTCATTCTTTCTTCCAATGATGCATTTTAAAATTTTCTTCCTACATTCTGTTTTTTGAAATTTTCAAAGTGGCAATAAAATCAACCAGTGCTGATTTATAAACTGAAAACAGGCCCTCTGAAATTAACTGGGAAATGGAGTTTGAATCCCTGAATTTCTTTATTTTCCCCTACAGCTAATGTGGCTTGTTTATTTTTCTGGGCCTGAGTGCTGATTCGAAGAAAGAAGAAGGTGCGACGTCCCGCTCCCAAGGGGAATTTATCACCTGTCATTTTCTAGGAGAAGTCCTGGAAAATCCCCGAATTCGTTTCCTCTGGCACAAATTGACCCTCTCTGAGGTAAGTCTGGAGCTGAGTCATTTGCAGGTTCAAAGAGGGGAAGCCTGAAAGCCAGGAGGATGAGCCCACCGCCCTGTGGGTCCCGCGGGAGGGGCTCAGTCTTCTGAGCCCACCGCCCAGTGCTGGCTCTGTGGGTGGTCATCACTTCAAACACAATCCGAGTTGTTTAATTAAAAGATGTCCAGTTCCTTATTTCTTTAGTGGAACAGAATGATGAGTGGCCTTGCGGTAAAGTGAATAAAGGAAACCCGTCTCCTCTCATGCATCCTGGTGAAGGAAATTGCTCTTGGAAGAGCTGTCAGCTTCTCCAATGCGGCACTTTGGGCTGAGACTCACACATACGTGCTATTAAAGCTGATTTCTGCCAAGTGCCATTCATGATAATTTATTCAAAAGAAGCCAAGTATTTAAAGGGACTTAAAGCAAACAGGTTTCTCTATTCTCCCCAACCACAACCTTTGGTTCAACCTTCTCTGAGTTTTTTAAAAAACTGACGACACCCCTTAATAAATCCCTTCTTCTGTACCAGCTGGTCTCAGCTGGCATTGGAAATGCTGAAATGCCAAAGAACACCACTGAAGCTGCCTCAGTGGCAGCTTTCGGAGAAAAACTAACTTCCTTTAATTTCCTCCCTGGGTTTTAGACCAACCGAGGTCACTGTTTAAGAATAGCTTGTCTCCTCTTTCCGCCTGCAAAGGAGGGTGGTGCCCGCCCATGGCTCAGGAGACAGACTGGCAGCTGGGCCAGGGGTTCCGCTGGCCTGGGGGCAGGAATGGAGTCCAGAGGGCACAGGAACTATCACATGTAGAGTGGGCAACAGCAAGGTCCTATTGCATGGCCCAGAGAACTATAGTCAGTACTCTGTGATAAACCATAATGGAAAAGCCTGTGCGCATATGTATAACTGAGCCACTTTGCTATTCAGCAGAAAGTAACCCAGCACTGTAAGCGAGCTGTGTGTGTGCTAAGGTGCTCCAGTCGTGTCTGACTCTGTGCGACCTCATGTAGCCCGTAGCCCGCCTGACTCCTCTGTCCATGGGATTCACCGGGCAAAAGTACTGGAGTGGGTTGCCCTTTCCTTCTCCAGGGGGGTCTTCCTGACCCAGGGATCGAACCTGTGTCTCCTGCACTACTGGTAGATTCTTTACTCTCTGAGCCAGGATTCCCAGGTGTGTATATGAATATATATGTATATAAACTATCCTTCAATTAAAAAAGAAAGAGAGGAAAAGAAAATGAGGGCACAGAGAGTGTGTGTTGGAGAATGGGACAGCCAGAAGGGACACTGGAGAGAAGGAATTCCTGCCCTGACCCAAAGAGGAGGCAGAGGCCTAAGCCCACAGAGCAGCCGGCTGAGCGGAGAAGAAAGCAAGGGGCTGCTTGCTCCTGTGGACCCTAGTTTCGACCATCCAGAGGACCCGCGCCTTCTCTGCCCCAAGCCTGGATTTCCTCGTTGCAGGGAAGGAGGCCGGAAGGCTCGGGAGGACAGCCCAGCTTCCAGACGATCGATCACCAGCTCTGCCGGGTGAGGCCAGGGGGACCAGAAAGGACTGCGAGCTGAAAATGGGTCTTCCCTGCTTCCCGCTGTCTTTCCTTTTTATTTTGGACTTAATGTCTACAGATTTGAGTAGTTATTCTCTTCAGTTCATAGCACATTATCATCTTTGTCCTTTCAATGACTTTTGTTTATTTATTCTCTTTATCTCCAAATCCCATTCATTTCCCCTCATAGGCAACCATTCTCAACTGTTTAATCTGTATCTGTTTATTTATATGTGACTAAAAAAGTGGTATTATTGTGTGGTATGTATGGATACATGGACGGATAGATAGATCTCTATTTGTGATATATATGAGATTTTTATTTTGAAGAAATTAAAGACACAAGAAGTTAATTTTTTTTTAAAGGTACACAAGCACATATCTTCATTACTCACCAGAGAAATGTAAATCAAAATCACAGGGAGGCGCAGCTTCATTTGCATTAGGATGATTATTGTTAAAAAAATAGAAAACCAGAAAGTAGCAACTGTTGGTAAGGATACAGACCAACTGGAGACCGCCACATTGCTGGTAGGGACATAAAATTGTGCAGCCGCACCAGAGGACAGCTCCGTGGTTCAGCGAAAAGTTACACATAGAACTGCATGGAATCGAACAGCTTCACTCCTCGGGCTGAACCCAGAAGATCTGAAAGCAGGAGGGTGCAGGACTTGTACATACGAACGAATGTTCATAGCAGCGTGCGTGCAATGGCCAAGAGGCAGAGACAGTCCCGATGCAAATCAGTAGATGGACATGGATTTTTTTAAGTGTGTCACATGCCCTTGTGCATGTGTGCTCAGTCAGTCGTGTCTGACTCTTTGCAGACCCATGGACTGTAGCCCGCCAGGCTCCTCTGTCCACGGCATTTTCCCAGCAAGAGTACTGGAGTGGGTGCCATTTCCTGCAGGGGTTCTTCCCAGCCCAGGGATCTGACCCTGTGTCTCCTGCATTGGCAGGCGGGTTCTTTAACACTGTGCCACCTGGGAAGCCCACTGTATGCCCACAGTGAAATACTATTGGGCCAGAAACAGGAAAGGAAATTTGACCCACACCACAGCAGACGAGCCTTGAAGAAATCATATGAAGTGTCAGTCGCTCAGTCAGGTCTGACCCCTGTGACCTTGTGGACTGCAGCCCACCAGGCTCCTCTGTCCGTGGCATTTCCAGGCAAGAATACTGGGGTGGGTAGCCATATCCTTCTCCAGGGGATCTTCCCAAGCCAGGGACTGGACGTGCATCTCCTGTGTCTTCTGCATCGCAGACAGATTGTTTACCCGCTGGGCCATCAGGGAAGTAAGCCAAACACAAAAGGATAAAGAACGTGTGGCTCTGTCTCTGTGGTGGGCCTTCCCTGGTGGCTCAGATGGTAAAGAATCTGTCTGCCATCTAGGAGACTCAGGTTCGATTCCTGGGTCAGGAAGATCTAGAGAAGGGAATAGCTACCTACTCCCCTATTTTTGCCTGGAGAATCCCATGGACAGAGGAGCCTGGAGGGCTACAATCCATGAAGTTGCAAAGAGTTGGATACGACTGAGCAGCTAACACTACTTATATGAGTTACGTAAAATAGTCAAATCCACAGAGATGGAAAGTAGAATAGTGGTTAGCAGGCAGTAGAGGGAGTGGGCAAGAAGGAGTGGTTCTTCCATGGGCGCAGAGTTTCAATCTGGGGTGGATGGTGGTGATAGTTGCACAACAGTGTGAGTGATCTTGATGCCACTGAATTGGACACTTAGAAATGGTTAAAACGGTACATTTTATCACACACACAAAAAGACGTGTAAAATCTTCCCTGCCACCAAAAATAAGAGTATAGTAAATCCCTCTGCTCTGTTCCCATGATGCCACTGTGTGGGAAAGTCTCCGGGATATATTCCTAGAAGACGAATAGCTGGGATGTTTTTCATTTAACCAAGTTCTGCCAGGTTGCTCTCCAGCAAAGCAGCTCGCATCTCCACTCCCTCCCACCAGCAGAGCACAAGTGTTTCTCTGTCCTCACTTTCCAGCCAACGCTTGGCATTCCAGCTTTCTAATTTTTGCAAGTCTAATACAAGAAGAGCGCTGTTTTGATCGGCATTTCTCCAATTGCAAGTGGTTTCACCCATCTCTCCATAAACTGATTAGTTTTGTTTTTTAATTTTATCCTCTCTGTAATGGGTTAAACATGTCCCACAAAGACATATTGAGGTCCTAATCCCCAGTGCCTCAGGATGTGACCTTATTTGGAAATAGGGTTTTTGCAGATGCAATCAAGTTAAAATGAGATCATTGGAATGAGTTTGAATCTAATATGACTGGTGCCCTTTCTGAGAAGAGGAAATTTACACACGGAAACAGATGTGCACACACTCAGGCCGGTGGAGAGAGACAGAGGGACCACGTGATGACTGGGGTGGCACTGCCACAACCCGAGGGGCATGTGGCTCTACCAGAGGCCAGTGGATTCCAGAAAGCATCCTTCTTCTCTAGGCCTCTGAGAGAGAGAGCCCGTCCCTGCAAGAGGAGGGTGAAGAAGCTGGCTTAAAACTCAACATTCAGAAAACTAAGATCATGGCATCCAGTCCCATCACTTCATGGCAAATAGAAGGGGAAAAAGTAGAAACAGTGACAGCCTTTATTTTGGGGGCTCCAAAATCACTGCAGATGGTGACTGCAGCCATGGAATTAAAAGACACTTTCTCCTTGGAAGGAAAGTTAAGACAAACCTAAACATTGTATTAAAAAGCAGAGACATCACTTTTCCGACAAAGGTCCATATAGCCAAAGCTATGATTTTTTCCAGTAGTCATGTATGGATGTGAGCGTTGGACCATAAAGAAGGCTGGGTGCCAAAGAATTGATGCTTTTGAACTGTGGTGTTGGAGAAGATTCTTGAGAGTTCCTTGGACAGCAAGGAGATCTAACCAGTCGATCTGAAAGGAAATCAACTCTGAATACTCATTGGAAGGACTGATGCTGAAGCTGAAGTTCCAAAACTTTGGCCACAATGTGAAGAGCTGACTCATTGGAAAAGAGAAGGCAGGAGAAGGGGACGACAGAGGATGAGATTGTTGGATGGCATCACTGACTCAGTGGACATGAGTTTGCGCAAACTCCAGGAGATGGTGAAGGACAAGGAAGCCTGGCGTGCTGCAGTCCATGGGGTCACAAAGAGTCGGACACGACTGAGTGACTGAACAATTTATTTTAAAACATTTTATTTTGTACTGGAGTATAGTCAATTACCAATGTTGTGATAGCTTCAGGTGAACAGCAAAGGGACTCAGCCATACATGTACATGTAACCATTCTCCCCCAAACTCCCCTCCAATCCAGGTTGCCACATAACATTGAGCAGAGTTCACTGTGCTATATACTAGGTTCTTGTGGGTTATCCATTTTAATTATGGCAGTGTGTATATTCAATCCCAAACTCCCTAGCTATCCCTTCCTCCCAGACACCTTGATTTTAGACTTCTAGCTTCCTGCTCTTTGAGAGAATAACTTTCTGTTATTCTAGGCCACCAGTTTGGAGTGTTCTGTTATGGAGACTGTAGGAAACTAACACTCTCTGAACTGCCCGTCTATATTATTTGCCCGTTTTTCGGTGCAGATCCTGCATCTTCCTGTAAAGCCCAGAAGTTCCTTGTTGGCTCCAGATTCACCTTCATTTCTCGCTGTTCTTTCTCACTCCTGCTTGACCCCCTGGGGCCACTTTGAAAGCAGAACTTCAGGTGGAAGGGAAGGGCGACTCAGACAGAGATGAGAAGGCAAGACGGAGAGGGAGTATTTTTAGGCAGAAGAGCCTTTGTGCTTCCCCTAAAGTGGGAAGGAGGTTAGATTGGAGGATCCACCTGAAGACATGGAGGAATTTCTGTTTCTCTAACTGCCTGAACCCTTTATCCCCAAAGCCTTTGGTGCCCACCTATGGCTAAGGTCAGCGAGTGAGTCTCAGGTAGACCCCCAGGCCGTTTTGGGACCAGGCTTACAGGTGCCTGGGGCCACCAGCACCCACCTTCAGCAAAGCCAGCAGCTTGCCTCGCACCCAGGCCGGTGAGAGCTGGTGCAGAAATCACACACTGACATGTTAGCCTCCGGCGACGGCCCTCTGATGTGGTTTCTCTGAGCCCTGCAGAGCATCCAAGGAGGATGCCCACGACACATTTAAAAGGTCTCTGCTTTAGAAAGACACTTGGCGGTCGGGAAAGCCAGTTGACGGGTGTGGGAAGGCTGAGCCGCTGGAAGAAGGTGGCTTGCTCAGGTGCAGGCAGCACCTGGCAGCAGAGCTGGGTCTGAGAGTGCTTCAGACCAGGGTGAGGCTTGGAAATCGAGCCAGTTTCATCCGTCATTACTTTTTACTTCCTTGGACAGTGGCATCTCTTGCTCTCTCACAGTATCTTTCCTGAGAGGCCTCTTCGGCTCCCCCACGAGTCCCCAGACACATCCATCTGGAATTTCAGCCGAAGCTTGAGGGTACTGTCTAGAAACGGCCTGCCCTCGGTGCGGGGACTAGACGCGGAGTCCTGCACCAGGAAGCCCGACGTCGCCTCGCACACGCAAAGCCAGAGGCTCCGTCTGTATGCCCTTTGTACAACAGGACTTTAAGACAACTTTTTGTCAAGTTTTCATGTGAAAACGATCAAATGACATGACTGAGAAGACTCACAGAGCTATTGCACGCCTGGAGAACTCAATCTATCGTAAATGTTCGGTAAGCAAACCTCCTTTTAAAGGATGTCATTTAACAATTTGACAAATATGCATGGCCTGTTCATTCAAGGCCTACCGTGGCTATACGTTTTTAGATAAGATTTTTACACCTGAACCAAACTGAATCATCCCTATATATGAGAAGTCTAAGGTTCTGTGCCTGAGTTTATCTTCTTGGGGTGGGGAGGGTGCCTTCACAAACGAGACGTGAAATTCAGAAGCCATAAGGGAAAGTGTGCACATATGCACACAGAATGATACTTTTTTAAAAGGCGTCTGCCTGGCAGTGACAAAAATGAAGCAAAAAACAAATTAAAAGAAACAAAAGGTAGACTGGGCTTGTTATAATGTGTAAGATAGTAGATCAGGGGCCATACTACTTAAAGACTTTGCACAAACTTAAGAAAATATCAAAGAAAACACAGGGAGAAAAGATGAGGGGGTAGGTACAGGGAATTCAGGAGAAAATACAAATGGTAAAAGAATATGGGAGGAGATATTCTATCCACTAAAGAAAGAAAAGTCTAAACTGTAGCACGTTTTTTTTTTTTCATTCTGTTAAACAAAAGCTTAAGTGGGGGCAGGGGCAGTAGAATTTGCACTGTTAGTAGGCAGATACTACTGACAGAAACACTGACTCAGAATTTTCTTGGAAGGCATTTTTGCATGGGTCCTCTTAGTATATGCATACCCAGTAACCCAATAAATCCAGTCTAGAAACTTATTCTACGATAAAGCTTGCATATGTATACCATTAAGTATACAAGAAGAACAATCAATTAAGTTATGGTCCATCTATTTAACAACACCATGTACTCATTCAAAAGAATGGAGAGTTGTTATGAATACTAATCTGAAAAATGCCTGTGACATATTGTTAAGGGAGAGAATCAAGTTGTAGAATAAGAGATACATATGTAGTAATTCTATTTATGTAAAAATTACAAAGATAGACAAATAGACAAACAGGTGGTAGTTTAGTGGCAGAGAATGACACACACCCGCAGATTAAGTGGTGAGATTATCAGCTCTCCTGTACTTTTCTAAGGTATGCGTGTGTGCGTTCAGTTGCTTCGTCGTGTCCGACTCTGCGACCCCATGAACTGTAGCCTGCTGGGCTCCTCTATCCATCGGCTTTTCCAGGCAAGAATACTGGAAAGGGCTGTCATTTCCTCCTCTAGGGGATATTTCAGACCCAGGGATCGAACCTGCATCTCCTTCATTGGCAGGCGGATTCTTTACCAATGCGCCACCTGGGAAGCCCCATTTTATGGTACAGAACTTTGCATAAAATAACTTGTCTTTTGATCATCACATTAAGTCACAGATCATGGGGCAAGCTCTTCAAAGTCATGATCTTGGACCTTCCCCTCTGTATTCCCCAGATCTAGCTCAGTGGCAGACATCACAGGAAGTCCAGTGGCCATTTGTTGATTTTATAGGGCTTCGCCTTCTCCCACCGCAGGCAGCTGCAGAGGTTACCGTGGCTTTATCCTGATTCAAGGTCAGCTTGAGTCTACTCTCAAAGCCAATTACAAGGGAGTTTGGTGAAAGCAAAAACCTAAGGACACGGGAACTGCCACCCAAGTCTGGTCCGGGTTGTCTTCACTGGTGCTGCAGCCAGTGGCCACCCGCCCATCCCAATCTGAAGGCTTTTAAATCAGTTGACAAGGAAAAGCTCAGTCTGCAAGGAAACACACAGTGGGATGAAGGGCTATCTGGTCAGGTGACTAGAGGGCAACAGAGGAGTCGGAGGAGCGAGAGAGGAACGGAGGGAAGGCAGGCAAAGGGAGTCCAGTGACACACGAGAAATTCACAGACGGCAATCAAGACAAAAAGCACCAGAGTGGTGTTTATATACAGAACGATTCTCAGAAAGGCCAGATGACCTGAGTTTGTCTTTTAACTGCTCCTAACTCTAGTCTTCAAGCCCCTCTTTGAAGATGACCACAAATAGAAGAATCTTTCCTAAGCAAGAGAGTCAAACATTAATAAAATCAACTCCTTGAAATAAAACTCCAAGCTGGATTTGCAAGCTTTGGCTCCCAAGAATGCACCAGTCTCTGAGCTGGCCCTTCACAAGGGTGTCGGACATCCCAATGACTTGTCTTTCTCTTTGGTCTGGTGTCATATTATCAAATCTAATATTTGTCAGGGTCTTACTAAATGCTGTGATTCTAAGCTCTACATGTTTATTGACTTTTTTTGTCTTCCCAACAGCCCTTTAAAGTACAAATAAAGTAGAAACCCCACTTCGAAGTTGATGTATCTGTGTTGCTAAGTCATTTGTCCAAGGTCACTAGGTTAGTATATATGGGATCCTTACATTTTAATGTGGATCTGAATCACCCAGACATCTTATTAAGATGAGTCAGAAGGCCGGGGTGAGGCCTGAACTTCTGCATTTCTAATAAGCTCCAAGGAATGCCAATGCTGCTGTTCCCACAAGCCACATTTTCAGTAGCAGGACTCTAGAACTCAGGTCAAGCTGGTTACACTTTCAGAGCCAAGCTACGATACCAGCTGTGGGCTCCAAGGGTGTAGATTAACCTCTCTTTAAAAGTAGAGGTGGCGGAGGATGGTCTCTGGATGCTGTAAAACTCTACAGCTTAAAACTATTGCAAAATCCTGGTAGGAAAAAAGTTACCTCTGCCTTCCTAGGCCACCCTCAGGGCCCAGGCCCCACGTCCTATGTCTTATACTCTACTGTAGAGAAAGAACAACTCACAATGGACAAGTCTTTCCATAGGAAATGACGTCAAAACACATTACCCGAGAATACGCCCTTTTGGCATTCGGATTACTTTGAGCTAAAGGCAACTGAGAACCAGCATATGCAGGAAAAGCTCTTTACCTTCCGCAGCTGCCTAAAAATAAGGTATAAATTTCCCCTTTTGAAAAGGAAGTTCACATTTATCATGTAAATTTCCATTTGGAAAGACGTCTGTACCAGGAAGAGAGCTACTCAGGAAACAACTCTTACATGCATAACAAGAAGATCCCTTTTCACCCTGAATTTCCTCTCCCCCTACGTTGCTCCCCAGCCCAGAAGCCCCAAACCCCTTCTCCTTTGTTTAGCTTAACGTGGTTTATAACCCCTAATCATCCGACCACCTCCTTGAGCCCCATTTTCTCTATGAAGCTTCATGCAAGGTACAGAATTAAAATTGCTTTTCTCTAATCTTATTTCAGTTTGATTCCCAGGCCCTAGACATGGAACCTAGGAGGGTGGAGAAAAATGGCTTTTTCTTCCCATTATGTCTAAGCTGAGACATCATGGGCACCTCGGAGCCCACCTAGTGAAAGCAGATGGGGAAGAGAGGCAGGTGGAAGAGAGAGCACGAGAGAAGACGCAGTGGGCTCGGGTTTGATCCCTGGTCGGGGGACTGAGACCCCACGTGAAGCCCAGCACTCACAATGTGGCTCAAAGACCCAGCTTTTTTAACATGACCAGTGAGCAAAGGTTGATGCAAAGCCTCTGAAGAGTTTTAAACAGAAAATGGATAAATGGATTGGGATTTTAGTTTAAGGAGCTATAGTATGTAGGGCACCAAGAGGGGAGGAATGTGTGTGTGCGTATATGTGCTAGTCTCCCAGTCGGGTCCGACTCTTTGCGACTCCATAGACTGTGGCCCGCTAGGCTCCTCCGTCCATGGGATTCTCCAGGCGAGAACACTGGATTGGGTTGCCATGTCCTCCAGGGATCTTCCCACCCCAGGGACTGAACCTAGGTCTCCTGCACTGAAGGAGATTATTTACCGTCTGAGCCGCAGGGAAGCCCTGGGTTGGGGTCGGGGTGGGGGGCGGGGGAGAGGACCCAAGGTTGGAGATAAGTGTCAACTAGAGGCAGTTCCAGTGATCACCGTGAAAAATGACCGCGAGGGTCGCAGGGGAAGAGACACACCCGAGAGATATTTGGAAAGAGGACAGAGGGAAGAAAGTGAAGGATAAGAAGGAGGCGAGTGAGAAGAAGCCGATGTTAGAAGATACATATTTTAAAAAAAAAAGGTAAAATCATGACTCATAAGGACATAAAATGAACACAAGCCTAAGATTTTATTCCACTCATAAAGAAGGAGCCAGATGTTACAACTGGTTCAGGGAGAAGCTGAAAAGCAGACACATTTACGGAGGAGGGACTCGGGAGTGAGCATGCAGAGGGAGGCAGAGGGGAGGGGCCCTGTGCATCCACGAGACAGGACAGGCTGGGCTCAGCCAGGACTCAGAGCTCACGCTGCGCTCTCGGCATCTAGCCATTCCCTTCTCCAGGGGATCTTCTCAACCTGGGATCCAACCTTGGTCTCCTGCACAGCAGGCAGATTCTTTTACCATCTGAGCCACCAGGGAAGTCCTGTTCAAAGGAAGAGAGGGATTTCGGCTAGAAAAGCCAACCATCTAAGGCCAGTGGCCCTGATTTGGGCAAGGTGGCCCTGTTTTGGTTTCAAGGAAAAGTACCTCCAAGGCTCAGTGGCTCCAGTCTGGGGGAGCCATTTGACATTGCTTGAACACCATTTCACCAAACGTTACGTGTATCTTGAGACAATGTATTCCAAATAGATCTTGCCTGGAAGGAACTTCCAGTGTGGCTATTTTAATCTGGAATCCAGTTTTCATCACAAAAACAGCTCACCCCCGTGAGCACTTTGCCATCACAACAACACTCTTTCTTAAGACTCCCTAAAACAGGAACTGGTTTCCAAACCCACAAGTGGAAAATGGGCAAAGGATTGTCTTCAATTTGTCAATTTATAGGAAAGGACACATAAAAATTATTTTTAAAAATTGAAAAAAAAAATTGAGTTGGTTTTATGTCTTCTTTGTATAATGTTTTCAATACACGGAAGCCATAAAACCAAGTTCAGCTGAGGCTCGGGGCTGCCCGGGACATTTCGGATCATTTTGGTTAGTGGATACAGGGAATAGTTTTAATAGTCTGTATTGGATTTCTGGGTTTTTACTAAGCAAAGCAATATGGGGTACTGCTGCTGCTGCTAAGTCGCTTCAGTCATGTCTGACTCTGTGCGACCCCGTAGACGGCAGCCCACCAGGCTCCCCCATCCCTGGGATCCTCCAGGCAAGAACACTGGAGTGGGTTGCCATTTCCTTCTCCAATGTGTGAAAGTGAAAAGTGAAAGTGAAGTCACTCAGTCATGTCCGACTCTTAGCGACCCCATGGCCTGCAGCCCACCAGGCTCCTCCATCCATGGGATTTTCCAGCAAGAGTACTGGAGTGGGGTGCCATTGCCTTCTCCAATATGGGGTACTAGTACTAATTAAAAACAACTAGAAAATAGGAAGATGAGATAAGAGTAGATATGGTGCAGATTCTAGAAGGAATCCTGCTATTTCCCAGCCTCTGAAACTCTCTCTTTCTCCCAGCAAAGTGGCCTGTGACCCTTACCTCCAGGTCCAGCTCCACCTCCAGTCTGGGAAGCCCTTAAACAGAGACATTTGGGTCCTTTTAAGTGGCCTTGACAGGTTCTGTGCTGCGGCCACAGAGACCCGAAATTTGGAGGGACGGGAATTCCAGGTCCTCAAAGCAGACCCGCCCGCCGTGCCCTGAGCCTCAGCCGGAGGGAGGGTCTGCGCCCGTGCACCGTCCCTGTGGGCAGCCCGCCTGGCTGCACTTGGAGGCCCGCTCCGCCGCGCTCCCGCCTGCTGTCGAATGTCCAGCTCGCGGGGGTCAGGCCACACATTCCCCCGAGGCCCGCGCTCAGGACTTGACGCACACTCTCCTTCAGACGCTCTGCCCGCTCCCCCGCCCCCGGACCCCGCAAAAACCTCAGCCCGGGTCCAGGAGGCACTCCCTCCAAACAGCCAGGCTGCCACAACGACCGTATCAGCGCTGGCTGGCCCGCTTCCCTGCCCGCACCCACCAGGCCACGGCCACCTCCACGCGGAAAATCCAGTTACTGCTGGGTTGCAGCGCTATCTAAATTTACATCAGAACTGAAATCTGTCCTTCTTTAAAGCAGATTCACGTGGTATGGGAGCATCATGGGACACTGAGGGCCTCTGGTTCAAGTTCGCTGATTCCCTGCTGACAAATTGAAGTTTTCATCTCCAGATACCGTCCTACGAGGCCCACCACCCTCTCCTGCTTCCATCCGAAATCCCTGCTCTTGTCTGCAGCAGCAAAAATGCTACTGAGCTATACAACGGTCTGGGTTGTATAGAAGATGTATGGTTTAGTTTGTTAAATATAATTTTATATATATTCACCCTTCTTCTCCACAACATTAAAAATCACTATGTCCCTTGCACAGATGTGTATGTATGTGAATATGTGTGTGGGTGTTAGTCGCTCAGGTGTTAGTCGCTCAACTCTGCCACCTCACGACTGCAGCCCTCCAGGCTCCTCTGTCCATGGGATTTCCCAGGCAGGAATACTGGAGAGGATTGCCATTTTCTACTCCAGGGGATCTTCCTGACCCAGGGATCGAATGGGCATCTCCTGTGGCTTTTGCATTAGCAGGCAGGCTCTTTACTGCTTGAGCCACCTGGGAAGCCCGTCATTTATCCCTGGAAGCATGTCCTGAGGGCTCACAATGTGCCAGGACTGTGCTAAGGGCTGTGTGCGCCCTCGTTCAGTCTTCCTAACAGTTCTCTGATTAGCCCTAAGTATTGCATGAAAAATCTGAAGCTCAGAGAGAGAAAGTAATTTGCCTAGATTCACAATTAGAGTGGGGCAGAGCAGGATTTGAACCCAAGTTTAGATGATCCTGGATGTTCTAAATCTCAGCATTATCTTTGCATCCCAGTCCCTGACATGGCGCTGGGCACATAGAGGGCCTTCAATACGTATTCTTAATTTTAAAAAAAATTTTTATTGGAGTATAGTTGGTTTATAATGTGTTATTTTCTACTGTACAGCAAAGTGAACCAGCTATATATATACAGAAACCAACACATTGTAAAGCAATTATCCTCCAATTAAAAAAAATAAAATGAAAAAAGGAGGGGATATATGTATTCAATACAGGTTTGTTGAGCAAATGAACACTCAACCTCTTTTTACTTACATTAAGATAGATTAATTAAGATAATCAATTATCATAGATTAAGTACCTACTTTGTACCAGCCACTGTGCTTTGAAATGAAGAAGCAATTACTGGTTTATCTAAGATAATGTCCGTAATTAGGAATGAGAGAGACTTCCCTGGTGGTCCGCTGGTTAAGACTCCATGCTCCCAGTGCAGGAGGCTCAAGTCTGCTCCTGGCTGGGAAACTAAGAGCCCACATTCTGAGAGGTGCAGCTGAAAATATAAAGCGCACCAAGCAAAACCGTGTTTTTGAAAACAATCAGTAATACGGCAGAACCAAGTCTAGAACAGACTTGTTTTTTTAATAAAACTGCTTCACCGACTCTTACTTTTTATTATCATTATTATTTTCTTTGACTCTTATCAGTTATGATCACTCAGTTATCCATTTCAGCTTGGAGAGGGAATGATTAAGACAAAGTGAAGAAGAAAAGGATTTCTTTTGTGATATAACTGAGGAAGACTACAAAGAAAAAAAAATCAAGGAGGATGTGTAGTAATACACAGGATGTCAGACCTGGAAGAGACTAAATTCAACTGGGGTGCCAGGGAGGAAGTCACCACTTCCTCTTCAGGTGGTTTAAAATGCCCCTCCACTTGGCAAAGCACGCGGCGACCACAGACCATGGAGGAGAACGGCCGCCACGGAAAACCTCAGCCCGAGCACTCAGGCTACCGGGAGCCTCCCTCAGGCCCCACCCCCAGGCAACAGCCACGAGCTAGGGTTTTATAAAAAAAAAAAAAAAAGAACAAAGTAATGTCATTTTGCAGCACCATGGGTGCAACTAGAGACTATCACACTGAGTGAAGGAAGGTAGAAAGACAAACCCCATATGACATCACTTATATGTGGAATCTGAACCATGACGCCAGTGAACCTACCTGTGAAACAGAACGGAGAAGGCGACGGCACCCACTCCAGTGCTCTTGCTGGAAAATCCCATGGACGGAGGAGCCTGGTGGGCTGCAGGCCATGGGGTCGCTGAGGGTCGGGCACGACTGAGCGACTTCACTTTCACTTTTCACTTCCATGCATTGGAGAAGGAAATGGCAACCCACTCCAGTGTTCTTGCCTGGAGAATCCCAGGGACGGGGGAGCCTGGTGGGCTGCCGTCTATGGGGTCGCACAGAGTCAGACACAACTGAAGCGACTTAGCAGCAGCATGAAACAAACTAAATAAAGGATTTAGAGCACAGACTGGGGCTGCCAGGCGGCTGGGAGGTGGGCGAGCATAGGAGTGGGAGTTTGGGATTGGAGACGCAAACTGGTGTATATAGAATGGATGAACATCAAGGGTCTAATGCAGAGCACAGGGCGCATGGTCAATAACCTGCAATAAACCCCGTGGAAAAGAATATGGAAAAGAGTGTATACATATGTGTGAGTCACTTTGCTATACAGTAGTAATCAACACAGCATTGTAATTCAACTATATTTCAAAAAGACGAACAAACAAAAAGAGTTAGGGCTTTGAAACCAGCTCCGTCTGGGTTCAGACTCTGTCTCCACTACTAAGCAACCTCATGACTTTGGATGAAAGAAGCTGAGTCCCCATAAACAGTTTCTTGGCATTTGCTACATAGTACCTATTATATTTGTTATTAATTGTGATTCGTTACTAATAAAATAATTACAATGAAATCTTAAAAGAATTTTGAAGAGAAACAAAGCCTCCTGTGAAGGTCAGTTGACAAACACCCATTATTCAAAGTGCACTTGACATTCTTTGCCCAAGCAAAGAGAAAAGAATCATTCCTACAAGGCCAAAAACCCAGGAAATGAATATTCCTCCCCCGATGTCCTGGGGCAAGACAATATGGTGCCTCCAACCAAACAGACAAAAATATCTCCAGACCTGGAGGAGAAACAAGTTCCAAGCCAGAATCCTTTGCTTGTTGATACTAATAAAGAGTTCAAGCCAATTCTTTCATGAAGAGGAATTGCTATTTATAACCAAACTCATTTTATATTTCTAAGAGTTCATGAAGCATAATATAAAACCTGTAACTAATCACTGTTGCGGAGTGTGGCTCCAGCCGCTTCCAAATTATTTTATTGTTTTTATAAGATCTTGAATTAAAGGAAAAAATAATCTTCAGGTAATTATTCTGCCAAAGAAACCTCCTGTGGAGCTGACCTGCCTCTCCCAGTCAAGGTCCCAGAGGGAAACAACTAGCTCAGCTCATTTCTGCCTGGGAGTGAGACAAGCTACACACCCAGAGGAGAAAGGCCAACTGACGCGAAATTAACTCAGCCGTCAGGGCACCAATCAGAGGAAGAGCGAGTCATTTCAATATGTCCCTCCTGGAGATTCCCATCCAGTCCATCAGCAGGTCCCATCAATTCTCCCATCAAGACAGAACTTGAATCCCTCCCCCTCCCTCTCTGTCACTCCATGTTTGCGGCCAACAGCTTTTCCTCAAATCGATCCACATGCTGGACGGAGCCTTTTCAGCCTGACCACATCCCACTGCACTGCAAAGCTTTAACTGTTCAGTTATGGAAACTCCAGAGTCCTCGCATGGCCACGGGACCCCTGCTTCCTCTTATCAGTCACCCTGGACTTTCTCAGGTTCTCACGTGACACAGAGGGCGTCAGCAAGGACACGCTGAACATTTGAACAAATTAATGTGCACGGTTGACTTGAAAAGGAGAAAAGAAGAGGCAGGGATGAGCCGTTCTGAGCCTTAACCACCAAGATAATGATTTTCCTGGGAGAGGAGACAATATTTTAACAAGTTGTCAACAGGTGCAGGAAAATGCAAAGCTAAGTGTTTTTATTTAAAATAGAAATTCTGCTGACTAACTGGTATACTGCTCACAGGGCTTCCCAGGTGGCGCTAGCGGTAAAGAACCCGCCTGCCAGTGCAGGAGACATAAGAGATTGGGGTTTGAATCCTGGGTCGGGAAGATCCCCTGGAGGAGGGCATGACAACCCACTCCAGTGTCTTGCCTGGAGAATCCCTTGGACAGAGGAGCCTGGTGGGCTACATCCACGGGGTCGCAAAGAGTGGGCATGACTGAAGTGACTTAGCACACATACCACTCACAATAGAGATTTAATGGAGGAATGCTGGGACTTCAGTGGTGATCCAGTGGTTAAAAGTCCATTTTTCCGATGCAGGGCGAGCAGGTTCTATCCCTGGTTGGGGAACTAAGATTCAGCATGCTCCAGGGTATGGCCAAAAAAGAAGAAGAAAGAAAAAAAAATGTTGTTTTTAAAAAAGTGGAGGAATGTCATCACAATTCACAGGTAAAAATCCTTTTTGTGCAGATTCTTCCTATTTGTAAACTCAAAATAGCCGGTGATTTGAAGACAGGAGAAGGAAACGGCTATTGCGATGTAGCTACCTGGTGTCACTGTGTGTTTTCTGGGCTTTCTCAGGAACAAGAGGCGTTTTTGCTTGAGCTTGTGAGTGCTGGCCAAGCACCTTAGATCTCACTTTTGTTAACGGTTGACTTTGTTGCTCTTTGCTTTTCGCCTCTTTAAACGCCGGGCTTGGACCGCAGCAGTGGTAACATCAGGCAATGTTTAGGAGGCAGGTCTCACATCCACTAATGTGATAACAAAGAGTCTCTTCCAAGAAGAACCTTAGAAAAGCGAGATTGCTTTCCAACATCCTGGCTCAATTGTTCTATATTCCAGAAGCTATTAATTTTCTCTGCTCCCACCACAGGAAAATGTTTGGTCTCAGGGGAAGCAAGCCGATTAAGCGGTTGCTTAAGGGGGAAACCAAAATTAGGTAGGAAATTTGAGTGGAGCCATTAACTATTCTTCCTGAAATCCAACGAGGACGACATTCAGATGGCAATCCAGCAGACAGATTGCATCGATGTCATGCAATGCAGTGACTGCAGTCGAATGCAATTATTCAGCTGTCCCAGACAAGCGAGGAGGCAGGCCTTTGATGATGCTTTGGGGGACAGAAGTTGAAGGTGTCTTCAGCTGCAGAGGGCGTGGTAGGTAGACTCGGAGCATCTGGGCTGTTGGAATCCAATAATCCAAACCCACTCTCCGCCATCTCCTTCGTGTAATGGGGTGTCGCAAGGCAGGAGTCTTTGACCCACTCTTCTCTGGCACATTCTCTACCTGTGGTACTTCCCATTACCTTTACTGGTTCCCTCAAAGTCCAACCTTGTCCAGGCTCTGCAGGGGTGAGGATCAAAGTGGGAGGATACGTTCAGAATTTGATGCAGTAAAAAGCAGTGTGACTTTCTAAAATGTTCCAATGAAGTGGAAAAGAAAATTAAAAATTTAAGCCTCTTAAAATGTAAATGGTGCCAGTGCACTGTGAGATTTGGACTCTTGCCCGTTAAAAAAGGAAAAAAAGAAGAAAGCCAGAAAGCTGGGGGCTTATGAGATGAAGTACTAAGAACAGTAGGAGGGCGGTAGCTCAGCCGTGACCCGGGCCTCCCTGTCCTCTCTGGGTTTTACATCGCCCACCCAATCTTTCCCACACGGTTGCTCATGCCGATGACCCTAACTGTCTGTGAAAGGTAAGAAGTACTTCTGTGAGTGCCTGATATCATTAATCAATCCACTCTCTATCGAAAATGGAAGGTGAAGAAAGAGTCATTTTTGTCGGAGGACAGTGTTTCAGGATGCTTCCGCCGGCCTGCTCACAGAAGGCACAGTTTAACGTCTCTCTGATGGGTGAGAAGGAA
>NW_011494921.1:2062620-2069709 GCF_000754665.1 Bison bison bison | reverse complement strand
CTGCTCGTGGCTTTCCATGGAGGGCGGCGTGTCCCGCCAGCCTTGATTCAGCTTTCTCGAAATGACCGATCTCGGAGATGCCTCTGGTGACATGCTGTCATCCCAACGGAGCGGGTGCCCTCCCCACCAGGGCGCCCCCAGAAGTCTTTAAAGGCAGAACCCAGGTGTCTTCACTTTCACGCAGCCCAGCCAGAATGAAATGTCTCCCCTATCGCAGCCCCACAGCCTGGGTCCGAGCACCTCCTTAGCATGTCCTTTGTCTGGCCTTGTGCATTCATGTCCTTAGGCTGGGTGGCCCGGGCCGCCAGCGCGAAGTCTTCTTTGACTTGGTTTCCCTCCCGTGGACCAGCCCAGCGCCCACCACATGGCAGGGCCTTAATCACATTTCCCCTTGACCGAACGTTAATCGTCTCTTTCTCTCTCTGTTTTATTTTTTTTTACATACCACTTTTCAGTTCTAGTCATAACAGCTAAAGACAATATTTTGCAACTGCACAACCGGAAACCTGGAAATTTGCCATGGAGGTGGGCAGACATTTCCACAAGGTTATTTTTCTTTCTCAACATACAGAAAGCATTTCCTGACAAATACTGTTCTCCTGGGTGATGAAAGAATCAGAGATGCGGAGCAGGACTGTGTGGGGGACACACACTTGTTACTATGACTTTACACAAATCACAGAAGTTTTTCAGCTTCTCTAAAGCAAGTGGCTTTCAACTGCTCACATGTTAAATTAAATGCTTCTACAACCAGAAATGTTGTCATTGTGTTGTTTAGCTTTTCCACATTCATTCAAGAATTATGTAATTTCAAAATCTTCATCGACTTCAGAGTAAAAAAAAAAAAAAACAACAATGGTTGATGAAAATCTTAGGTAAAAATGAAATTGTAGACTATGTGTAATATGATCTGTTTATTGTTGTTTAGGAGTAGAGAAGGTTTGGAAATACAGATTCTCAGACGGGTGTCAACTAGGTGGAAAGACAGCAAGATTGTGTGGACATTTTACTTTCTGATTATTTGCATGTTTTTGCTGCTTAATAATATTAAAAACTAAAGTAATCAAGGATTTAATATGCGCTACATACTGGTCCAAGCTTTTGCATGCGTTGATTCTATGTTAGGTTTATTACTATCCCCATTTTATAAATAAGGGACTGAGGGACAGAGGGTGGGAACTTGCCCAAAGTCATACAGTTGTAAACGCAGGGCCATACCCTGACCCTGTACTCCAGTCCCTGATCCAGACTCTTTTATTTATTTATTTTATTTACCTTTTATTTTGACTGTGCTGAGTGTTGGCTGCTGCCCGAGGGCTTTCTCTAGTTGCTGCGCGTGGGGGCTGCTCTCTCGTTCTGGGCACAGGCTTCTCACTCTGCTGGCTTCCGTGTTGCAGAGCATGGGCTTCAGTGGTGGAGGCACACGGGCTGACTTGCTCTGCAGCGTGTGGAATCATTCTGACCAGGGGTGGAACCCTCTTCCTCTGCTCTGGCAGGCAGATTCTTAACCACTGGACCACCCGGGAAGTCCCCAGAATCCCAACTCTTAACCACTATGTGGGACTGCTTCTGTACTGATCATTAAAGGCTATGAAGAATTACTGAGTTGTAACAATTTAAATATTTTGGCTAAGCCATATGACTTGGATTGAGTCATTTAACTTCTTAGGATAATGTAAGATAGAATTTAACCTTGCTTAAAGAGCTCTGGACTTCAGCCTTGGCTTCTAAGAGGTAATTCCTAATAGCAGTGTTTTTGTTTAAAGTGATGACTGGCCATCCCAGAAAGACCATTGGTGTCGTTTAGGGTGGGGTCTCTGGGTCATGCCTGGAGGGATCTGGAGATAAGAAACTGAGGTCCACCACATGGGCTGTCAATCAATCATACCTGGGTAATGGCCCCCCCAAATCCTCCAAACCCCAAGACTTGGATGAGCGTCCCTGGTTGGGGAGGGATAGTCCTGTGTATCACCCCCATCGGTACCAGGAGACTGAAGCGTCAGCTCTGTGGGAAAAGAACAGCAGACACTTTGCCTTTGTAACCCTCCTGGGCTCTGCCCCGAGTCTCTTCCTTTGACTATTGTATCCTATCTGTATCCTTTCTCCATAGTCAGCTATGACCATGAGAAAAATAACTTTCAGTGAGTTCTGCGAGTCTTTGCAGCAGATGATCAAATCTGAGGGTGACTGGGAACCCCTTGAATTTGCAATTGGAGTCAGAAGCACAAGGTGGTCTTGGATGGTGACTGCCTCCTGTAATCTAAATCCTCAGAGTTCTTCAGCCTCCTCCTCAGTTAAATGATGATATTGAAAGAAATGATCTTTTAAGTCTCCTGTAGCTCAAAAGTGTTATTCTGTCGAGGGCATTTGCAGTTGAGCAAGGCTTCTCTGGAGGCTGGGAGACTTAACCCGAAGGAGCCCGTAGTGAGGGGCTGGGGAGACGGGGGAGAATGGGGGGCTGACGCTTCTTTGCATAAAGCACGCCACGCAAGCCACTTACAGGTAAAGGGAGCTCGTGGCGACGACGGCGGTGGTGGCAGGGGGCGTGGGGCCGGTCCTCTCAGTTCTGAGTCTTGTCCGTATCTAAATGAACTAGCCAGTCAGTGCTGTTCTGCAGGCTGTCTGGCTCAGTGGAGCCCGTGCACTCAGAATCTGTATCTGCTCCAGTTACAGAAGTGAGAGACTGCGCTAGCAGGCTTCCAACATTCTGAGAGCTAAAGCTGCAAGTCTGGGCATTATTGAAGGCCTCGTGGTGTCCTTTGACTTTTCCTGCATTCAACTGTTCCCAACCTTTGGGGGACCTCCAGGAAGGGGTCTCTCTCAGCTTAAATGCTTCACTCAGCTTTTCGTAAAATCTTCGGAATGCTTTCCGGCGCAGGAGGAAAATGGCCTCCGTAGGGCTGTAAAGCCTTTTGTTTCCTCAGTTTTGCCATTTTGTTCCCCAATCTGCCAGAACTCCAGAACTACAAGATAATAAACTAGTGTTGTTTGAGACACTAAGTTTCAGTAAATTGCTGCAGCAGAGAGAAGAAACTGACGCACAGAGCTGTCGCCAGCAAGCTGTTGAGCGGGGATCTGAACCTAAGTGGTCTGCGCCAAAGACCAGCCCTGCCCTCAGCGTGCCCACCCCGTCAGTATTCCCCCCTCAAGTCGTCAGCCCCATGGGATCTGGAACCCCTACGGCTGATCATTTTCAGCATCCAGTGGTCACAGCTCCACTTTGCTACAGGTTACAGGGAGACACAGACATGGGGAGTCCTGCAGCCAACACAGAGGCCAAGAGCTCAGCAGCGTAAGACGGGCCAGTGCTCAGGCTTCCTGAACCTCAGTTCCCTAACCTGTACTTTGGCCCCTGATGCGAAGAGCTGACTCCTTGGAAAAGACCCTGAGGCGGGGAAAGATTGGGGAACAGGAAAAGAAGGGGACGACAGAGGATGAGCTGGTTGGATGGCATCACCGACTCAGTGGACAAGAGTTTGAGCTAGCTCTGGGAGATGGTGATGGACGGGGAGGCCCGGCGTGCTGCGGTCCATGGGGTTGCAGAGGTAGACACGACCTGCTGCGATTCATGGGACTGCAGAGGTGGACACAACCGAGTGGCTGAACAACAACCACAGAGAGTGTGGACCGTGGCGGCACAGGCTTTCCAGGGATTTTAAAAGGGTTCAGTGAAATAGTCCAAGTAAATCACTGATTGCAATCCTCGGCACAGAAAACCACACTAAAAATATATCATTCTCTTAAAACTTTATTGAGTGCTTAATATTACCTTCTAGACTTTTGCTACGGAGTTTTAACTTCAGAATTGCAGCTTTGCAATGGACCATCACAAGCTTTCTTAAATAGAAAAAAATGATCTCCTCATTTTTATATAAAACTTACAATTTAGTATCTAGCTATTAGCTGTTATTTTAGAATAAATGATCTAGTGAGTTGAATAGTGTTGCTCCAAAATTCAAGTCCACCCAAAACCTCAGATAGCAACCTCATTCAGAAACAGAGTTTTTGTTCATAGAGAACAGACTTATGGACACAGCAGGCGTAGGAGAGGGTGATGAGAACTGAGAGTGTATACTGAAATATATATAATACCATATGTAAAATATTCTAGACAGCTAATGGGAGGTTGCTGGGTAACACAGGGAGCTCAGCCTGGTGCCCCGTGACAGCCTAGAGGGGCGGGAGGGGGAGGGAGGCGGGAAGGAGGGAACATGCCTGCAGCTGTGGTGACTCGTGTTTGATGCGTGGCAGTGGCCAACACAACAGTGCGAAGCGATGGTCCTGCAATTAGAAAGAAATACATTTCTAAGAAAAGAAGCAGGGGCTTTGCAGATGTATTCAAGGTAGGGATTGACTTAAAGTCATCCTGGATTTGAGTAGGCCCTACGTTCAATGATGGCATTGTTATAAGAGACAGAAGAGTCCCCACAGAGACAGCGAGGAAGCAGAGCCTGGAGTGATGCAGCCACAACCCAGCGGATCCAAGGGTCGTGGGCAACCACCAGAACCTGGGCAGAGGCAGGGAGGATTCTCCCCTAGAACTTCCAGAGGCTTTGATTTCAGACTTCTGGCTTCCTGAACGGTGAGACTAGATCTCCTGCCATTTTAGGCCACCAGCTTTGTGGTAACTTTCTAGGGCAGCCCTAGGAATCTCACAACCGTGGTAATTCGGGGACCCCTCCAGTCACCCCACGGGGGGAGGAGCCCCTTCATCTACTGCTCCAGGCTCTCTCCCTCTCCCCAAAAGGAAGAAATAGTTCACGCAAGAGAAGGGTTCTTCTCTGGCTCCACTTTGCAGCTTGTGGACTGCGGCAGGAAAGCCCAGTTGAGTCGACAAGGGTTACTCTTGGTACAGAGCGCGCCACTGGGCATAAGAGCGGAGGCGGGGACTTCCCTGGTGGCCCAGTGGTTGAGAATCCGCCTTCCAGTGCAGGAGACGAGAATTCGGTCTCTGGTCAGGGAACTGAGACCAAACGCACCTCGGACCAACTAAGCCCGCGTGCCCCAGCCACTGAGCCCGTGTGCTACAACCAAAGATGCCGTGTGACATAGCGCGGATCCCTTGGGCTGCAGCTAGCCCCCGGTGCAGCCAAATATTAACAAAATAAAGAAGCAAAAAAAAATTGTAAAGAATGGCAGGAGTATTTTTGTGCTGCTAGTTAACGGCATCATCTTGAGGGGCAGATGGGGCCCTCTGAGACATCCATCTCCTCCAAGTGAACTGGGGGCACAAAATATCCTCAAGGCCTCAGGCGTAGAATTCTCTAGCAAATGCTGGTCTTTAGATCAAAGGAAGAGAAAAGAGGGGAATGTGAAGAACCCTTGGCACTTGGGTACCTCGTCGCCAAGACCAAATGGCTCACATAAATGCCTAGACCCATGTGTTACCTAGGGCTTCAGTCATACTGCGATTTTGCCCCTACAGTGCCCTACTATGAAATACATGGGTTGACAACAGATTGTCCTTTTAACTGTAGATGTACCTGGGGCTTCCCAGATGGTGCCAGCGGTAAAGACCCTGCCTGCCAACGCTGGAGGTGTCAGAGACGCGGCTTTGATCTGGGGTTGGAAAGATCCCCTGGAGGAGGAAACAGCAACCCACTCCAGTATTCTTGTCAGGAGATTCCCATGGACAGAAGAGCCTGGTGGGCTACAGTCCACAGGGCTGCAAAGAGTTGGACAAGACTGAAGCAACTAAACACACACGAATGCTCCTGTTCACCTAGTAGATTGAAATTGCTCTTAGGGCTACTTAATCAACATCGACATCTCGGGGGAAAAAATGCTCTTGATGTGTTTCACTCTCTGCCTCTGCTAACCTATATATTTATTTATTTATAGCTTCTTATTTTGTATTGAGGTATAGCTGATTTCTATGTGATCATTTCAGATGATCAGCAGAGAGACTCAGCCACCCACATACATGGATCCATTCTCGCCCACGCTCCCCTCCCCCACAGGCGCTGCTCATTTATACAAACAAGTAGCCGCTGTTTCAGTAACTCCTGGTGCTAACCATGACCACAGAGGTCTTCCCTCGGCAGGACGTGGCCTCTCCCAGTCTCTCTGGGAAGCTACCTCACCCAGCAGGTTGGATCTTGCCTACTCACCTTGCAAGCACGCGATACAAGGTTAGAGGAAATTTAATTAGAGAGAAAAGATCATCTTTCAGTCTTTAGATTGCATATCGAGGATCAAAGTCTCCAAAACCTCTCACTGGCCTCTGGCACTTTTGCCTAAACTCACTGATAACAGGGGGAAACCAAGGTTAGGAAGAGTTAATTTAGGTTCTAGGCCACATTAAAGTTTCTCTCCTGCCTCGTCCATGACCTTCAGCCCCTGTTTACTTCCTGTATTGCCACAACATTACCCTCCCCTTTACCCTAAATCCTTCCATCCACAGCAACCGTGAGCCGTGAATTTTTTGTGTTCTTTTAGGGCTTAACTATTTCATGTCCATTCACATGTCCTACTTAAAGTATCAAAGTCACCAGCATATTACTTTCTTGTAGATTTTTTTAAGTTTTCCACCATAATTTTCTTTTTAAGGAAAATAACCAATAATGTGCCTGCTTACATGGAAGAAAAAGTGAGGGTATTGATACTGATAAATCGCTCCAGGTGAACTCGTATGAAAACCTGAAGACTCCGGAAAATCAGAAAGAGGAAGACCTTTGGAAAAGGGTACTGTGTGCTGTGCTTAGTCACTCAGTCATATCGAACTCTTTTCAACTCCATGGACTGTAGCCTGCCAGGCCCTCTATCCATGGGATTCTCCAGGCAAGAATACTGGAATGGGTTGCCATTCCTTTGTCCAGGGGATCTTCCCAACCCAGGGATCGAACCCAGGTCTCTCACATTGCAGGCGGATTCTTTACCATCTGAGCCACCAGGGAAGCCTTAGAAAAGGGATTCAATTGTTATTACTAATTCCTTGAATCTTTAAAACTTTAGTCATTTATTTTTGGTTGCGCTGGGGCTTTGTTGCTGCGGGCAGGCTTTCTCAGTTCTGTGAGCAGGGGTCTCCTCCTGGCTGCAGAGCGCGGGCTTCTCACTGCAGTGGTTCTCTTGCTGCAGGGCACAGGCTCT
>NW_011494921.1:2060641-2062520 GCF_000754665.1 Bison bison bison | reverse complement strand
TCTCGGGGCACGAGCTTCAGCAGTGGCCTCCGGCAGGCTCAGCAGCTGTGGCTTGGGGCTCAGCTGCTCCACAGCACGTGGGGTCTTCCCGGACCGGGAATCGAACACATGTGCCCTGCATCCGCAGGCAGATGCACTGCACTGTGAGGGAAGCCCGAATTCCTGGAAGATTTGAACCCACAAGGTAGCACTGAAAACAGTTTCATGTAAAAGAAAAATAGAAAAATAAATGGTCTAACAAAACCACTTCAGAAGAAAAGTATAGATGGGACAACTCCTTCTAAGGGATGATGGGGATGGGGAGGTGGGAAGCTTGGGATCGAAGCTGTCAACTCTAGAAAGGGCGGAGGATGTCTTCGAAGTCAGGATCGCTTGCCCGTCCCCCTTCAAGTGTGAGTGACTAAACAGGGGTAACTGTGCAAAAGAGCATCTCTGGGAAAAGCAAGAGCTTCACTGATGGCGAGGTCCCACCCAGCTCTCTCTTGCCTCTCGAGATGTCCCTCTCAGCAAGATTTCAGAACCAGCGTGTTCTCCGTGCAGCCCAGGACCCACTGAAGCTCAGAAGGAAGCCCAGGTCACACTAAGACCCCCGTAGTTCTCAGGTCTAGGTGCCAAAGCAGGTCATCCAGAAGCCAGCCGTGCCCAGGGACTCGTCTATCAGCACTTAGAGGATTATTCTTGAAGGTATAAATGAATGTCACTCTTTGAGCCCCAGGAACACAGCTCCCCAAATATGAATCATTGTGCTAATCCAGCTCGGTACCCTGTATGGTATGGACCGTATTGTTTGCTCCGGGCCCAAGGGAGAAAGCCATGATGTATTTAAGGCAGGGTGTTTTCAGAGAGAGCATTATTAGCACAGTGAATAACAGGGAGAATGCAAATGCAAGAGCAGTGAAAGTGACCTTGAGTTTTGCAGTTCAAACTAGTTCCCTGTTAGCTAATAGCCAAGCTGATTGAGAACCTCCGGAGCAGAGGTTACAGATGTTCTGTTTATTAAACAGAAAACATTAACAACTTGGTTGTACCTTGAAACACACCAAGACATGAAAATAAGCAGAGGGCAAAGGGGAAAAGTTCAGTGAATTTTTCCTGACCGTTTCTTTTCTTTTTTTTAGTGCCATCTCAGCCCTGGCATTTTTTTTTCCAAATATAAGTCAGGAAGGAAATAATAAAATAAATTTTTAAAAAATATATATGTTTTGTCAAAGCTGTTTTTGGTTCTACAAAGTTGCCAATTTCAGCTCAGTCCACTCAAGAAACCGCCTGTTGAAATACAGAGCTGTAGGTCACATATGAAGTAAGATTGTAGTGCATTTCCTTTGGGGCTTCCCAGATGGTCCTATTGGTAAGGAACCTGCCTGCCAATGCAGGAGACATAAGAGATGCAGGTTCAATCCCTGGGTCAGGAAGATCCCCTGGAGAAGAGTGTGACTACCTGCTCCAGTGTTCTTGCCTGGAGAGTCCCCTGGACAGAGGAGCCCGGAGGACTATTGTCCATGGGCTCGCAAAGAGTCGGACAGGACAGAAGGAGCTTAGCACGCACACACGTCCTCTGGGGGCGGCAGTGCTGCAGTGGAGAGTATTAGCTCTCCAAGGGATGTTTCCATCTTACAGGACAGGAAGTGGAGAACCGAGAAATACAAACGACTTTCTGAGACAGTGGGGGAGATGAATCTTGAACTTAGACTCCTGTCCGCACACAGGTCACATGCCTTAAAGCCACACGCCGTCACTCATCACCCTTATAAGTCTGGGGCTAGAGGCAGAGCCAGCGGAGGAACACCCCTGCAGAGTCACCTCTGAGGGCCTGAAAGTACGTGCCGCTAACAAAATCCCGACAGACGTGGTCTGCAAAATCCGCACTTCCTGCCGGACT
>NW_011494921.1:2058508-2060523 GCF_000754665.1 Bison bison bison | reverse complement strand
CCTGCCGGACTGACAAAGCTCCCCGTGCCCCCTGAGACGCCCACCGCTGCAGGCTGAACTTGCTCCTCCTGCTCCTTCACCCCAACCATACAGTCCATCTATGAAGTTTGCTTCAGAAGGGCTCAGTGAGGTGCCCTCAGTGAGGTGCCCTCAGTGAGGAGCCAGGTCCACGCTGGCTCCCCGGCTCCTTGTCCTCTGGAGTGAATCCTCTCCCTTCTCTCTGGTGACTGAGTGCCCGTGGGCAGCTCAAGCCGGGTGGGCAGCCCGAGCCAGGCAGACTCACAGGACTAAAGCACAATCGGCCCACAGGAGTTGACACTCAGCTCCTTCGCTTTTCAGTGACAGATACAAATCATGCCCCTGGCCAGCCTGGAGGTACCCGTCGCCGGCCGGAGAAGCAATGAGCTTTTGTCCTTGATGGTCACACGGCCACTGAAGGGACCGAAGAGACTGAGAGTATGGACCACACTGTGGAAGTCGCCGCTTGACTTAGAAGAGGACAGCAGAGCAATCCAAGTTTGAGGTCGCTTTTCCCTCTCTATAAAACCCTTGCTAGAGCTGAGTCAAGAACAAAATTCCAAAAAATAGCCAGCATCTCCCTGGAGAAGGCGAACCACAGAAATGGGTGCTAATATCTAGAAAAGGGGTTATCTTCAGAGCAACGAGCATTACCGGTCTTGAGGGTTCTCAGAGGGTTGTATGCCTTATACCTAAGCCCGCCGGCACTTTGAGGATGCAAACGTGTTGGACACGTGGGTGCCCTCAGATGGCTCCTCGGAAAGCTAGATAATTAAGTGCAGGCCGACAAGCTTGCTTCACATGAGATTCAAATCATTATGCCCTTTTGGTCACAGACAAAAGGGATTATATTCCTGGTGCCTTAGGGAAGGAAATTTTATAGCATCTCATATTGGTACCACTGGTTAATAACCCTCTGTAGCCAAAAGAGAGAGAGAGAAATTAGGAAGAGATACCCTAGCAGACCTAGACAACTTGCCAGGCCTCCAGTAGGTAGAAACCAGGAACCAAGAGACTGGATCAGACTCCCAGTTTCACTTCCAAGCAGCAACACGAACTCAGACACGTCTTTGAGCCTCAGTTTCCTCATCTGTGAAACAGGACTATTACTTTCCCTACGTGGAGAAGGAAATGGCAACCCACTCCAGCAGTCTTGCCTGAGGAATCCCATGGACGGAGGAACCTGGTGGGCTGCAGTCCATGGGGCCGCAGGGGGTCGGACACGCCTGAAGTGATTTAGCGCACACGCACTTTCCCTATATATACCTCGTGCAACTAGTGTGAAGCTCGTAAGACACCTTGATACATACGGATTTTGACACGTTCCCTGTAAACAAGAGAAAGACATTCTAATTAAGGAGAAACCATCTCCCCCTTCCTCTCACTGGTGCGTCTAGGGATCCAGCGGGGTCCTGTAGTCAGCATGGCTATTACTCATCTCTCCAGGACACAGCAGCTCCCAGAAGCCGAGGGATCCAGCAAATCAAGCAGCTGCTGAAGCAAGAAAAAGTAGCCGCAGAAAAGGCATTTCTTTAGGAGGTTAACACTCAGAAAGCCCTGGGTCGGAAGTCCTCTCTCTAGGCTGGTGATGAATTGAGGAGCAAGCATACATTTCCTTTGGTTAAAAAGGTGAAAATCTTACACTGATCTGAAAATATTAATAGAGCTCAAAAGAGGACCCTGCTGTTTTCCTTGTGTAATTGCTGATTCAGACTCCAGGTTTACACATCGATCAGATGTGTCTGATTTTGGAAACAGAATGTGCTTCAGGCAAAAATTAGGTCAACAGTTAGCAATTATAGCTGTGCATTAAGGGGTTCACCAGGCCTGCATTCAGCTGTGTAATGAGAATGAGTAAGACCTGATTCCTACCTGGACTTAATCAGACCCGCTCTACCCTCTTGGGCTTCGCAGGTGTCGCAGTGGTAAAGAGCCCACCTGCCAGTGCAGGAGACGCAAGAGAAGAGAGCTTGATCCCTGGGTTGGGAAGTTCTCCT
>NW_011494921.1:2043424-2058408 GCF_000754665.1 Bison bison bison | reverse complement strand
CTGTAGACCGGGGAGTGAGTTCTGGAAAGCTCCTCTTCCCACAGAGCTTATTTGAACTGCTTGGCTGTTGAGAGACTACAAGAAGCTTGGAGAGGATGAGTTCCTTTGAACAGGACGTGGAATGCACGTCTGGGTTGGTTACCGCTGCCTGGTGGAACACAGAAGACGGTCAGGTCTTCGAATCTTACCCACTGCAGTGCAAGTTCCTGAAGGGCACGTGTGGAAGGGACAGGCCAGCGGTCGGCACGCCACTTGCTGGCCAGGGTTTTGGCCTTACACCCGCTGCTGCCTCCCAATCTGATAGGCTGGTTGGGACCGCGAGTGAGCAGGAAGTCCGCTCCTGCTTAGGTCATGTGAAGACTAAAGCTCCACTCATCCTGTATGTTTCTTTCTCTTTAATACCTTGAAGACTTTTAGAGCATGGGTGTCCTCCCAAGTACAGAGAGTCCCAGGTCCAGCATAGAATTAAGAAAAAGAAGTGGTAGGAATAGAGATACAGCAGATTGTGTTGAGTTGTGTATGCGGAAGTGTGTGTGCATGCTCAGTCTTGTCCGACTCCTTGTGACTCCATGGACTATAACCCGCCAGGCCTCTCTGTCCATGGGATTCTCCAGGCATGAATACAGGAGTGGGTTGCCATTTCCTCCTCCAGGGGATCTTCCCAACCTGGGGATCAAACCCATGACCCCTGTGTCTCCTGCCTTGCAGGCCAATTCTTTACCACCGACCCATCGGGGAAACCAATATGTATAGAGAAGGGATATAGAATTAAGAAAAACAGCCAACATATATATGTATACATACACTCCAAAGATATATATATATATATTTATATAGATACTCCTAAGGGTCCGACATGCAAGAGATGACATGCTGCAACAAAGCCAGAGCCTGCATTTCTGCTCTCGTCTTCGCTGCCTCACACCTCCACGCCATGGTCTAACTGTGTCCTGAATCCACATCAGAGCTTCTCAGTAGAGAATTTCAGGGAGGAAGAGGGTGGTAGGGATCTCACTGTTTGAGAGACCCCAAGAATTTGGCCTGATTTCTAAGAACAGAGGAGCCCTGAGCAGGGGAAGGAAGATGAGCGTGTTGAGTACCCAGAGGAGGAAGACAAAAGCGCCGTCCTGGGCAGCTCCCATCGGAAGAGACCTGGTGAAAGAGGCAGATGGGAACGCCAACAGAGCAGGAACTAGAGTCCTCAAGGAGACCTAAGTTGGCGAGAAAAAGACTCATGAAAATGAAAGTATATAATATGAATTTTCATTTAAAAACTAAACGTTTTCTTTTAATTTTACACTCAGTCGCTTAATAACTTGTAGCAGTGAATGATCCCAGTCAAGAGTAACTTCAGGGGAGCTACGTCGTGGCACAGATAAAACTCAGAAAGACAGAAATGACAGGGCCAAGTGCAGAAACTTGCAGGCAGGTCCAGAGGGCCCTGCACGTGGAGAAGAGGAGGTCTAGATGGAGAAGGAACGGAGAGAAGAGTGTCAATAATCAAGTAAGTAGTAGAGAAAGCAGCTCCTTGTCTGAGGAAGGACTTGAGTCGGCAGATTGCAAGGACGCACTGAGTTGCAGAGAGCGGAGAGGACAGTGCTCCCGGCGAAACCCCTGCATCCCAGGGACAAAGCCGGGGGTGCTCAGTAACTCCCATCAAGGTCCATGCACTTGCTACCTCAGAACCAGGGAGCTTGTTAAAAATCGGATTCCAGAACTTCTGAATCGTGTCCTCTGGTAGGTTTGGGGAAACGCAAGCAGCTCACCGTGTGGAGCCCCAGCAGGAGGGCGGAGAGGTGGTGGAAGGGTGCTCTTGGGAAATTTACTGAGTATTGAACGATAGGTGACCCCGCCCACCGGAGTCTAAATGCTCCTCCTCGGTGAACTGTTGGAAATTCTCAGACACGTTAACACATACACACACACACACACACACAATTGCACTCCATAGTACTGTTCTATTTAGGGAAACTCGCGGGAACTGATATAAATAGCTTCATAGCTCTTTTTTCTTTATTTAAAAAATGTTCCAACCTTGGCCCTGAGTTTTGAAAAGTGAAAGAAAAACAAAACTGAATTATCTAACAACCCTCTTCCCTTTCTTTAACGTTTCTTTCTGTGGGCGCACAGCACGCAGCATGTAGTACCGTAGTTCCCCACCAGGGGTCGAGCTCGTGCCCCCTGCTGTGGAAGCACAGTCTTAACCACCGGACCCCCAGGGAAGACCCCCAGACCACCTTCCTCACTGTCACCGACCCAACGTCCTTACAGGGTACAAAGCCGAGGCAGCTGCCACACAACTACACTTTGACTCTCAAACTGCACTGACACCATTATGTTTCTCTGGAAAGAGTTGATCAAGGAAAACTTGAACCCACAGGTGGTCTCATAGCCATTTTCTCTACTTACAAAGATCATCTGGATTTAGGCAATAACCATTTAAATCTCAAATGAGATATAATTTATGTGCAAGAAAATACACCTATTTAAAATGTACAATTTGATGAATGCATTCACCTGTGAAACCATCGCAGTCGTCCAACTCTTTGCAACCCTATGGACTATAGCCCACCAGGCTCCTCTGCCCATGGGATTCTCCAGGTAAGAACACTGGAGTGAGTTGCTGTGCCCTCCTCCAGGGCTGAAGTCATTACCACATGTATGCACGGAACAGCTTCATCATCCTAAAGGTTTCCTTGGCTCCTTTGCAGACCACCCCTCTCTCCATCCTTCAGTTCAGTTCAGTTCAGTCACTCAGTCGTGTCCGACTCTTTGTGACCCCATGAATTGCAGCACGCCAGGCCTCCCTGTCCATCACCAACTCCCAGAGTTCACTCAAACTCATGTCCATCGAGTCCGTGATGCCATCCAGCCATCTCATCGTCTGTCATCCCCTTCTCCTCCTGCCCCCAATTCCTCCAGCATCAGACTCTTTTCCAATGAGTCAACTCTTCGAATGAGGTGGCCAAAGTACTGGACTTTCAGCTTTAGCATCATTCCTTCCAAAGAAATCTTAGGGCTGACCTCCTTCAGAATGGACTGGTTGTATCTCCTTGCAGTCCAAGGGACTCTCAAGAGTCTTCTCCAACACTACAGTTCAAAAGCATCAATTCTTTGGCGCTCAGCTTTCTTCACAGTCCAACTCTCACATCCATACATGACCACTGGAAAAACCATAGCCTTGACTAGACGAACCTTTGTTGGCAAAGTAATGTCTCTGCTTTTGAATATGCAGTCTAGGTTGGTCATAACTTTCCTTCCAAGCTTAGGCAAACGCTGATCTGCTTTCTGTTACTACAGATTAGTCTGCATATTCTTTACATAAATAGAATCATACGGCATATTGGTTTTCTAGATCTGCAGCAACAAATTCCCACAGACAGGATGGCTTGAAACAACAGAAATTCCATCTCTCACAGCTCTGGAGGCCAGAAGTCCTAGGTCAAGGTGTCCCTGGGGCCTGGATCCCTCTGGAGTTTCAAGGGCCAGTCTTTCCCTGCTTGCCCGCTGTCTGGGGCTCCCAGGGCTCCCTGGCTTGGCAGCATCACTCCATTCTCTGGCTCCATCTTCACACGGTCCTCCCTGCACATCTGTGTCCCAGTGTCTTTACTGCTATGACACTCTAAATCCAGGATGACGTCATCTTGAGAGCCTTAATTACGTCTGCAAAGACACTGTATCCAGATAAGGTCACCAAAGAGAAAATCCCAGTTCTCCTCCTGTTTCTCCTTTCTGACACAACCCCACCCTTACTACACCTCTGACAGCAGGTGTGTGGAGGGTTTTCCTCGCTAAAAGCAGTTCTCCACAACACCAGCTGGGTGTTCTAGAGTTCAGTTCAGTTCAGTTCAGTTGCTCAGTCGTGTCTGAGTCTTTGCGATCCCATGAAATGCAGCACGCCAGGCCTCCCTGTCCATCACCAACTCCCGGAGTTCACCCACACTCACGTCCGTCGAGTCGGTGATGCCATCCAGCATCTCATCCTCTGTCGTCAGGCCTCCCTGTCCATCACCAACTCCTGGAGTCCACCCACACTCACGTCCATTGAGTTGGTGATGCCTTCCAGCATCTCATCCTCTGTCGTCCCCAGTGTCATGCAATTCTGACACTCTCTGCCCGGATCCCACAGGTTAGGTCAGTCCTACAAGACCACCCACTCCACATGCCAGTCACAGGTTCAGACCACCACCTCTGCTCTGACCAATGGGCTAAAAGTCAAAGGCTCCAGCGAGGGACTTCTCTGGTGGTTCAGTGCCAGTGCAGGGGACACAGGTTCACTCCCTGGTCCGGGAGGATTCTGCATGCCTCGGGCAACTAAGCTGGCGTGCCCCAACTACTGAGCCCGTGCTCCGCCACCAGAGAAACCACAGCTAGAGAGCAGGCCCTGTTCGCTGCAGCTAGAGAAAGCCCAAGTGAACGAATGAAGACTTGGACAGCCGTTGGAAAAAAAGGCTCCTATGACCTCTCCTTTGGTTTGATGAGCTGTTCGAGCAGCTCACAGAACTCAGTGATCCCATTTACTCACTCTCTACCAGGTTATTATAAAAGATGCAGCAAAGGATACCAATGAACAGCCAAGTGAAGAGACGCAGCGGGCAAAGTGTACGGAAAGCGGGTGGAGCGTCCACGTGCTCTCCAGGCGTCTCCAGCCCCAGCCCTCCATGTGCTCAGCAGCCTGGGGCCCCTGAAGCCCGTGCTCTGGGGACTGCTATGGGGGCGTCATCACATAGGAACGGTTGATTATCCGCTCCATTGTGAGCTCCTGTCTCTGGAGACTGAGAGATGGGGCTGAAAATTCTAGGCTTCTGAGGACGGCTTGGGGTTTCTGTAACCAGCCCCTATCCAGAAGCCCACCCATGTCATCTCATTAGAGCAAAAGACAGTTTGATCATCCAGGAAATTCCAGGGAATTTCAGAACTCTGTGTCAGGAACAGGGTCAGAGACCAAGCAGAACAAAAGATGCTCTGTTTTTTAATACATTATACATATATACGTGTATATACGAAAGATTTTCTACTACGCTTCATAAAGAACACGACAACAAAAAGAGACAGAGAAACTGGAAAACATAAACTAAATGAAATGAGACCGCTGATTATGAAATAGAGAAAGTAAATAAACTAGATAAAAGTGGAAGATCATCATGTAGTCTAGTTGTTCTTAACCATGGCTGTTCACTAGAAATGCAAGAAGATGTTCCAGTTTTTCTTTTCCTTGTTTGCGCATAGCAACATGACTCAGGTAATATATGTATATATTAACTGAATTATGATATACATATATTATTTTTCAGATTGTTTTACATTATTTGTTATTGCAAGATATTGAATATCGTTCCCTGTGTAATACAGTAGGTCCCTGTTATTTATTTTATACATAGTAGCATGTATCTGTTAATCCCAAACTGCTAATTTACCTCCCCCCAACCCAGGGCTCTTATCACTTAGGAAATTACAAAGCTTTTAGGAGCTTTGTGCCAGAAGCCAGAGCAGAGACCGATATACATGTTCTATTATCTCAGTCACATCTCCAGGCCCCAGGGGTGAGGCCTGGGGCACAGCCTTGCTGGATATGTCAGTCTCGTTACCTCCTCCCCTGCAGATGGGCGCCTGGATTCTTTTCAGTTTCTGACTATTTCTAATAAAACAGCTATGATCACGTGTGTACAAGCCTTTACATACATATGTGTCCATTCCTTTTGGTTAAACATGCTTTGCCTAAGTGTGGATCTAACTTTAAACAAAACTGCCAAGAGCTTCCCAAACTGATTGCACTATTTTCCCTCCCATCAGCAGGGCATGCAATTCTACTTGCTTCACACCCTAACCCAAACTTGGTGCTTGTAATGTCAGTCTTTTTAAATTTAAACCGTTTGAGTGGGTGTGTAGTGATGTTTTCATTGTGGCTTTTATTTACATGTCCCCGATGACTAAGGATGGTGAATATCTTTTCATGAGCTTATTAACTATTCATACATTTTATGAAAGCTCTGTCTAAACCCTTGGCCTATTTTTAATCAAAGTTTGTCTTCTTAGTATTGTAAACATTACTTTTTGAATTTTTTTTTTCCTAACAAGTATGAACAAAACTATTTTTTTAATTTGGGAGCTTAGAAAGCTCTGCCAAACGATTAATAGCTCAGCAGAGACATTATCTGAACCAGGAGAGAAATTCTGTCTTGAGCACCACTGGTGATACCGTGAACAGAAGAACTGCCCATCTGTGATCAGAGAGCTGGAATACAGGGCCTGTGCTGTACTCCTGACTCCCTCAGCTCTAAACAGGTCACACACATCCTTTCACCTCCATCTCTTCATCTATAAAAAAGGAGCCTGCACTAAAGTAATCAAGCTTTCTTCAAGGCCCAGCATGCATTGCTGTTGTTCAGTTGCTCAGTCGTGTCCGACTCTTTGCGACCTCAGGGACTGCAGCATGCCAGGCTTCCCTGTCCTTCACTATCTCCCGAAGCTTTCTCAAACTCATGTCCATCGAGTCGGTGATGCCATCCAACCATCTTGTCCTCGGTCATCCCCTTCTCCTCCTGCTTTCAATCTTTCCCAGCATCAGGGTCTTTTACAACCCAACATGTATTGGATTGGCCCAAAATTTCACTCAGGTTTTTCTGTAAGATGTTATAGAAAAACCCCAATGAAGCTTTGGGCCAACCCAAAACTTCAACAAGTGGTTCCTTCTGATAAATGTCTAAAATAGCCACAAAGGTCCTTCAAAATATGTTATATTTCAAAGCTAAAACATTTTTAAAAATTCATTGGGCCTCCCTGAAGTCTGGAAAAAAATTGAATTCAAGAAAGATGAAAGAGTGTGGAGTGGCAGATATCACCACATTTAGATGATCCTTATGAAGTTAGTCTCTGATGAGTAGGGTCCCTATCAGTGAAAACATCAAGCCAGCAGTTGGGGTGTCTCTTGCAGCCTTTAATTACAGCACTGAATGATAGATTGGAACACGTCACACACAGTATCCCAAACGGTAGCAGCAGCATCTTCAAGCATGAGAACAGACGGATACATACAAGGCACAAACACACTTAGCATTTCTAATCGCAGAGAGTCTTTCCTCTGAAAATACTTCTGATGTCTTTCAAATATACTGTCTCAAGTGAACTTACAAAACAGAAACAACTCCCAGACTTGGAGAACGAGTTTATGGTTGCTGGGGGTATGGATCGGGAGAAGAGCTAGTTGGGGAGTTTGGGATGGACAGGTACACACTGCTGTATTTAAAATGGATAACCAAAAAGGGCCTTCTGTGTCCCCTACTGTACAGGGAATTCTGCTCAATGTTAGGTGGCAGCCTGGATGGGAGGGGAGACTAGGGGAAGAAGATGCATATATGGGTTTCCTTGGTGGCTCAGATGGTAAAGAATCTGCCTGGAACGCAGGAGGCCTGGTTTCAGTCCCTGGGTAGAGAAAATCCCCTGGAGAAGGGAATGGCTACCCGGGAATACCCCAGTATTCTTGCCTGGAGAATTCCGTGGACTGTACGTATACATGTATGGCTGTGCTCCTTCTCTGTTCACCCAAAACTGTCACAGCATTGTTTGTTAATCGGCTATACCCCAATACAAAATAAAAAGTTTAGAGAGGAAAAAAATACTGCCAACTTTTGCAACATTTTATTAAAATATTCTCCTTTAAAAAAGAATGTTTACCATTCAGATGAGCTCATATAAACCTGGGAGGTTAATGCTATTGAATATCTCCTATGGCCGTAAGTGAACTGCTTTTTCCTAAAGTGCTGATAAGCATGTTTTATGTAGACGTGCTCTCAGCTCTCCTTTGTCACAAAGGACACGGCTGCAAATGACAGCTTCAGGGTCAGGGCTGTATTTTTGGCCACTGGATAATGGTTCATATGAAGCAACTGATCTGGGTGATGACTGGACCCGTAATTCTGATATCAAGTCAGAATTATACCACTTAGGTTAAAGGCCATTTGGCCGACACTCCCTGGATCTCATTAGCACCATGCTCTACTCATCAGAACTTGCCAAGTGAAACTACGAAGTTAGATATTATATGATGATAAAGTGGACAATTCAAAACACATCTCTGATCAGCCTATCAGGAATCTGACCTTCTGCTACGGCAATAAGAATCCACAGCATTTCCTCCTTGTTAAGCGCCCAGGCCATGGTTTGGGAACATTTAGTTTTGAGCTGAATCTTGTCTTAATTTTAGGTTTGAAGGGCAAGTGTCACAAAAAGGCAACCAAGTGTACCCATAGCCATAAGGATGTAGCAACAACTTCAGAGTCTTTAGGTGAAATCTTAAAGTCCACACAAAGATGTTTCTCCAAGAAAATCTGAGTGACAATGTCTTTCCTGGGCTTGTCTTGCTAATCAATTTACGTCTAGAAACATTATTTTCTTTATTTCTGTCTTTATCACCACAATCCTCATTTTTTCCAACATTGTACTATGAAGAATTTCAAACACACAGTAAAATTGAAGGAATTTTAGTAAATACTCATCACCTAGCTTGTACTATTAATGTTTTACTCTGCCTGCCTTATCACATATCTATCCACCTAACCATTCCTCTATGCATTCTTCAATTTTTTTATATATTTCAAAGTAAACTACAGACATGAGCCCATAACCTCTTTTTGGGGGGCCTGTAGAATCTTAGTTCCCTGTCCAGGGATCAAACCCACTCACCTGGCAGTGAAGCATGGATTCATAACCCCGGGACAGCCAGGAAGTCCAACACCCTCATTTTTAGGTCTTCTTTTTCTCTTCCCTGTCAAATTTTGGTCAGTTTTCATTGAAGGGTTTTTTTTTTTTTTTCCCCTCTCTAAGAATTTTTAAAATGGATTTACACAGAATTCTAGAAGTAGAAAGTTCTGTCTACACCAATCCTGGTGCCCCAATTCTGAGTTTGAGTTGCTTACTACACGTTTTCTCCTCTTTGCCTGTCATCCAAGTGAATAAGAAGCCCCCACCACTAACACTTGGTTACTTTTATCTTCCAAAAATGAGAAAACTGAACAACCTTCCAAAAGAAAACAGAAGTCCGGCATCTGCCCTTGCTATTAAAGATCTATTTATACATCTAAGAACATTGCTTGTCAAACAATAGCATTGTGTCTCTCCTTATTGTTTTCCCCAGTTTCGGATACTCTCCATACCACTTCATCGCCAGGAGCAATGTTGACATCAAGTGTTAGAAAGACTTCCAGACACTAGTTAAGAATTCTATTTAAATGTGGCAGACAGAAAAAAAATGTATCTCTGTCTCCTCCTGAAACACCATCAATATATAAGCAAAGGTATTAAAAGAAGAATGAAGTCAGAAGGACACGAAGAGCAGGAGAAAGGAGGAAAGCCGACGATAGATGCCACCAAGCTTGGGAGGATTAAAAACGAACCGAGGGAGGAAATCCATTTAGCCAAATGGAGGAAGCATAAATCCACCTGCCCTGAGAGAAGGCAGTGATGAGAAACGAGACCGTTTGCTTTGCAAACTCAGGAAAGATCTGGGCTTGGGTGCACAGGCGCCTCAGAAAGCTGTGTGAAGCTTAAGTTACTGGAGGTTTATTCCAGGTTTACACACGTGTCCATCACAAGTCAGCCAAGGGCTCACGTCTCCTCACTCAGGATGCAGGCTGGTGGAAGAGCCAGACCTTCACCTCTGCTAGATAGAAAGGAAGAGACTCTGATGTGTCTCACAGTAGCAGCCCATAAGACACTCTTCCCCAGGACCAGGAGAGGCTGAAGTCCCCCTCCATGGAACCACGTGGCTAGGGAAATCAAGTTTCTCCCTTAACATGTGTGTGGGAGATACTTCATAGCAATGTTTTAAAAATTGTGTGTGTAAACAATGGCAGTTGGAAGTGACGTTTTTTGTTTGTAACTAGTGAAATCAGACATTTATTTAACATTCACTGTTCTAAGGAACATACCCACCACCATAGAGGAAAAGGATAAATAAATACCACCAACATGAGCACGTGTTGCTCTATAAAAGATCAACTGGAACTTTCAAAAACCCGCTGTAAGAGAACAAAGTGATTAAAAGATCAGGAGGTAGTTTTATACATTTGAATTCAAAAGCATGTTTTCCTGTTCCTGTCCCAGGGTGACGTTTTTGCCCAGTAACTCCCTGGAATCTAGTCCTAATTTACATCTGTGCCCAAAACCACCAAGCACAGCAAGCTTAATAAAGCTGGAAAAAGACAGCATGGCCTGTCTTAAATGGACTCAACTTTTGTATTGAGTCATGTCTCTGATGAACTTTTTAAAAGTAGAGCGCACAGCCCGCCTCGCGGAAGTCCACCTCAAGGGGCCCGCTGCTCCCCTCCTCTCCCTCCTAATGCACTGGGTGTGAGTCCACCTGGTGAAACTTACAGCAAAGGTGTGAAAACAGGAATGTTGATCTACTGGGAGAAACAAAGGCAAGAAATAAAAGTAACACTGAAGGGATATAGAAGAAAATGACTTTCTGCTTCAAATTAGAAAAAAAAAAAGTGCGTTCAGACATGAAATAGTGTTTCCATTTCCAGCCCTGGTGGCTTAACTTGGGTAGATTAATGTACTGGGAGTGATATCTTTGGTTTATCATCCATGGAGAGGTAATTTTAAAAATCTTTGACCTTGTCGGTTTGGGGGTCGCTTCAAGTTGGAAGTGTTGCTTCTGCTATGTCACCTCCAATTTTCAGGAATCCTTCTTGCCCCGGGATGTTGCCCTTGCAGATTTTCAGTATTTATTGCAGGTCGTTTTCTTCCAACTATGATTCTGCATCCATGTGAATCTTTCATCCATTTTCCCACTTGTAAAATACATCCTCTTTTTCACTAAAGGGACTCTGCCTTTTAGATACCAGTGTAAAGCGAATGGGAAGAGAACCAACATCAATTACATTTAGCGTGCTCTCAACAATGCCCTAGGCGCTTCAGGCAGGAGCTCGCTTAACACTTATCACAGCGAACACGGAGTACAAAACCAGCGAGGTTAACAGAAGATACCCAGGACATCACGCACTAATGCATATATACGGGAGCCAGAAAAGTGAAACTGACGCACCGGCTTGTAGGGAAGGAATGGAGACGGAGATGGAGAGAACTGACTTGTGAGCACAGCAGGGAAGGGAGAGGGTGGGACGAATTGAGAAAGTAGCATCGCCACATACTCACTCCCGAGTGTAAAACAGACAACCAGGGGGAAGCTGCGGAACCGCCGCGGAGCCGCGCCCTGTGCTCCCTGACATTCTAGAGGGCCGCGGGGCTCACGGCGGAGGGGTATGCATACGTATATGTAGCTATGGCTGACTTCCGTTGCTACATGCCAGAAACCAACACACTGTAAAGCAATTATCTTCCAATTAAAAAAAAATAGAGCAGTGACTTAAGCCCAGGTTCAATTTCAAAGACTTTCATTAGAAAAAAACTTAAAAAAAAAAAAAAACCAACCTATATACCACACTTGTCCTATGAATATTTCTAAATTTAACATCCTTGAGAAAATATACAGCTGTACTAAAAATATTTTGCATTCACAACACGGTATTTTCCCTTCATAGATTATTCTTCCAGTAGCATTTGTTGAAAAGCTACCCTTCTCCCATTGATTTGCCTTTTCACCTTTGTCAAAAATCCGTTGATTACACGTGTGTGTATTCCTGGGTTGTCTATTTTGTTCCATTGATCTAAATGCTTATTCCTTTACCAATACCACACTTTTGATGTCTGTAGCTATATAATAAGTCTTGAAACTGGCAAAGTGATTCCTCCAAATTTATTCTTCTCTTTCAAAATTGTCTTAGATATTCTAGTTCATTTGCTTTTCCATACATATTTAAAAATAATCTTGTCTGCATATCTACAAAAAATCTTGCTGGATTTTTGACAAGAAAAGTATTAAAACTGTATGTCAATTTGGGAAGAACTGACACTTTTCTTATATTATACCTTCCAATCCATAAACACAAAAATATCTCTTTCTTTGGTGTTTTGTAGTTTTTAGCATACAAGTCCACAAGTCCTTTACATATTTTGTTAGATCTAAACCTAAATATTTCACTTATTCTTGCTTCTTTAATAATAAATTATTGTTAGTATAACTTTATCATCATTAATTTAGCTGTGATTTACTTAGTTATTCCTTAAGCAAAAATCATAAATTGGACTCCCTCTGGGAAAAATTCAGCCCATAGAAAATTTTAATGAGGAGAGATTTTCCATTTTAAAAGTCCACATTTCTATCTTCTCTTGAGAAATGTGGAAATTTGGTAACACTGGGCCTCATTTTCCTACTCAGCAGCAATTAGCTGGAGCTGTATCACGTCCCAAGTGGTGCTAGTGGTAAAGAAGCTGCCTGCCAATGCAGGAGGCGTTAAAGATGAGGGTTCGATCCCTGGGTCAGGAAGATCCCCTGGAGGAGGGCATGGCAACCCTCTCCAGTATTCTTGCCTGGAGCATCCCATGGACAGAAGAGCCTGTGGGGACAGAAGAGCCTGTAGTCCATGGGGTCACAAAGAGTCAGATGCTACTGAAGTGACGTAGCAGGCATATCGGGTCCATCCCTTACGAGAGGCAAGCTTTCTAGTTAACCACAGTCTCCACCAAGGCCAGTGAATGTGCATGCACTTATGCTTGGCCTGATTTCCTTGTTTGTTACTGTACTGGCTCTGGTAGCCTACTGAGATTCCACTTCTGCATTAGATTGAGTGGTGATACATGTTGGCATCAACAATACCTTTGGTTTATTAGTTGGCTTTCATAGGGTACTTACAGGGCACAGAATGTGTTAATCGTCCATGCTCGTATGTATTTACTAAGCTACTGTGTTTATATCTATTCTCCTCACCCCCAAATCTCCTTATTTCATGACACTTCATCATCGCCAACTATTTCTCCCAACAGGGAAAGCAGAGTAAGTGTGGTCTCAGAACAGATGAAAGACTAGAGTGGAGGGACTTTTCTGGTGGCCCAGTGGTTGAGAATCTGCTTTGCAACACAAAGGATGCAGGTTCAACCCCTGGTCGGTGGATTAGAGCCCACATGTCAAGGGGCCCCTGAGCCTGAGAGCGGTGACTACTGAGCCTGCGCACTCCAGAACCCGAGTGTGTAGGGAAAGCCAGCACGAGGAAAAAGACGAGCGGAGACGGGGGAGCCCGCCCTAGGAGTCTTCCCTGTGGGAGCTCTTCTCCAGGGGCTGATGTTTTGTGAGAGAGACTTGCTGGGCAGAGGTGAGCCCCTGGTAAACTAAGGCCTTTTTTCTCAGAGTGCTTTTTCAGCTCTGAACTCATACTTGTGAATGTACTTGTGAATTTCCCAAGAATTTATCTTGAGATAATGGGGTTACCCTTCAAAGTTGCATTAACAAGATTCTCAATTGTTCTCCCAGAAGTGAGAAAAGTATGTTCCCTCCCCTTACCTAGACTGTTCATTCGAGCAAGTGACAGGGTTAGCCTAGTCCCCATTCAACCTCTCAGCACCATCCACGCACAGCCAGGGAGGAGAGTTCAGTTTTAATATCCCACTTTTCCTAATCCATTATCCATGATAATCCACTGCGTCCCCTGGGTACTTAATCATCAAAGCACCATAAACCTCTTTTTGAAGATCAAATGGTTCTTTAATCCATTTACTTACAGTACCCTCAGTTATAGAAAAGTAATCCGAAGGGTAAGTGGGCCACTATTCCAAGTTTCTTATGGTTCCTGTTAACAAGGTAACAAATCGGTAATGGCTTTTGTGCCAGGTGAGTCAGAATGAGGCGCAAATCACCTTGGTTGGTTGCTTTTCCCTGCACTCTGCAGTCAGATTTAGCTCTTACTGCCTCCTTGGCCTTGCCTGCCTTCCCAGAATCCCATCGATGAATTAACGAAACTCAGCCAGCCTGAGAGCTAATTGGACTTTCAACCTTCCAGTGAGGGTGCCATTAATTCTCATCTTCCCTTCTGCATCAGGTTAGCGGAAACCGTTTAGAGACATCACCCTAGGTCTTTGAACTCTTAAAGAAGTAAGAAAGCAGTAATTTTCATTAAGCCAAAGCACCATGTTCCAGGCTAATTTTCCTCATGTCCTCTTCCCTCAGTACTGAGGAACTGTATCAGATGACCCCCAAGTGGCCACAGACACCCACTACTGGGAAGCCTCTTACCTTCAAGAATACTTCAAGGTCATTACTATAACTCCCTCTACATTCTTTTAGTCACTCAGTTTAAGAGAAAAAAATAATCATTTTTGAGCCACTCAATAGTAGAAATTGAGATTTCATATTAACTAGAAATTCAATGTTCGTATTATCCTTTATAAGGCTTTTCCTTTGCCAGAGGAGCTGGTTTAACTTGAACATTAAAAAATAATAATAACACCTGACTCTGATCACGGGAAGAGGCCTTTTAATTATTCATTATGCAGTAACTAAGTGTTCTTTAGTTGTGAAAAGATGCCTTCTAAATAAAAACCTATTCACGGGATGGATAAAACCACTACATTTTCCCTGCCCTTTCCGAGTGTGTATTCAACACAAGGTTTCTTCATGTGAATTACACATATATAAGCATATTTATGGGCTCCTCTCTGGCACTAGTGGTAAAGAACCTGCCTGCCAATGCAGAGATGAAAAGACGTGGGCTCGATCCCTGGGTCAGGAAGATCCTCTGGAGAAGGAAATGGCAACCCACTCCAGTATTCTTGTCTGGAAAATCCCACGGACAGAGGAACTGGCAGACTAAAGTCCATGGGGTTGCAAAGAGTTGGACATGACTGAAGCAACTGAGCATACAAGCACATTTATACATCAGATCAGATCAGATCAGTCGCTCAGTCGTGTCCAACTCTTTGTGACCCCATGAATCGCAGCACGCCAGGCCTCCCTGTCCATCACCAGCTCCCAGAGTTCACTCAGACTCACGTCCATCGAGTCAGTGATGCCATCCAGCCATCTCATCCTCTGTCGTCCCCTTCTCCTCCTGCCCCCAGTCCCTCCCAGCATCAGAGTCTTTTCCAATTAA
>NW_011494921.1:2035892-2043324 GCF_000754665.1 Bison bison bison | reverse complement strand
AAAGAAATCCCAGGGCTGATCTCCTTCAGAATGGACTGGTTGGATCTCCTTGCAGTCCAAGGGACTCGCAAGAGTCTTCTCCAACACCACACTTCAAAAGCATCAATTCTTTGGTGCTCAGCCTTCTTCACAGTCCAACTCTCACATCCATACATGACCACTGGAAAAACCATAGCCTTGACTAGACGGACCTTTGTTGGCAAAGTAATGTCTCTGCTTTTGAATATGCTATCTAGGTTGGTCATAACTTTCCTTCCAAGGAGTAAGCGTCTTTTAATTTCATGGCTGCAGTCACCATCTGCAGTGATTTTGGAGCCCAGAAAAATAAAGTCTGACACTGTTTCCAGTTTCCCCATCTATTTCCCATGAAGTGATGGGACCGGATGCCATGATCTTCGTTTTCTGAATGTTGAGCTTGTATAAATTCATATTTATATATATATATATATATATGTATAAGCACATTTATACTTACATAATACATATGTATAAGTGCGTGTGTATAAATGAGAGAAAGACAAAGAATGATAAACTCAGGGACCTAAGAAGAAAGAATACGTGTGAGAGTAAAGCAGCCCGTGGGAAAAATGCTGTAGACCGAGGAATGAGTTTGGTGGGTGATGGGAGCGGGCAGGGGGCGGGGTGCTTATCAAGATGAACTGACTTCTGTGGACTGAAACCCAGGCAGTTAATCATTCAGCAATTGTGTTTCCTGCCAGAGATGGGCTCAGTCTAGCTCAAGATGCAAGCAGGACACAGAGAAGGAGAAATGATGCTTTTTCAGCAAGAAAGACAGTTGTAAACTCTCCTCGGAGCTGAGGGGAGAATCAGGAGAAGCCAGATGCAAACACAAGGACATACGAACTGAACTGAATGTTTGTGTCCCTTGGACATCCACGTGTTGAAATCCTTTCCCCCAACGTGATAGTATTTGGAGATGGGATCTTTGGAAGGCCACTGGGATTTGATGGGGTCACGAGGATGAAGGCTCCAAGATGGAATTAGTGCCCTTATAATAAGAGACATCAGAGAGCTTGCTCCTTCTCTGCCACGAGAGGAGAAAGTGAGAAATCCACCATCTTCAAGCCAGGAAGAGACCTCACCAGGAACTGAACCCTGCCAGAACCTTGATCGTGAACTCTCTGACCTCCAGAACTACAAGAAAATTAATTCCCGCTGTTTAGGTTCCTTGTCCATGGCATTTTGTTATGGCCACCAGAGGGGACAAAGACAATGGCTTATTTCTGAGAAGGGGTCATGATATAGGAGGCACGTGTGGGCAGAGACAAGGAAGCCCCCCGGGAAAGCAGGGCTGATGGAGGCACATTCCGGCTAAGATGCAAACCTCTGTCTAGGACTTGCTCTTCTCAAGTTTAAACTCCAGTCCAGGGAGCCAGACTCAGTGAGAACTTCCTCAAGGGAAATGTCAAAGAGATGATGGAGGAGGAGCACAAGCCTACGTATATTTCCTGGTGGGCCCACTGCCCTCTGTCTCTACATGACCTTTGTTTCTGCACTGCTGATGCCAGTGTGAAATCAGCAGTCACATCGGTAGCCTTCACACAAGTCCCTCTTCACTCTTGCAGGGAGATTCTAACCACTTCTTGCCTTTTTTTATTTTTTTTGACAGAGTGTTTCTCTGTTACTCTGTGACTTACAAGGATCTGGTTCAGATCCTACTTTCCACAATTTACTAGCCGTATAACGTTGGATGATGCTTAATGACATCAGTTTAGGAAATGAGTCATAGCACCTTCCTCTTTTGATCTGTGCTTTCGAACTGTGGTGCTGGAGAAGGCTCCTGAGAATCCCTTGGACTGCAAGGAGATCCAACCAGTCCATCCTAAAGGAAATCAGTCCTGAATATTCATCAGAAGGACTGATGCTGAAGCTGAAATTCTAATACTTTGGCCACCTGATGTGAAGAACTGACTCATTGGAAAAGACCCTGATGCTGGGAAAGATTGAGGGCAGGAGGGGGAGGGGACGACAGAGGACGAGATGGTTTGATGGCATCACTGACTCAGTGGACTTTGAGCAAGCTCCGGGAGTTGGTGATGGACAGGGAGGCCTGGCGTGCTGCAGCCCATGGGGTCACAAAGAATCGGGCATGACTTTGTGACTGAACAACAGCAACAATCTTCCACTTAGGCTTGTAGTGAGAATTAAATGAAATGATGTGCAGAAAATATCTGGGCAAAATGCTCATGTGATGTCCCCCAAAAGGAAAGGGAATGGGAGTTCTAGGTGTGCCTGGGGGCTTCCGCCTTCCTAGGGTGGAGCAGAAGCTCTGGAGGTCAGTTTAGGAGAGCAGCATGGTACCTCCCTCTCTGATGAGTGAGATTCTGGCTCAGTCATCATGGCTGTTTCTCGTGGACTCCAGTAGCATCTCCAGCTGCTTAGAGCACGTCGGCTTCTACTCTTGATTAAACAGTCAAGAGAGGATATTCACAACAAGCATCTTCCGGTTTTTACCTAAAAGCAACAATTTTTTATTATTGCTTCTTCCCTTCCGATCGCTAGTGCTTTTAATGGAATTGCAACCGTGATGTTGTCCCCGGGTGATGAGCCACTATGACTGAATAATATTCTATTCCTTTTATTCAAAAACAAGTGGGACACAGACTCATCTCATGAATGTTAATGTGATCAAGATCGTTGCCCACTGGAAAACTGTGTTCTAATTGAGTCGTGTGGAAGCATGCCTTGCTACATCAACCAAAAGGAAATCAATAGTCTTCAAAGGATTAGAGTTCTCGGAGGCTAAGGGGACAAGAGAAGTCATACAATTTCAAAAAAGTGTTTTTGAAAAAAGGTGTTTTTTTTTTTTCCCCCAAAATCTCTCCTTCCATTTACAGGATGGATTCAGTTAAGCATTTTATTTTTCTTATCAGTGAAGTGTCAAAGCGATTCGACCAAACGTTGAGTAAACAGCTCGGTTTCAGTCTCATTACACACACTCCTCAAGCTTGCTTTTTTTCCTTTTTCAATATTTATTTATTTGGCTTCACCAGGTCTTAGTTGTGGCAAGTGGGATTTACCTTCCTGACCAGGAACAGGACCTGCGCCTCCCTCACTTGGGGCATGGAGTCTTAGTCACTGAAACACCGGGGAAGGTCTTCTGGAAGCTGCTTAATGGTCAAGCTAGGTATTTTGCTCAAAGACTTGGCATCTTCTCAGGTGGAGACTCAGGGCATTTCTTTCATCTTTGCAGGCCGAGCTCTCACCACCCGCCCTGTGCACGCCCTCTTTCTCCCTCCATCACCACCACTTTGGCATGCTTGGGTGCCCTTGCCCTGTGTCACGGGCCCTCCCAAAGGGAAAATCACATCCCTGCCTCTGTTCTCTGCCCTTCCACCTGAGCCTCAAGAGGAAATCCCTACAATCTACCTGGATTGTGCAAAATGAGAATAGCTCTGGTCAAAGCAAGTCAGCCAGCGCCCTCCATGTTAAGATAGACACTTCAGTGGCACACACAAGGCAAGTGCTTTACCAGGATCCGAAGTGAGGTATTCACACTGGATGTACCGACAACACAGTCCTTCCAGTGGAAGCCGAACAATAGCACCGCAGCCCGCAGGATCCTCCTGTCATCTGCAAGTGATCGCATTTTAGCCTTGGCCTGTGACCCGGGCGGCGGGGTGGGGGAGCAAGTCAGAGGGGAGAGGACTGTGTCCTCGCTCAGCAACGCGCTCACTGAGCGCTGCTCTGTGCCAGCTGGTCGCTGCTGGGCGTTCCATTAATATTTGCGTTTCAGTATGAGAATAAAACCAAGTCAGGCTTCCATCCTACGAGGACAGGCTCTTGTGGGCAAGACAGTGTTGATGTTCATTCCTCTTGACCTCTAGGCAGTAAGGCAAGAATTACAAAAAGTTGCATCGTTCAATTGACTACACCTGGGTTTAGAGGTAGGACGTTTTCTGTGGCCGCTGAGATGGATGTGACCAGATACGAGGTCTTTTTTTTTATTTCACACGTTTCCGTTGATTATTAGCATCAAATTACCCAGTTCCCTGATACCCTGTAAAAACACTTCCAACTGGCTTCCTGCACATAGACAAAGGAAATAGTTTAAAAATTCAGCCAGAGCTTTGCAAACAAGAGGGACAAGGGGCACACGGAATTCCAGAAATTACCAGGGCAGACTCTGGGGATTGGAAATTCAAAAACCTTTCACAGCTCTTTGTCCATTGCTTCTCTCTAGAGGCTGGAAGGAGGAAATGTTTCTTTCTAGGCTTACGTGTGGCTAGGTAACAGAGTTCAAGCCAGTGAATAAAGAAAAGCTGTTGGACGGCTTTCAGGAAAGTTTCTGTTTGTTTGTGTTGTTCTGGGCTGCACCGCCTAGCTTGCAGGATCTTAGTTTCCTGGCCAGAGACTGGGCCCACGGCAGGGAAGCACTGAGGCCTGGCCGCGGCCCCAGCAGGGAGCTCCCTCGGGAGGGTTTCTGGAGAGGCCAAACTCTGCTAGGCCACTCCTCAGCTCCCTGTCCTTCAGCCTGGCTTCTTCCCTCCTTTCCCCCTAAAACAAGTGTGAGAGCCGAGGGTGTAGCAGCCCTCTGGAGACTGTGAAAATGAGCACTACTTGCTGAGAAGGATGGAGAGGAGGAAGATAAACAGAATGGGTCCCTGATGACATCTGAACTGCTTTCTTTGTCCAGGGTCATCTACCCCCGGACCTTCTGTAGCATGTGACAAATGTGGTAAACAAACCCCTTGCTTGATTAAGTCTTGTGACTTTGACGTTCTGTTACCTGCAGCTCAATGCAGTCCTAATGGATTTGCTTACAGCATTCAAGGTGTGCTAGCTCAGCTCTGTCCTTCTGCCGTTCATCCTGGTGACGGGTGTTTGCCTCTGTCTTGGCTGACACCTCCTAAACCAGCACTACTACTGCCGTAATAGAAAAAGAATCTGTGTTGTGCCAAACTTCTTGAAAATAGTGGATTGCGATGGTTATTCCAATTGACTTAAAGTTTCAGTTCACTTCTCTAAATTCTGAAATCTCCATCTCTGTTATTCCTTGGTTTAGTGAGATTTGTGGGGGTGGTATTTGAAACCCCTTTTCTTCCTAATGCTCCACGTTACTTTTGGAAAACGAAGTTCTTACAGTTTCCACCTGAAGACCGCCACAGGGGCCAATTCCATCTGCTCTTTCAATCACAAAGCTGAAATATCTTTAAAGACCATCTTCTGCACAGAACCTTTTCAAAGGTGATAGTTTTCATCCAGAACTCTTACAATGGACTCCACAAGACAGCTGAAAGACAGCAGCCCATGTTAAAGGCCCATAAATATTTGATGGCCCCATCTTCATGGTTTCCAAAGATGAACTACTTTATACAGTATCAAATTGTCCCTAAAGACTCTTTGGTCTGAATAGTTGGCTCCAGACACTTTACTTGTCATTTGTGGCATCGCACTTTCCCCTTGGGAACCCAACACAAATCAATAGGAAGCAATTTGTCAAATGTATAACATGCTGCTTATTTGTAATTATCTTACAACCGCATGTGTACGTGCTCTGTGTGTGGGAACGACTGAGAAGCACCGCTGTCGTCTCGGAGACAAGGATAAACCTCGTGCAGCCCAACCTCTAGAAACAGCATCACCGAAGAGAACGAGTAGAGAGCTAACAGTTCCATGGCCCCGTTACAAGCCAGGCAGTTCTGAACACTTTAAATATAGTAACCCATTTGACTCTCACAACAAATCTGTAAGATAGGTACTATTATTATCCTGGCTATACAAATGTAGAAACTGAGGCACTGAGAAGCTTAGATGCCAAATGGTGGCTTCTTAGTCACTCATTCGTGTCTGACTCTCTGCAGCTTCATGGACTGTAGCCCGCCAGGCTCCTCTGTCCTTGGGATTTCCCAGGCAAGAATCCTGGAGAGGGTTGCCATTTCCTCCTCCAGGGGAGTCTTCCGGACCCAGGGATCGAACGCATATTCTCTTGCATATCCTGCATTGGCAGGCGGGTTGTTTACCAGTAGGGCCACCTGGGAAGCCCACTAAGTGGTGGAGCATTTAGTAATTAGAAAGTTAGAAATCTGAAAGCAGGCAGGCAGCTCTAAAATTCTGTCCTGACCACTCTCTTTTACTGCCTGTGATGACAGATTCTGAGCTGGCCCCCATTATCCATGAATCCTCGAATATGCAGGTCCTTGTATAAGCCCCTCCTCTTGAACATCAGCTGGACCTAGGACTTGCTTCTTTAAGGACTCCTCGATTGATCTGGCTATGCCTGGTCCTTCGTTGTGGCACAAGGGGTCTTTCAGTTGCAGCGTGCGAACTCTTTAATTGTGGCATGTGGGATCTAGTTCCCTGACCAGGGATCAAATAAGGGACCGAGGTGCTGGCAGCATGGAGTCTTAGCCGTTGGCCCACCAGGGCAGCCCCTCGCTTTAACCTACAGAATACGGCGAAGGTGAAAGGATGCTTCCATGACTGTGCCACGCAAGGAACCGAGGAGAGCCTCTGGCCAATGACCAGCAAGGAACTAAGGCCTTCAGTCCAAGAACCCTTTAGGAACTGAATCCTGCCAACATCACAGGAGCTTGGAGTGGATCCTTCCCCAGGCAAGTCTCCAGAGGAGACTGAAGCCCTGGTCCACATACCATGTGAGAGTTCCTGAAGCAGAGGACCCAGCTAACCCAGGTCTGGACTCCTGACCCACATAAACTGTGAGACAATAAATATGTGCTGTATGTTGCTATAATAAGTTTGTGATAATTCGTTACGCAGAAATGCATGTCCATGCTTAGTCATGTCTGACTCTGTGTGACCCCATGGACTGTATCCCTCCAGGCTCCTCTGTCCATGGGATTCTTCAGGTTTCCATGCCCTCCTCCAAGGGCTCTTTCTGACCCAGAGATTAAACTCATGTCTTTTGTATCTCCTGCACTACAGGCGGATTCTTTAGCACTGAACCATCTAGAAGCCCTACACAGCAATAGATAAGTCATAGACTACTCTCCTAATAGGTAACTCAGAGTTTGGAAAATCGATCTGACCCATTAGGAGTTGTTGCTAAATGAGAAATGATTACCACTGTTTGGTTAAAAGCCTGGGGACAGGACTTCCCTGGTGGTCCAGTGGTTAAGAATCTGCCTTTCAGTGCAGGGGACATAGGTTGGATCCCCGGTTGGGGGAGTAAGATGCCACACGCCATGTGGCAACCATGCCTGCCCCTCAGTCACTGAGCCTGTGCACTCTGGAGCCTACATGCCTCAGTGGAAAAGATCCCATGTGAGTGGGAAAAAAACAGACTCTGCGTGATTTCAATACCTTAAGACCATGAAATTTTTGCACACTGTTTTATGTCCCTGGATATGTTCCAGGGACTCCTAGTTTATAGTCTATGGAACTTGAATAGAATTTGTATCCTACTGCTGTGTGAAAATTGTATAAACCCTAACTGTGCTGAATTGGTTCA
>NW_011494921.1:2035289-2035792 GCF_000754665.1 Bison bison bison | reverse complement strand
CTGAAGCCCTGGTCCACATACCATGTGAGAGTTCCTGAAGCAGAGGACCCAGCTAACCCAGGTCTGGTTAAATATGGTAACCCATTTGACTCTCACAACAAATCTGTAAGATAGGTACTATTATTATCCTGGCTATACAAATGTAGAAACTGAGGCACTGAGAAGCTTAGATGCCAAATGGTGGCTTCTTAGTCACTCATTCGTGTCTGACTCTCTGCAGCTTCATGGACTGTAGCCCGCCAGGCTCCTCTGTCCTTGGGATTTCCCAGGCAAGAATCCTGGAGAGGGTTGCCATTTCCTCCTCCAGGGGATCTTCCGGACCCAGGGATCGAACGCATATTCTCTTGCATATCCTGCATTGGCAGGCGGTTGTTTACCAGTAGGGCCACCTGGGAAGCCCACTAAGTGGTGGAGCATTTAGTAATTAGAAAGTTAGAAATCTGAAAGCAGGCAGGCAGCTCTAAAATCTGTCCTGACCACTCTCTTTTACTGCCTGTGATGAC
>NW_011494921.1:2032391-2035189 GCF_000754665.1 Bison bison bison | reverse complement strand
TAAAAATCTTAATTTACCCACTTACAAAAATAATTGTGACATCAGTTCAGTTCAGTTGCTCAGTCGTGTCTGACTCTTTGCGACCCCATGAATCACAGCCTGCCAGGCCTCTCTGTCTATCACCAACTCCCGGAGCTGACCCAAAATCATGTGCATCGAGTTGGTGATGCCATCCAGCCATCTCATCCTCTGTCATCCCCTTCTCCTCCTGCCCCCAGTCCCTCCCAGCATCAGGGTCTTTTCCAATGAGTCAGCTCTTCACATGAGGTGGCCAAAGTTTTGGAGTTTCAGCCTCAGCATCAGTCCTTCCAATGAACATCCAGGACTGACCTCCTTCAGAATGGACTGGTTGGATCTCCTTGCAGTCCAAGGGACTCAAAAGAGTCTTCTCCAGCACCACAGTTCAAAAGCATCAATTCTTCGGTGCTCAGCTTTCTTCACAGTCCAACTCTCACATCCATACATGACCACTGGAAAAACCATAGCCTTGACTAGACGGACCTTTGTTGGCAAAGTAATACCTCTGCTTTTTAATATGCTATCTAGGCTGGTCATGACTTTCTTTCCAAGGAGTAAGCATCTTTTAATTTCATGGCTGCAACCACCATCTGCAGAGATTTTGGAGCCCCCCAAAATAAAGTCTGACATATAGTGGAACTGAAGCTGAAGTTGAATGGTTCTATGAAGATCTACAAGACCTTCTAGAACTAACACCAAAAAAAGATGTTCTTTTCATTATAGGGGACTGGAATGCAAAAGTAGGAAGTCAAGAGATACCTGGAGTAACAGGCAAATTTGGCCTTGGAGTACAGAATGAAGCAGGGCAAAGGCTAACAGAGTTTTGCCAAGAGAACGCACTGGTCAGAGAAAACACCCTTTTCCAACAACTCAAGAGAAGACTCTACACATGGACATCACCAGATGGTCAATACTGAAATCAAATTGATTACATTCTTTTCAGCCAAAGATGGAGAAGCTCGATACAGTCAGCAAAAACAAGACCGGGAGCTGACTGTGGCTCAGATCATGAACTCCTTATTGCCAAATTCAGAATTAAATTGAAGAAAGTAGGGAAAACCACTAGACCATTCAGGTACGACCTAAATCAAATCCCTTAAAATTATACAATGGAAGTGAGAAATAGATTCAAGGGATTAGATATGAAAGACAGAGTGCCTGAAAAACTATGGACAGAGATTTGTGACATTGTACAGGAGGCAGTGATCAAGACCATCCCCAAGAAAAAGAATTGCAAGAAGGCAAAACGGTTGTCTGAAGAGGACTTACAAGTTGTTGAGAAAAGACTCGAAAGGCAAAGGAGAAAAGGAAAGATATACCCATTTGAATGCAGAGTTCCAAAGAATAGCAAGGAGAGATAAGAAAGCCTTCCTCAGTGAGCAGTGCAAAGAAATAGAGGAAAACAACAGAGTGGGAAAGACTAGACATCTCTTCAAGAAAATTAGAGATACCAAGGGAAAATTCCATGCAAAGATGGGCTTGATAAAGGACAGAAGTGGTATGGACCTAACAGAAGCAGAAGATATTAAGAAGAAGTGGCAAGAATACACAGAAAAATGATACAAAAAAGATCTTCACGACCACGATAATCATTATGGTGTGATCACTCACCTAGAGCCAGACATCCTGGAATGTGAAGTCCAGTGGGCCTTAGGAAGCATCACTACGAACAAAGCTAGTGGATGGAATTCCAGTTGCACTCTTTCAAATCCTAAAAGACGATGCTGTGAAAGTGCTGCACTCAATATGCCAGCAACTTTGAAAAACTCAGCAGTGGCCACAGGACTGGAAAAGGTTAGTTTTCATTCCAATCCCAAAGAAAGGCAATGCCAAAGAATGCTCAAACTACCACACAATTGCACTCATCTCACTAGCTAGCAAAGTAAGGCTCAAAATTCTCCAAGCCAGGCTTCAATAGTAGGTGAACCAAGAATTTCCAGATGTTCAAGCTGGATTTAGAAAAGGCAGAGGAACCAGAGATCACATTGCCAACATCCACTGGATCATCGAAAAAGCATTTGAGCTCCAGAAAAACATCTACTTCTGCTTTATTGACTAAGCCAAAGCCTTTAACTGTGTGGATCACAACAAACTGTGGAAAATTCTTCAAGAGATGGGAACACCAGACCGCCTGACCTGCCTCCTGAGAAATCTGTATGCAGGTCAGGAAGCAACAGTTAGAACTGGACATGGAACAACAGACTGGTTACAAACTGGGAAAGGAGTACGTCAAGGCTGTATACTATTATCCTGCTTATTTAACTTCTATGCAGAGTGCATCGTGCAAAATGCTAGGCTGGACAAAGCACAAGCTGGAATCAAGATTGCTGGAGAAATATCAATAACCTCAGATATGCAGATGACACCACCCTTACGGCAGAAAGTGAAGGAGAACTAAAGAGCCTCTTGATGAAAATGAAAGAGGAGAGTGAAAAAGTTGGCTTAAAACTCAACATTCAGAAAACTAAGATCATGGCATCCAGTCCCATCACTTCATGGCAAATAGATGGGGAAACAATGGAAACAGTGAGAGACTTTATTTTTTTGGTCTCCAAAATCACTGAAGCCATGAAATTAAAAGACACTTGGTCCTTGGAAGAAAAGCTATGACCAACCTAGACAGTATATTAAAAAACAGAGACATTACTTTGCCAACAGATGTCTGTCTAGTCAAAGCTATGGTTTTTCCAGTAGTCATGTATGGATGTGAGAGTTGGACTGTGAAGAAGGCTGAGCACTGAAGAATTGATGCTTTTGAAATGTGGTATTGGAAGACTCTT
>NW_011494921.1:2031757-2032291 GCF_000754665.1 Bison bison bison | reverse complement strand
ATGGTGCTTTTCAGGTCTACTATATCCTTCTACTTTTCTGTATATTCATTCTGTTTATTTTTGAGACTTTGATATTGAAACTCCAACTAAAAATCTTAATTTACCCACTTACAAAAATAATTGTGACATCAGTTCAGTTCAGTTGCTCAGTCGTGTCTGACTCTTTGCGACCCCATGAATCACAGCACGCCAGGCCTCTCTGTCTATCACCAACTCCCGGAGTTCACCCAAAATCATGTGCATCGAGTTGGTGATGCCATCCAGCCATCTCATCCTCTGTCATCCCCTTCTCCTCCTGCCCCCAGTCCCTCCCAGCATCAGGGTCTTTTCCAATGAGTCAGCTCTTCACATGAGGTGGCCAAAGTTTTGGAGTTTCAGCCTCAGCATCAGTCCTTCCAATGAACATCCAGGACTGACCTCCTTCAGAATGGACTGGTTGGATCTCCTTGCAGTCCAAGGGACTCAAAAGAGTCTTCTCCAGCACCACAGTTCAAAAGCATCAATTCTTCGGTGCTCAGCTTTCTTCACAGTCCA
>NW_011494921.1:2027274-2031657 GCF_000754665.1 Bison bison bison | reverse complement strand
CAGAGACATTACTTTGCCAACAGATGTCTGTCTAGTCAAAGCTATGGTTTTTCCAGTAGTCATGTATGGATGTGAGAGTTGGACTGTGAAGAAGGCTGAGCACTGAAGAATTGATGCTTTTGAAATGTGGTATTGGAAGACTCTTAAGAGTCCCTTGGATTGCAAGGAGATCAAACTAGTCAATGCTAAAGAAAATCAGTCCCGAATATTCATTGGAAGGACTGATGCTAAGCTGAAACTCTAATGCTTTGGCCACCTGATTCAAAGAAATGAGTCATTAGAAAAGACCCTGATGCTGGGCAAGATGGAAGGCGGGAGGAGAAGGGGGTGACAGAGGATGAGATGGTTGAATGGCATCACCTACTCGACGGACATGAGTTTGAGCAGGCTCTGGGAGTTGGGGATGGACAGGGAGGCCTAGCGTGCTGCAGTCCGTGGTTCAGAAAGAGTCAGACACGACTGAGCAACTGAACTGAACCAAATAGTGGAACTATACGTAACTTAGTTCTGGACTTTCCAAGCCTTCCGTAAATGTGTTATCATACTCTCATAATTTAAAAAAAGAGAGAAAAAACAGATCCGTGTGCCACAACTAAGACAATGCAGCCAAATTATTTAATTGACTGAGGGGAAAAAAAGCACAGGGGAAAATGCAGCAGAGAGGGAGCCCAGGAGGAGGTGTGGAACCAACGAGTGCTGCGACGTTTGTGAGAAGAGAGTTGACTGCTCTGGACCGCAGCACGCGCCCTCCGACCTTGTTAATGCCTGACCTTGATTCTGCAGAGAAAACGCAGGAACAGAGCAGGCCAATGAAGAGCAGAGCCTTATATACTTCCCAGACAATCTGCAACATGTCAGTTTCTGAAGTCATTACTTTTAGGAATCCCACGATTTTTGTTGTTAGGCTATTATGCACAATGAGTGAGCATTTGGGATCTAAGAACTAAGGAAAGGCTGACAACCCAGGCTGAGGGAGAAACACAGGAGTAAGTCACCCAGACCCCGGGGCTGTCACGCGGGCGGAGGTGAGCGGCTGAAAGCAGCAGCCCAGGGCAGAAACGGGGATCCGGGCTGGCTCGGTGGGCCGGGAGGTAGCAAAGGCGGAATTAAGTCCTCGGTTCAGAGCACCCCAGGGCAGAAACGGGGGATCCGGGCTGGCTTGGTGGGTCAGGAGGTAGCAAAGGCCGAATTAAGTCCTCGGTTCAGAATCCAGGAGGAGTCTATGAGTGAGGACCGGAAGACAAAGGAAACAATAAAGCAATGAGCTAGTTGGAGCGCTGAATAGGAAGTCCAGAGCCCCCGCAAGGAAAGCCCTTAGTCTTGGAGACTGAACGAACTCCTTGTCCTCAGGCCTGGCCAGGGTATGCAGTTCAGGCCACATCTGGAAAGAGTGTTCTAGAAGGCTGGCTGAAACGACTCCCTGGCGGTTCAGTGGTGAAGACGCTATGCTTCCATCCACTGCAGGGGCACGGGTTCGCTCCCTGGTCAGAGAACTAAGATCCCTCAAGCCACAAGGCACAGACAAAAATAAGAAGAATAAAGGCTGACTGAGAGTCCAAAGAGGAAGGAGCGATTCTAGCTGGGGAAGAGGCGAGGGGACCGTGATATTTTGCCCACTGGCAGTGCCCTGGCATTGATTCTCGTGGCCAGTGTTCTGGACAGTTCTTCTCCAGGTCACAGAGGAAAGGCGTGGGAGGACCAGTCGTAACTCGCTGGGCTGGAACGGATCATCTCGGCCCGTCAGCCCGTTTGACAAACTAAGAGGAAACTGCCCCTGGAGAGCTTAGGAGCGGGTCTGCTCACGAAGCCAGCGAGCAGCGGCCAGAACAGGGCTCCAGCGCGCGCTTTCCCCGTCCTCCCTGCTCGTCCCGGGGATCTGAGCGCCCGCCGCTGACTCTGAAGCTGAGGCTCGGTGCGAGGCCAGGGGACTCGGAAGGCGCCCTGCTCTCGGAGCCTCGCAGCCAGGCAGGGCGCATGTCAGACCGAGTGCGGAGTGAGACGTGATGACGCAGGGTCGGATTTAAAAATGCCTCAGAAGCCTCATAAGAGGCTTGATTTGACTTCCTAAAAACACCGAGCAGCAGGATTTGGAGGCATATGGATTACATACTGGAAGCCATGTTTAAGAACGAGAGTTTGGGACTTCCCTGGTGGTCCAGTGGTTAAGACTCCAAGTTCCCAATGCAAGGGGCCCAGGTTCAATTCCTGGTCAGGGACCTAGATCCCACATACCGTCCGAACTAAGACTCTGTGCAGCCAAATAATACATATAAATAAATATTTTTTTTAAAGAAAGGAATTTGATAATGGAAACCTAGAGGTAAGGCATCAGCTAGGAGCCAGTGACATAATTCTTGATGTTCCTTGGAAAGTACAGATTCTTATGTCTTGTCCCCGTATCATTATTTGTAGTATCGCTTTTCACTTTCAGTGTCCTGTCTGGGTGATCGATGACCGGCTTACCTAGCTAGAAGGCTGAGGACGTGAGCTTGTTGCAGGTAGGGCCTATGGTCTCTTTGTCTTTGGACGTCAAACACCGAGTGCCTGACACATAGCATACATCTCACTGTGCCCAAAAAGTGAATGATTCTAACGCTGGGGTCAGAAAGAGCAGTTACACAAGTAGCGAGAGCCTGAAGCTAATGAAATATTTATGAAACCAGAACTTCAGGGAGGAGGCTGTGTCCAACGAAATCCAGCGTTCCAGGGAAAGCTAGGAGATGACAAGGAAGGAAACGAACATGGGCTTCTTGTCCACGTGACTAATCCCAGGTAGGGAAAAGTGCAAGAGCAGCCTGAAGCATCTCAGGCCAGAAAGCAGGAGCGTGCTGAGAGACTAAGTGGGCCAGTGTCAAAGGACACGCACGGGCGCTGGCTTAGAGGGGCTCCCACTGGCCACATTTGTGTTGATTTGAGCGTCAACAAGAATAATGACAGCCAGGGGTTATGAAACAGAAGAAAAGGAAAGAAATCTTCAGTCTATACTGGTACTGAACAAAAAAGGAGCGGGGGAGGCTCTTTTACCTAAGAAACCGGCCGGGGACAGAAGGAGCCAGAAGAGGGCCGCTCTGCAGCCACCGGCGCGGTGTGCGTGGAGGCAGGGGTAGTCCCTGAACGTGAAAACTGCTGATGAGAGGCTGCTGGAAACACGACAGTCCCCCGGTCTCAGAATACTTGCTAATTACAAAAGGGAAAAAGTACTATTACAATGGAGAAATTTTGGCAGACAACACGGTCACCAAACAAATAATGGGACAAAATGACACGTACCTCCTGATATGATGCAACTGAAAGTACACAATGCCGTTTGGGGGGTATTCTTGCAAAACACAAAACAAAACAATGCTCAATCTGGATCTGAACATGAGGAAACAATCAGACAAGCCCAGAATGAGGCACAGTCTGCAAGACAATTGGCCTGAACTCTTCAAAAATGTCAACTATTGTCAAATTTCACAAAAGAGGGTGGGACTTTCTAAAATCTAGATTAAGGGAGTTTGAAGAAACAAAACAAAGAATGATGCAGGAAATGTATTTGGGTCCTAGATTTAAAGACATTAAAACTTCAAAAGACATTAACAATGTTAAATCCCTTGCAAATAATAGCGGATTATTAGAGAAGGAAATGGCAACTCACTCTGGTATTCTTGACTGGGAAATCCCATGACAAAGGAGCCTGGTGGTCTGCAGTCTATGGGGTCACAAAAGAATCAGACATGACTTAGCCTGGCAGCAACAACAATAGTGTATTGTAATGAGTGACTTAAAAAAAAAATTAGGCAGTATATGCTTAAGTATTCAGGCTGAAATATTTGGATGAAATGTCCTGATAAACACAACAGAAGAGCCAGCATGGCAAAATGTTAGCAATTTGGTGAAGCAAAATGAAGTATATGTGGGTATTCATTGTATTATTCTTTAAACTTCTCTATGGGTTGGAAATTTCAAAACAAAAAGGTAAATAGGAGAGTTAAAAAAAAAAAAAAAAAGGGAAAAAGAAAGCCTGGAGGAAAAGTCCTGGGAGACTTTTCAATGAAGAGGGCATCTACCAAGCTCCACTGGGGCAGTGAGTTGGAGTGGGCGAGAGAAATCGATTGCCACTGGTCACGAAGGTAACAGAGAGCAAAGACCCAAAATAAAGACTGTCAGTAAGAATGAGGGTGGAGAGACCAGACAGTGGCAGAAGGAGAAAACAGGATCAAATGCAAGTCTTTTCAGGTTTTTTTTTTTTTTTTTCGGTTTTTGGCTATTTTCTTTTTAAACAGGAGAGTTAAGTAACAGCTTGAAAGTAGAGGCACCAAGTGGCAGTGAAGTGGCCGATGCCAGCGGCAGGGGGTGAGCCGCCGGGGGGAGGCCTTACCTCCGCGCCTCCCCCCGGGCTGA
>NW_011494921.1:2008091-2027174 GCF_000754665.1 Bison bison bison | reverse complement strand
GCCTCCACCGGGACTGACGGCGGAGAGCTGTCCACCTCCCCAGCCCCTGCTCTTCAAAACCCACACTGGCCTTTCCTCCATGGATGTGGAGAGGCCATTTCTTACTCCCCTGAAGCCACCCGACCCTCCATCTTCTGAAGACTTCTACAGGAATGGATTAGAGAGACCTCTATAGACTTTCACCTGATGCTCAGTTCAGTTCAGTTCAGTCACTCAGTCATATCCAACTGTTTGAGACCCCATGGACTGCAGCACGCCAGGCCTCCCTGTCCATCACCAACGCCCAGAGTTTACTCAGACTCATGTCCATTGAGTCGGTGATGCCATCCAGCCTTCTCATCCTCTGTCGTCCCCTTCTCCTCCTGCCCCCAGTCCCTCCCAGCATCAGGGTCTTATCCAATGAGTCAGCTCTTCACATCAGGTGGCCAAAGTATTGGAGTTTCAGCTTCAACATCAGTCCTTCCAATGAACACCCAGGATTGATCTCCTTTAGGATGGACTGGTTGGATCTCCTTGCAGTCCAAGGGAGTCTCAAGAGTCTTCTCCAACACCACAGTTCAAAAGCATCAATTCTTCGGTGCTCAGCTTTCTTTACAGTCCAACTCTCACATCCATACATGACTATTGGAAAAACCATAGCCTTGACTAGACGGACCTTTGTTGGCAAAGTAATGTCTCTGCTTTTTAATATGCTGTCTAGGTTGGTCATAACTTTCCTTCCAAGGAGTAAACACCATCAATCCTTGCTTTTAATTTCATGGCTGCAGTCACCATCTGCAGTGATTTTGGAGCCCCCCAATATAAAGTCTGCCACTGTTTCCACTATTTCCCCATCTATTTGCCATGAAGTGACGGGGCTTGATGCCATGATCTTAGTTTTCTGAATGTTGAGCTTTAAGCCAACATTTTCACTCTCCTCTTTCACTTTCATCAAGAGGCTTACCTGATGTTCATTTAATAATAATTCCCTAAAGAGTCACTTACACCAGAGATTCACAGAGGGATCCTAGACACTGTTCCCCTGGACCCTATTTCTGCTCACATGTTCTTTATCTTTCCAAGGTAGCTGTCACCCTCAGCAGAGTGGCCCCAGCGCTAAACCCTAAAATCCATTCTTTTGGTTCTGCAGCCGTGAGGCATGATGGAAAGCCAGAAGCACTGGGCATGAGGGCAGGTTGCAAAGGAGGCAGCATATCTCTGAAAATGAGTGGCCCGTTGTCATCTCCAGCAAGACTGTCAGAGGCTTCTGATGCTTCTTCGTGATTGATCAAATGAGATTTAACTTGAGTAAAGGTTTAAGGTAGCAGTAGCAGCATATGTTTATGCTTTTCTTTAAATTTTTTATTCATGGATTATCTTTGGTTGCACCAGGTCCTCGTTCTTTGCATGGGCTTTCGCTAGCAGCAGGGGCTATGCCCGTGTGCAGAGCACCAGCTCTAGGCGCGGGCTCAGTAGCTGTGGCCCAAGGGCTTAGCTGCTCCTCAGTATGGGGAATCTTCCCAGACCAGGGACTGAACCTGTGTCCCCGTCATGGGCAGGCAGATCCTTAACCACTCCTATTCAGGAGAAGGATATTTTTAAAGTAAATGTTTACCCCTTACCCAACGTAATGTATGTAATGATACACGTACATTGCGAAGGTCACATTATCACCCACATTACTGGTCAGCACACCTTGAGTGACACCAGAAACCTGGGTAGATGGCAATATTAGACAGTAAACTTCAACAGTGTGGAATTACCAGCCATATTCTTGGTAACAATGGACGATTTTCAATGTTTCTGATTGCTATAGAAACAAAACCAGAATACCAGTAATCATCAATAATTTCTCACCCTGAAACTCAAACCCAGCTCTGATTTCCATAATAACCGAAAAATGTTTTCAACAAGTGCTCAGCATTCAAGGATTTTGTTACACCAAAAGCAAAGTCAAATCTGAATGCCTCTGGGTACCTGCCTGCCTGTGGTGCCTCGGCTTGGTCTTGGGACTCCCACCCAGGAGAGGAAAAGGCATTCATTGTGCTGCAAACAGTGCTGGGAAAAGAGGAAACGTTGCATCACATGTCAGAGCCGAGGGGCACCTTACCCTCCCAGGCAGACCTGGTGTTGAGCAAGGCTGGTTCTTAAATGAAGCAGGTGGAAAGCCATCTTTCAGAATAAGGGTCCTGTGTCGCTTAGCCCTGTGCTCCTTCACTTAAAGCTAAAGACAAGGAAAACATGCCCTCAAGACTCCGTTCCTCCAGATCCACCAGGTTTGCCTCTGGAGTTAAGCATCCCCCTGGATTCCTGTAACAGAGAATTCCGTATTGCTCTCTGTCAGACACTAACTGCACATCCAGGCTCAAAACATTGCCATGGTCAGTGCACGCCCTCTTTCTCTCACTGATTTGTTGAGGCTTCCATATGGCTCTCTGCCCTTTACGGTCATGCGTCCTCGGATTTTTGCCCCCAGTAGTGACAGCCCCCATGGCGTCCAGCCCCCCTCCTGTGGCCCCCATGGCGTCCTTTCTCAGTTCTCATCCTTTCGCTCTCTCGTCTTCACGGTCAAGCCTCTGGAAGCGGTGACCGGTGCTTCCCATCCACCTCCTCACCCCCACCCACTCCTAGACCACAGGATTGCCATTCCTCATCACCGCACTAAAACCCCTGTGATAACACGACCACGACTTAGTCATCAGAAACAGGACAGTTGGTTTTCCCCAAGTCTTACTGTTTTTCACCTTTGTATAATAACTCAGATGCCTTGTTTTGAAAACATTTTCCCAGTTAGCTTGCACACTACCATTCTTCCTTCTGCCTCTGGCCCTTCATCCTGCTTTTTCTGCTGACTCTTCTCTTCTACTTGTCTCCCACACAGTCTCGCCTCGTCTGGTTTATATTGCCACAAGAATTTTAATTGCAAAATGCACATTGATTTATATCACTACAGGCTTTAAATCACTCAGGGACTCGCCTCTGCATTCAGTACAGAGTTCAAAGACAATCAAGTCCTTCATGACTTGACCCTTACTATAGATCTGATCTCGTATCTCAACCCAATGCACACCTGCGTTCTAACCAAAGAGCTACTGTCCACATGGAAAACATGTCTTCATGTTTTCCAATGTCTTCTGCCTAGAACACCCATGACCAGTTTGTCCTGGCTAATGACTACCATCTTTCAAGACAGCTTAAGTGTTACCTCCTCCTAGAAGCCTTTCCTTTGAGCTACTCCCAGGATGAGGTAGTAGCCTTTTTTTCGTTTTTCTTTTCCAGCTTTATTGAGATATAATTGACATATAACATTATGTGCTTTTAAGATTTACAACATGTTGATTTGATTCACTTAGCCATTGCAAAATGATTACCACCATAAAGTTAGCTAACACCCAGTCACATCACCCAATTACCATTTCTTTTCTTTTCTTTTTTGTGGTGAGAGAACATTTAAGATCTGCTCTCTTAGCAACTTTCAGGAATATACTATTGCATTATTAACTGCAATCACCATCCCATGCACTAGATCCCCAGAGTCTACTCATAACTTGAAGTTGTACTCTTTGACCAACATCTCCCCATTTCCTCCACCTCCCAGCCCCCTGTTTCTAAGAACTTGACTTTCTTCTATTTCACATATAACTGAGATCATATAGCAGTTGTCTTTCTGCGTCTGACTTGTTTTATCAGCAGCAGCCTTGGGAGCCTTCGGGCGTCCTATGGAACACTCACCCTGAGCTGCATTCACCGTTTGTCCTGACGTTCTTCTCCCACCAGATGGTGAGCAGCTTGAGCGCAGGTTTGTCCGTCTGTCCACTACTGCCTAGCCCCGTACTCGACACAGAGAGGTGCTGAATGGATCTTTATTGAATACATGAGCAGAATAAAAAAGTAAATATGGAGGAGTGTCAAAAGGCCATGGTTCTAAAGACTATAAGAAAAACAAGGAGAAGTTCCCACAGAAGGCTGTGTTTAGGCAGGAGTTTAAAGTTCAAGCTACTAGACCCAGTGATTACGTAAAGTTCATTACGTAAATAGACTTATAAGATTGCGGTAACTAGGTTCATTGGCTTTCATTCTATACGTATTTAAAGCTTAGCATAAAAATTATGCAGTCACTGTGCTGACAGAGTAAACAAAAGAGAGAATCCTGCCCCTCCCCAACCCTCACACCTTGTACACGAAACTTACGGTTGATTATTTCAGTGCCGCCTTCCTATATTCCAGGGACTAGCCTTAGTGCTTTATAGGCATTTGCATTTAATCCCCATAAAAGCCTTGTAAAGCTGGTGTTATTCCCATTGTACAGAGAAAACCAAGTCTCAAGGAGGTTAGGTAAATTGCTAAAGGTCACACAGGAACTGGTAGAGCAAAGATTTAATCCCAAGGATATCTGATTAGTTTTTCTGCACGTAATCACACGGACAACACCACAAATTTAACTTGAAAACCATTCATCTTCTATTCAGATATTTGGTTATTGGAGTTTCCACATAATTCTTAACGTAGTGTAGGAAGTTGATTTCGACGTTCTTAGTACAGATATACTGTTAGTGTGGGGAGAAAGATTTGTTATAGAAGTTGATCCAAGCAGATACAGTTTTGCGAGTGAGCTTTTATGTTCCAAAGCCATGAAACTATGCCTGTTAGTGTGATTTCCCACCCACTGCCAGTCCTCGGAGCCTGGAGACTGGGGCAGAGGAGGAGAGGATGACTGTAAGGTGTACGAACGTGGGATTCCCCTGGCAGTCCGGTGGTTACGACTTCACCTTCCAGGGCAGGGTTGCTGGTTTGATCCCTGGTTGAGGAGCTAAGATCCTACATGACTTGTAGCCAAAAAACCAAAACATAAAACAGAAGCAGACTCAACACAGATTTTAAAAACGGCCCACATCAAAAATATCTGAGACAACTCCACTCCCCAAATGCAACTATTCCTATGAATTAACAGAAAAAAAATACTTAAAAGCTGTTTCCCTTAACTCTCTATTTTCAAAATAGGTTGCGTACTTTTACACGTCTGGAAAGGCCGCACACTTCAAATAAAGATTTCAGCTTGCCCTCCAGACATGCACGCAGTGGCCCTGACTACACCGTACGCCACACACAGGCTGGTCTCACACACACCAACGAGGCCCGAGGGACGCACCCAACAGTGAACTGCCTGTGATTACGCATGCCTTTTGCTTCTTGTGTTCTTCGCTTTCCTATCATGCACATGTTAACTTTCAAGAAATGTATATTATTTTTAAAACCTTTAAAAAATCTTTAAAAAAATTAAAAGGTAAGAACTTGACCTTGATCATGTGCTGTGCATTGAGCGGGCTCTTCCCTCTTCATTCTCACAAAGGTGACACCATTCGGAAGCGGCAGCATGAAGACAATTATATGATTGGGACCCAGAGGCCGCCTGATCCTCAGGGCAGCAAAGTTATCCAAGGCATTCAGAAAAATAAATCTCTATTCCATTGAAGTGTTCTTTAGCAGTGAGTTCTGCAGGGGAAAAGGCATCTGACTGCAGCAGAGACAGAGCCTGAGAAATAGAAAGGCAGCAACAAAAATCCACAACCAAAAGGCAGCTACCTCTCCCTGTGGTTCCAGGAAGCCTTTCCAGAAACCCTGGGAAGGAAAAATGTGTGTTTCAACAGAAAACTAGATACTGTCTATAGCGTACCCTTCCTCCGAGATCTGAAAGCTGAACCTATGGGAAATATTCGGCAGCTATGACATGTGTGGGTAACCAAAGCGGCTCTCACATACAGAGGAATCCTGCCTGGTGGGCGAGTGACCCTCCTCCTTGTGGAAAAGCCAATTGCCTCTCTTTGCACCTTTATTTCAACATTCCTTTACTTTGAAAATTTTTTCTTTATCTTATTCCTTACCACTTATAGCCAGTGAGCTGCCTGGTTTTCCTATTATAAGAAAAAGAAAATCTTTAATTTAGTTCAGGCTTATACCCTTTTGAGGATATATCTTTTACACATCCTTTGGAATTTATCTTTATGACCAAGAATTCACCAGGGAGGCCCTGCCTCCGGTGCCCTTTTCTCCTTGACCCAGGTCCGTGCTCACTTCCAAGGTGTGGAAGTTTCCGAGTGCCAAGCCTCAGCTTATGATTCTTGTGCTTGGGAGCAGACAGTGTCCACCCTCTGCCAGGTTGAGGGTCCCCAGAGGATGACAAGTGTCTCTCCTTTGATGTCCTATCCAAAAGTTGTCAAGTATCTTTGTTCAGAAAGCTACAACATTTTAATCAGCTTTATTAAAGCATAATTTATACACAATAAAATTCATCATTTAATTGTGCTGTTTGTTGAGTGTTCACACCTGATCACAGTTGCCCACCATTACCACAATCAGCACATGGAACATTTCCACCCCCCAGAGTCCCCTCGCGTCCCTGACAGTCAATCCCCTTCGCCTCCTGAAGCCCCTGGCATTCACCAATCTGTTCTCTTACCATCGGGTTTGTCTTTTCTAGAATCTCACATAAATAGGATCACGCAAGGGCTTCCCTGGTGGCTCAGCTGTACAGGATCTGCCTGCAGAGCAAGAGACATGGGTTGGATCCCTGGGTTGGGAAGATTCCCTGGAGAAGGAAATGGCAACCCACTCCAGTATTCTTGCCTGGCATATACCATGGACAGAAGAGCCTGGCGGGCTACAGTCCATGGGATCACACAGAGTCGGACACAACAGAGCAACTGAACAATAACAACAACAACAGGATCTCACAACACTTGGACTTTTGTGTCTGGCTTCTGTCACTTGGCGTCACTCATGAGACGCACCCACGTTATCCTGTGTGTGAATTGTTGATGCCTGTCACTGCTGAGTGATGGCCCAGTACATTTGCCACAAAGCAGTTAGCCATTCACCAGTTGATGGACATTTGGCTTGTTTCCCATTTGGAGTTGTTACAAATAACAATAAAAAGTGGGATTACTGGGTCATATAGTGAGTATATGTTTAACTTTAGAAGACACTTTCAAACTTTCCCAAAGCGGCTACCATTTTCCATTCCCACGGATGGCATGTGAGGGTTCCGCTAGCTCCACATTGACACATTGCCAACTTTTCCAGTTTTAGCTCTTCTAGTGGGCGTGCAGTGTTAGCCCAATGTAGTTTTAATTTGCATTTCCTTAATAATTAATGGTATTGAACATCTTTGTGTGTATCTATTTGCCACCTGTACTTCTTCTATGGTGAAGTTTTTATTTAGATGTTCTGCCCATTTTTTAATCAAGTTGTTTATCTTCTTATAAGGGAGTTTTTAAAATGCTTTATAATAATATTCTGAATACAAGTCCTCTGTGAGACATGCATTTTGCAGTTATTCTCTCTCAGTCTGTGTCATGAGAAAGCCATTACATTTTGACAAATAAGGATTTTCTCATTCAGAATCCCTGGAAATGCAAACCAGCACACCGTGTCTATTGATGTCTGCAGGGTAGTGGCCTGCCTGTGGCCGGGAGGGGGAAAAAGCATATAGCTCCAGAATTCGCCCTTAAAAGAAGCTGCTCTCTGCTTTGAGCCCCATCTCTTGATTTTCTTGCATTTTACTGATTTCAATTATTTTGTCTCCTATGTTACTTGCTTTCTGTAGCTGCTGCAATTTTAGGCAAAAATGTACTTGGAAGATTCATCTGTTTCTTTCCTGCTGCAAATGAACACCGCAGCTTCCACATTTCATGGTGAGCCCCAAGTAGCAAGAAATGCGACGAAGCTGCTCAATGAAGCTTTTCAATTAGGAAAGTGTTCCTAATTGCCTCCAGTTCCATTTCTGGATGCTACACTGCTCTCCCTAACTTCTAGGGACCAGCTTCTCCGACTTGCTCAGTCTTTGGGAAGGAGATGAGGAGGAGGAGATTCCCACTGAAGGGAATCTTTGCGTGTCCATAACCCTGACCCAATAGAAAAGAATTCCTGCTGGATAGAAAGCCAAGGCCCAATGTTCAGCAGTACAAGAAGGACACGCTGACCTCCCCTGTGTCCCCTGAAGAAGCTCATGAGACTCTCATGGGAGAGACGCCCTCCATATATGCAGAGGAAGAGAGCACCCTCATTTCTGAGGCTGAAGGAGGAAGAGCAGAGCTGCACCAGGGCTCCCACTGCTCCCACTGCCCTGAGCCCACAGCCTCTCACCCTGCTTTCCCACAACGCTCTGCTCTTCAGCAGGGTTCCTCCTGGCCTCCCCGTGCTCCAGTCATCACGATGGGGATCAGGTCCACTCCACTCGGCCCAGCTCCCCATGGACACGGCTCAGGGAAGCCTCATCCACAGCCTTCTCCCCTAAGCTCCTGTTTCCAGCTCTGGGGCTCCCCGATGGGGCTACTCGACGCTCACCAGGCACCCAGAGTGAGCTGGGGGCAGTGCGGCCCCCTGGGCAGTGGCAGCTGGACTCTGGGAGAAGTCCATCCTTCCTGGCTGCTTGGGCAGCCAGTTCTAAGAGGGTCACAGGGGGCTTCTCAGAAGGTTCCAGCAGGAAGGAGCACCAGATGCTTGAAGCATGGCTGGCTGGGTCACGCATCTTTGTTCTGACGTTCCTCACTCTGTCCCCTTGCTCTGTCTCACATTTGCTCCACAGTACTGGGGACGCTCCCAAGTAATGACTAGCAGGCAAGCAAGCCCCTTTTAGGCTCCTCTTTCAAGAAATTCAGGCTAAGACAGAAGATGTTAAATAGCTAAGCAAGCAAACAGACACGTGTGTGCATGTGTTTATGTAGGATTTTTTCCTACCCTCCCAGTTCTGGGTTCAGTCACCGATACATGGATGCATTCAATCCCAGTCAACCACCCAGAAGCTGAACTGTAACATCCTAGCTTATGCAACTGCCCCACCCAGACAGGTTTGCACAACTCAGATTTTGCAAAAGTCAAAACAACTGCTAAACGAGCATCCTGGATGTTAAAGGCACGGAACCTGGACCACAAACACGTGTGGGTATAGTATACTCCCAGGTAGTTTTTACAGCGGAAGTCACCAAAATGTTTCCACGTGGGATGGAAGAAGGATGCTCGCCCCTTCCTGCAGGCTCAGCGTTTTATTTTTACTCTAAATTGGTCATCTTAGGTTTACAGCCCTCCACTCTCGTTCTCGCCTGGTGGCTTTGGGGGCAGAATTGGAAGGAGACGAGAGTAAAGACAGACACCCTGGAAATAACCCCACAGGAGCCCCATAAGCCTGAAAACAAAAAGCCTTTCTCCTGGGAGCTGTCGGCTCCCCCGCGGCCTTGCTGCGTGGCATTAGCTTAGCTGTGTTTTCATGCATAATATGACCTCTAACACAACCTCGGCCAGGTCTCTAATGCTGCTATCAGCAGCCCGCGGGACAATCTGTACGGGTCAGATCCGCGTTAGTTAGGCTTGGGGCACCTGGGGAGCAGCTGGGCCTGATCAGGAAGGGAGCCTGGAGCCTTGCTCTGCGTCTCTGCTCAGCCTCTCTCCATGATACCAGAAACGACTGGAATGTTTCATTCCTCGGACTTTTACCGAGACTTATCAGCGGCCTTATGAAAAAGTACCTGTTCGCCTGTTTATTTTTAGCTATCATATTAAACATTCCAGCCGAAAATTACAAGATCAAAACTCCCAAAGGTCGGCTGCCTGCTTCCTAGCTTGCTTTTGAGAACTGCTTAGAAGCTGCAAGCCGCCAAGTCCCACGCGTGACTATCCTGGGAAGGCGAGGAGGCCGCCGTCCCTGGGGGCGCCTCCCCTGGGTTTGGAGGCGCTGTGCGCTCTGTCAGGCGAGAGGAAACACGCATTAGCCAAATCCAGGCAAGCCGCTCAGATGCTGTAAAAGAGTCCCAGTAGACCTGCTTAACGCTTTTCTGACTGATCTTCGGCTTCAAGGTTATTATACCCAAGCCGACTGCACATTACTAAAGTACATTACTAAATTACTTAGTAAAGCTGGTATATTCCAACAACGCTGGCCGCACACCAGAATCAAACCAGTCTGGACCTTGGACAGATCTGACCCCCTGGCCAAGAGATGAAGCCTGGGGCTGGAGCTCAAAGTGTCTAAACCCAGCCCAGGTACTCCTGGGACTCCTGGCTGGGTCAGAGGCTCGGGATGGGAGGGGAGACTATGTGGGACTCATTTCTCCTGTGCTGACTGCCATACTGCCATTCCTGCTATTTTCTGAAGTCTCCAAGCTGCAGCGTAAGTAAAAATCAGCATTAAACCAGAAGGATGAGATTCTGTTTACATGCCTGGCAAGGTCATTGCCGAAGGAGATGCAACGGCCTGACACTGACTCATTTCTGCGTCCATGGCTCCTGATACCTCATCCATATTCCCGCCTCTTAAATCCCTGAAAATTCAGCGGGGTCTGCGCTCACAGATTTGCTGGATTTACTGAGAAAGAGGACCTGGGAACAGGCTTTCAGATGGCCTAAGGAAAGTCCCCCCATCCCTTCCATGCCAGAGCAAGATGGAGTTGTTGTTGTTGTTATCATTATTTAGTAGCTAAATCATGTCCGACTCTTTGTGACCTGGTGAACTGCAGCCCGCCAGGCTCCTCTGTCCATGGGATTCTCCAGGCAAGAATACTGCAGTGGGTTGCCATTTCCTTCTCCTGGGGATCTTCCAGGGATCAAACCCAGGTCTCCTGCATTGCAGGGATTCTTGACCACTGAGCAACCAGGGAAGCCCTTAAGACAGAGAGGTGTCAGCAATTCCTAAAAACCCCTACCCTGAAGGACTTCAGCTGGGAACAGAAAAATTAAGAGGACTTTGGACAATTGCTACCAGGAGAAGTCTGGGAAATGACCAGGTCAGGTATTTGCTGAGCTATTTAATGAGGCTGCATAAGCAATAAGAAGAGGTTGATAGGGTTTTAGTGTCACCGAGGTTTCCAGGCGAATTAAAGAAAGCAGTGAAGTAAGAGGAGAGTGGATTTAAAAATTAACCCATGTGTGAATGTACTATGTTCGGAACAGGAATTAAAAAGCAAACAAGGATTAATTGACCCCCCTCCTTCCCCCAGAGCAGGGCGCTGGCATTTCAGGAGCAAAATTGATTGGTTGAGAATATGCTCGGCTAGGTCATTAAACCAGGAAGCCGGTCAATTATGCAGTAGCTAGGATTTAGATACCCATTGACAAGCTATAGAAGAATCCAGAAGGGAAGCTGAGAATGGGTGTTTGAGTTAGACACGATTGGATCTCAAAGGTTTCTGAGTTGAAAAAAAAAAAAAGTAGTGCTCTGCTCTCCCCTCTTGCTTTAAAAACTCCATTGATTCAGTATTAACCCCGAATAAGGATCCTCAGTCAGAGCAGTCCTCCTGGTGGAAGACGACAGATGGAAAGGGCCCAACTTGTGATTACATGGTTTACTTATGCAAGTACAGTTAAGCTGCCTGTGAAATTCACATAGCTAAACAAAAATTACAACCAAGTTACTTATTAGCTACCTTGAACCTGCCTCCCTGAGAGATGGCAGGCTGGTCAGAGAGCCAGTTTCCGAGCCAGCTGGGGTGGTCTGCCTTGCTTTGTGTTGTGGTTTTTAGAGCAAGTGGGTCCTGAGCATGCGGTGCGTGGCTGAACACCTGGCGTCGCCCAACGATGTCTCCAGACTGGTCAGATCAGCAGACCCACCAGTCCCCTGCCAACACTGTTACTGTCGAGTCGCTAAGTCATGTTCGACTCTTTCGGAACCCCATAGACTGTGGCCCATCAGGCTCCCCTGTCCATGGGATTCTCCAGGCAAGAACACTGCAGTGCATTGCCATGCCCTCCCCCAGGGGATCTTCCAGACCCAGGGATCTAACCTGGGTCTCCTGTGGCTCCTGCATTGCAGGCCGATTCTTCACCTCTGTGACACCGGGGAAGCGCAAGAGGAAGGTGACCCTGTAGTAAAGGAGTCTTGGAGACACAAATGGTCAAAACACAGGAAAACCCACCAGACAGAGCAGGCAGCTCATTTTATCCAAGGAGAGAGAGACACTCTTAGGGTATAAGCATGTGAGCTGTATCTTCAGTTCAGTTCAGTTCAGTCGCTTAGTCGTGTCCAACTTTTTGCGACCCCATAAATCACAGCACGCCAGGCCTCCCTGTCCATCACCAACTCCCGGAGTTCACTCAGACTCACGTCCATCGAGTCAGTGATGCCATCCAGCCATCTCATCCTCTGTCGTCCCCTTCTCCTCCTGCCCCCAATCCCTCCCAGCATCAGAGTCTTTTCCAGTGAGTCAACTCTTCGCATGAGGCGGCCAAAGTACTGGAGTTTCAGCTTTATCTTAGAGGATCCATATTATAAAATCTTGGCATAAGTCATAGGCACAGAAAGAACAGTGGTTCCCAGGGGTGGGAGGGAGGGGTGATGGGCAGTTAGTGTTTCATGGACACAAAGTCTCAGCTCGGGAAGATGAAACAGTTCTGGAGATGGATGGTGGTGATGGTTACACAACAGTGTGAACCTACTTAGCGCCCCTGAGCTGCGCACTTAAAAATGGTTCAAGTGGTGAATGTCGTGTTAGGTCTGTCTTACCATAACAACAATACATTTGAATTTCCTATTTAATTCTATTCATAAACATAGAGTCTGCGGCTAAGTCTTCTCCATGATTTTTGCTTTTTTAAAAAAATCACTGCTAAATCAGGGGGACGGATAAATCAGGAGTTTCGTATTAGCAGAGGCAAACTACTGTTTTTATAAGATAGCCACAAGGTCCTACTGTACAGCAGAGGAAGCTATATTCAAACGTTGTCATCAGTTATAATGGAAAATAAACACAAACACAGGCGTTGCTGACGGGGACTTCTCTGACAGTCCAGTGGTAAGATTTCACCTTCCAGTTCACGGGATACGGTTCGATCCCTGGTCGGGGAACTGAGATCCCACGTGCCTCACGGCCAAGGAACCAAGACCCAGAATAGAAACAATATTGAAACAAATTCAATAAAGACTTTAAAAATGGTGCTCATTAAAAAAAATTCTTTGAAGAAAAACATTACTGGGGGACACGAGAAAGATAAAGACCTCAAGGTGTTGAAGATGCTCCTGTATCCACTCAAGTTCACGGCTTTTGTGTGAAATGTTTCCAAAGAACATGTCAGCCCAGGTCCCGGTGCCCTTAGCCTGCTGGGAGCGCGTCTGCCTCTACACCCCATGCCCTCCCCGTATCAGGCACGGTTGCCAATGAGCCAGAGTTTGTCTTCGGGGCCCCTCATCCCCCTCGCCCTTCCTGCTTTTCATGTCCAACCATCGTTCTCTTTTCTTTCCCGATTCCAGGAAAGGACCCAGTGTTAATACATTCATTCACACTGAGGTATAAGGGCCTAAGAAGATGTATGCAGACCCACCCACGAACGGCCACATTTCACCTAAGCCAAGCTTTGAGCAGGCAGAGTTAAAATACAGAAACGGGAACAGAGTTGGCAACCTCTCCAACTCTTCCCCCAGGCTGCATTTTTATGCCTCAAAATCAGATTCTGCCTGCGTGTCTCAGAAAACCTTGGAAATGTCTTCTCCGAAGCCTCCTCCCGCGGTCAGTCTCTGTCATGTGCTGCGTTCGGAAGCCTAGACCACGCTCTCCCCATCAGCCCTCTTAGCCAGAGCCCTGTGCCACGTCAGGTTGCTCAGTGGGCACAGAAATGTCTCCAAGGCACCTTCTAAACCTGCCAAGGCCGATTCAGAAACAGAAGGCTGAAGCCAAATGGAGACATTGGGGGAGCCCTCATGGAGAACAGAGCTGGCCTGGGCCTGAAGGCAATTTATTACTAATGCAGTGAGAGGCTGCAACCAAACAAGACCACATGGACATTGGCACAGAACACATGGAAAGTTCTGTCTTCACTCAAGCCTGTGGCCTGTCCTAGAACAAAGGAGCAGAGGTTCCTTAAACATAAATGCAGCTGACTCTCCAGTGGGAGAGACAGTCTCTCTTTCATAGTTGCAAAACCAGAACCGGCGGGTGGGGGGCTGGGCCCAGAAATCTGTATTTTTACAAGGCTCCCTGGGAGAGCAGATGGTCTCAACTAAAGTGATGGCAAATAAAAAGCCAAAATAAGGTGGTTTGTGTTCTCTTTTGTTTGATGATGTTGTGGATATCAACAATGAGGAGTGTGATATTCATCTTTATTTGTTGACTTATTTCTTAAAACAGCAGGAAGATGCTGAGACAGGAGATTCTGCTCAACCAGGGAGCTCCAAAAGACCACAAAGGGCCTGTTGTTTCACAGTCGAGGAGCCCCAGTGTCAACGGAGACGTGTCCAACAACAATACCTTCTATGGCTGTGGTGTCCCTTTACTTTGCCCTGATGCGTAGAAAATCCTTTTACCAAAGCCATGTTATAGGGCAGAAGATATATTTGTTTCTAAATCTGGATGTTGGGGATGCGTTTCTGGGTAAAACAGGAGGCTGCAAATGGAAGGCAAGCTCCCAGGAAATGCATGACCTGGAGAGTAAGCTATGGGGACAGCTTGGACCTCTACACAAACTTGCCCTCAGATTTAGGGGAGAGTCTGCTTCTAGGATAGAGAAGCCATGCCTCTTCTCGTGCAGGGTCAGCATCAGCACCTGTCTCCGTCTCCTGGTGCTGCTCATATAACAATATCACAAACCAGGCGACTTTCTGTAAAAAACAGAAATGCATTTCGCATGGCTCTGGAGGCTGGCAATCCGAGATCAGGGTGCCAGCATGGTTGGGTGACAGCCCTCTTGTAGGTCACAAACTTCATGTACCCCACAGGGTAGAAAGGGAGAAAAAGCTCTCCAGGGTCTCTTGTATAAGGGCGCTGGGACTTCCCTGACGTTCCAGGGGCTAAGACTCCACACTCCCAATGCAGGGGACCCAGGTTCGATCCCCAGTCAGGGAACTGGAGCTCACATACCGCAACTAAGAGTTCAAACGCCGAAACCAAAGATCCTGCATGCCTCGACAAAGACCGACGATGCCGCATGCAGCAACAGCCCCGCCGCAGCCAAACAAATAATAAATGTGTCAGAAAAGATTCACCCTATATAGGGGCATGGATCCTGTTCTTGGGGGCTCGTGCCTCGACAAAGATCGACGATGCCGTGTGCAGCAACAGCCCCGCCGCAGCCAAACAAATAATAAATGTGTCAGAAAAGATTCACCCTATATAAGGGCATGGATCCTGTTCTTGGGGGCTCATGCCTCGACAAAGATCGACGATGCCGTGTGCAGCGACAGCCCTGCCGCAGCCAGTAGATACACGTTTCAGAAAAGATTCACCCTATACAAGGGCACGGATCCCGCTCTTGGGGGCGCCACCATGCAATCAGCTCCCAAAGGCCTCGGCTCCTAAGGCCATCACCTTCTCGGGTTGGGACTGCAATGTGAATTCGGGGGGTAGATAAACATCCAGACTGTAGTGCCCATCGCACCATAGCCACCAGGTCCTGCCGATTCTGCTGTCTTCGGGGTCCCGCCCCTTGTTTTCTTTTCCATTTTCATTGCTCCTACTGCTTCCTAACCTGCTTGTCCACGGTGGCCTGAGCCGGTGGCTGCTCACCGTCACAGTATCGCGCTTATCCCTCTGCAGGTGTCAGTGGTGGGGGGAAGTGAGGGCCATGAGCGTCCTCTCCCTCTGCCTCTCAGCCTGTCACAGAAAACGCAAGTCTCGAGCCGAATTCTGACACCCAGAGATGCTCATCAGCCAGCAGGAGCAAGCATCAGACCGCCTGGTTAGTGAGCTCTCCAAGCGCCGGCTCTCCGTCCTTTCACTTGAGAAAGCAGATGTGACAAGACGCTAGCGGCAAGATTCAGCTAATTGGTCAGAGGACAGCCTTCTCTTTAAGCGATAGACACAGGGCCTAGTGGAATTCTAAGACCTGGAGGCCGTTCCAAAGAACACGAGTTGCTTATGCTCTCCTCATGGGAAGGCAAGGATTTTGAACTTGTCTACCAATCCAACAAGTACGACTCACTCCACCAACAAAACAGCAAAATCTGACACCCAGTGCGCTAATTAATACACCTTCTGATGTTCGCTGGAAATAAACATAACCAACGTATTAATGTCAACCTCTGGAATATAATAGTGTGTGTGCTAAGTCGATTCACTTGTGTTCAAGTCTTTGCAACCCTGTGGACTGTAGCCCAGCAGGCTCCTCTGTCCATGGGACTCTCCAGGCAAGAATACTGGAGTGGGTTGCCATGCCGCCCTCCAGGGGATCTTTCCCACCCAGGGATTGAACCTGTGTCTCTTTTTGTAACCTGCATTGGCAGGCAGATTCTGTACCACTAGAGCCCACTTAGGAAGCCCTGGAATATAATAGAACTACCGTTAAATAATCTAAGAATGCTAGAAAACTTCAAATGTTAAATAACTATGCTGAGGGTAGCAATTAAGCTCAAAAACACATGATCATCACCCTGTTTAAACAGAGTTCTTTAAAAAAAATATATATATATATATAGATAATATATCAAAACCTTCACTTCTTATCTTTCCTCACTTCTTTTTATCAAATTGTCCTTCCTGCTTTGAACATAGTCCACAAGTGTTAGTCCCTTTTGCCTCTTCCTCAGACCTGAGATAAGCTCTGACTATCTGTAACAATCATTTATCCCTTAAACTATGCAATATTGCCTTTCTGTTCATTTACCCAGCAAATGCTTAAACCCCTAACATGACCAAAAGCCATGCAAGCTAGGAGGGGAAGCGTTAAGTAACACAGCACCCTGACTTCAGGGAGCTCTCGGTCTGGCCAAGAGACAGGTACTGGAGTTGACCATAAAAATAAAGGTAGTGAATCCAAGGACAAAGCGTTCACAGGTTACAATGAAAGCACAAAGGAGACATTTATGAGTGGGGAAATGTCCGTGGAAGCTTCCTTTCAGAGGAGTGTCATATTGACTGAGCCTTAGAGAAAGAGTGGAGGGTTATGTTGTGGGTTCTAGGCAGAGAAGACAAAAAAAAAAAAAGCCCAATAATAATAGTTAAACTCTATTAAACTTCTGCTGTGTTCCTGGTACCCTTCTAGATATACAACCTCCACTGTTTCATTTACTCCTCATACTAACACTCAGAGATGGATACTATATTATCTCCATTGCACAGATGAAAAACTCAGGCTTAGACTAAATCGCTTACCTGACTCAGGTCATACAACAGGGTGTGGCAGGGCTGGGATTGGAACCTGGGGCTTTCTACCTCCTAAGACCTGAGCTTATTCTCCATTCAGGAAACGCATGCGTGCTCAATCATGTCTGATTCTTTGTGACCCGTCATGGGCTGGAGCCAGCCAGGCTCCTCTGTGGAATTTTCCAAGCCAGTATAGTGGAGTGGGCTGCCATTTCCTCCTTCAAAGGATCTTCTCAACCCAGGAATCGAACCTGCATCTCCTGAATTGGCAGGCAGATTCTTTACCACTGAGCCACCTGGCCTTCCCTCCACTCAGGAAATACGTGAAAGCGATTGACTGGGCTTGAAACGGAAGCTCCAGACTGCGTGGCAGGGTCGGGTTGGCCAGGTAAGTCAGCCGCAAGTTGGTTCCTTTTCTCATCTCGAGTTAAGAACCTGTGAGTCCCTCCCATTTTCCTGTTTCTACCAGGGTTACACACACATTAGGAGCTCAAAGAAGTGACTGGGTTTGGAGGGAAAGAATTTCTGGAATAGCTTGCTGCACCAAACCCTGCCTGGGTACCGATCTGCCCCTTCTTTATAAAATGAGCTGGTTTCCCTTTAAAAATAGAGCTTTCAACATGCCCGGCATCAACGGATATTTGTGTGTCTTCCAGGCGTGCTCTGCTACGAGCGGGAGGGTTCTGCAGGGAATACAGCAAACAAGATCCCTTCTGTCTGGGAGCTTGAAACAACCGTCCCCTAATTTGACCTTTCTGGTTCCTGAAAAATGCCCAAGAATACCAACCAGCAGTCAGACGCGGGCACGCCTGGCGGGGGCGGGGAGGTTCCAGCACCAGGAGCCGCTGGTCAGGCCACCTGAGCTCCCAGTCCCACAGCCTCCGTCATCGCAGCCGGGCCCCCACCCCATGGGGCCCAGACAGTCACCTGCGTGGCCACCAGGGCTTGTCTGGGGCACATCCTCTTACTCTCTAAGGTGGCCCCTGTGATTCCACACCGTCATCCAGATGCTTTGGCCTAAGAGCCTGGCCTTGGGTGATGTGGTGGGATTTGTTCCCTGAGAAGAATGCCCCTTTCTTCAAACTCCACTCTGCAGGAATGCCTGCAGCGCCAAAACCCAAACAAACAAAAAGATTCAAACAGAACACACAATGTGAAGTCCAGTTGTCAGATAATATTGTATTTCTTTAAAAAATAATTATTTATTTGGCTGCATCGGGTCCTAGTTGCTGCGTGCGAGACCTTCACTGCCTCCTGGGAGGTCTTTCCTGCGAACGTGCGGCATGTAGGATCTTAGTTCCCTGACCAGGAATCGAACTCGCGTCCCCGGATTTACAAGGGGGATTCTTAACCAGTGGCCCACCAGGGAAGTCCCTCTACTGTCTTTCTTACTCTAAACCCAGATGTGCCACCTGTGGAGATGGGAAACCTCCCGCAGGTTGTGTGTGGATGAGGGTGGGCTTGGGGAAGCCTGCAGCCTGGGCGTCCTCTCTTTTCCCAGCAGAGTGGTGGGGAAACGAGCAGAGACTGAACACGAAGAGCTCAGACGCAGGAGGGGCAGAGGCAGGCCACTTACACACGGTTGAGGTAGGATCTCAGCTTCCCCAGTGGCTCAGAGGTAGAGAATCCGCCTGCAGTAAAGGAGAATCCTCCTGCAGGAGACGGTTCGATCCCTGGGTCAGGAAGATCCCCTGGAGGAGGGCATGGCAACCCACTCCAGCATCCTTGCCTGGAGGATCCCATGGATGGAGGGGCCTGGCGGGCAGCAGTCCATAGTTTCGCAGAATCGAACACGACTGAAGTGCCTGAGCACACAAGCATGCACACACGCGGTAGGATCATACCGACCCAGAGTGCTGGTTTCGGAGAAGGTGGCCCAACTCCCCGGTCACCCGGGGCTCAGCCCCCAGGTTGGGCTACCCTCTGAGCCTCCTCCCCTCCCCAGGCCTACATCCCACCTCCCGCCTCCCTGACAGACTCGACCATCCCCAAGGGGCCCACTCCAGCGCCTCCCGTGGTGGAGCCAGCTGCTCCTGCCAGGGGCTTC
>NW_011494921.1:2004916-2007991 GCF_000754665.1 Bison bison bison | reverse complement strand
GTACCTGCCATGCCAGCATCTGCCCGGGCCCTCAGTCAGCCCTGGCCTCTCCGTGGGGCCCCGGGAGGGGGACTCGATCCCGAGCCCTCCGTCTGGACCAGACTGAGTGCAAGGTGCATCCCTGGACTTGGGGCTACTCAGAGTGTCTGCAACACCCTCTCTCGGGGACCCCCTCCTCCTCTGGGACTTGGAGCTACTCAGAGCGTCTGCAACACCCTCTCTCGGGGACCCCCTCCTCCTCTGGGCTGGGGGATCTGCGGCCAGCATGGCCTTAACCCTCAGGGCTGCAAACTTCCTGTGAAAGGTCAAGTGGTCAACATTTGGGGGCTTTGTTGGTCTCAAATGATCTCTGTCTCACATTCCTTGTTTGTTTTTTTGGAGGGGGCTTCTGCTTTTTTAATCCTTTAAATATTTTGTGTGTGTGTGTGTGTATTAGTCTCTCAGTCATGTCTAACACTTTGCGACCCCGTGGACCATAGCTTGCCATGGAGTTCTCCAGGCAAGAATACTGGAGTGGGTAGCCATTCCCTTCTCCAGGGGATCTTCCCAACCCAGGGATCGAACTCGGGTCTCCTGCATTGCAGGCAGATTCCTTACGGTCTGTGCCTCTGGGGAAGCCCCATTTAAACCTTACCAGGCCCACGAACCAGATTTGGCCAGTGGTTGGTCAACGCCTTCGCGAGATTCCCTTGGCCTTTGTCAAGTCCAGGGCAAGGAGGAGGCTACCTCTTTGGGGGCTGTCCTGACATCCAGACAAGCTCCTCCCAGGTGGGGGCCCTACCTGGGTCACGATGGTGTCATAATCCAACAAGCAAACACCTGTGATCATAATTAACCAAGAGGGAGCAGGATTTTTTATTTTATAAAAACTGGAATTCCTTATCATAGTAGACAAGCTTGGCAATTTAAAAAATCAGAGTCTTCACTGATAACCACCACTTTAATCTTGGTTTCCAGTCACTGAGGGCCTACTAAGTGTGGAGTCCTGTGCGCTGTGACTCACAGGTGTTTTCTGCTTCGATTGCTGCAGCTGCTGGGGTCCCTGTGTCGATGGGATTGAAATTAAATCGGCGTAATGCCTCGATCTTAAGTTCTGTGGAAAGGTCAAGATTCTGGCAAGTTCTCAGGCAAGTTCCAGGAACTCCTCAAGGCTCTTCGGGCTGTGTCTCCACCGTCTCCCTCTGTCCCCTTGTAGAGCAATCCTCTTGCCCTAAGACCTGGGACTTGGCTCTTTTCCATGATTTTCTTCCAAATACATTCATGCAGTCATTTTTTATTGAAGCTGACTTCACTAAAGGTTTGAGACAGTGAAAAGACCCGTCTTGAAGCAGCACAGTCTCAAAATTACTCATATCCATAAAACCAAGCGTGAGCTTCCCTCGTGGCTCAGACTGTAAAGAATCTGCCTGCAGTGCCGGACACCTGAGTCCAAGCCTTGGGTCAGGAAGGTCCCTGGAGGAGGCACGGCACCCACTCCAGTGTTCCTGCCTGGAGAGTCCCAGGGACAGACGAGCCTGGAGGTCCACAGTCCATGGGGTCACAAAGAATCGGACACAGATGCATGACTAACACTTTTGTTTTCATAACACTGAGCTTGAGACTCCTTGTTTTCCAAGCCTTTTGGCCATTCCATCAAATATCAGGGGTTTCCACTGGTCACATTTCTCCCAGCCTCCCTCCCTCACAAAGTGCTCCATGCTTTGCTGTGATTCCCCTGGTAAAGTGAAAAGTGAAAGTTTCTCAGTCATGACTGACTCTTTGCTACCCCATGGACTGCAACATGCCAGGCTTCCCTGTCTTTCACCAACTCCCAGAGCTTACTCAGACTCATTTCCATTGAGTCGGTGATGCCATCCAACCATCTCATCCTCTGTCATCTCCTTCTCCTCCTGCCTTCAATTTTCCTCAGCATCAGGGTCTTTTCCAATGAGTCAACTCTTCGCATGAGGTGGCCAAAGTACTAGAGTTTCAGCTTTAGCATCATTCCTTCCAAAGAAATCCCAGGGCTGATCTCCTTCAGGATGGACTGGTTGGATCTCCTTGCAGTCCAAGGGACTCTCAAGAGTCTTCTCCAACACCACAGTTCAAAAGCATCAATTCTTTGGCGCTCAGCTTTCTTTATAGTTCAACTCTCATGTCCATACATGACTGCTGGAAAAACCACAGCCTTGACTAGACGGACCTTTGTTGGCAAAGTAATGTCTGCTTTTTAATGTCCCTGGTAGGGGAAACCTAGTTCTCCAGGTTTCCATACAGTCACATGACTCTGGATTTTTCTACTTCACTTCCACCCTTTAGAGCAGCTGCTTGGCTGTCCTCCGGCCATGGTGGGACATGCTACTTACTGATGCTGAAATGTCCCCAGCAGGGGCTAAGGTGCCCTCAGCACCTTTTCCTCAGTCAGAAGGTGCCCTCAGCACATGCAGCCTTGGGAAGCAGACCTGTCAATCCCCCGAGGAAGTTCACGTATGAGCTAAAACTGAATACAGCCATCCTGTCGGCAGCTAGGAACTGTCAACACAGAGACTACTGCTGGAAACAGTCTCCCCAAAGTACCTGTATCTCTTCCTGTACAAAGCATTTTAACCCTCACACTCACACACACACACAGACGAATAGTCCAGCGTCTGCTAACAGACGTTGAGGGTGCCTTTCAGACAGCTCATACCTCCCCATCTGCAGCAGAGCTTAGCACAATTTCCAAGCAGCAGAGCAAAACTTTCCAGGAAGCTTAGACCAGCTGCAGCCAACACGCAGACTCCCTGCTCCTCCAGCCTCTGCCATGGGAGCAGGTCCATCTGCCTGGGGCTCACTCCAGAACATGCTGGGCTCCCCCCCAGAAAGCGGGAAGCTCCTTTGGCCTTCTGGGCAGGCGGTCCCATGCTCTTTATTAGTGCTCTCTTTAACAACCAGTGCCAGACCTTGCCTGGTGGTCCCGTGCTTGAGAATCCGTCTTCCAGTGCAGGGAACGTGGGTTTGATCCCTGGTCAGGGAGCTAAGATCCCACTCAGTGAGGGGAAACTAAGGCCTCCAGCCACAACGAGGAAGATCCCGCAGCTGCAACAAAGATCCCAC
>NW_011494921.1:2002023-2004816 GCF_000754665.1 Bison bison bison | reverse complement strand
AGCCGCAACAAAGACCAAAGACAGACGAATAAATATTAAACAGCAGCAGCCAGTGCAGAGGCACAGACCTCAACAATAACCAGTCACTCTGCTTCTGAATAGAGGACAGATTTCTTGGCCTGGGTAGTCATTTTCTAGCTCCCATGTGAGAGTCTGAGGTTCAGAGAGTCGCCACAGTTTTGGCACCAGAGAAGGAAAGCCATCTGGCCCATTTTGTGAGCCTTGGCTTGAATTTCTGGGGCCATCATGAGTGTCCTTCGGGAGGCCTAACGCAAAGGCATGCCCTAGAGACTGAGAACAAGAGGAGGCAGCGAATAAGTCGGAGCTTGTAAAGAGAGGGCACAGGTCAGCATTCAGAATGCTGATCCCAGGGCCCGGATGTGTGAGGGGCTGGGCCGTAAGAACTCTGGTCATTGTCTAGCGAAGGGGAGCCTCAGTGTTTACGTAGATTTTTCTGATTGCCTTGCTCTCTTAGCAGGTGATTCGAGGCCCATGCCAAAGTCCTTAAAGGGGCAACTGTTTTCCCAGTAGGGAGAGAAGAGAACACATTTCTGTGACAAAGGGGCAGAAAGGGCTTTGGAGAAGTTAGGTCCTCAGGGGCAGGGGTCTGCACACAATTGGTTTAGTATGTTGGCAACTAGCCAGTGCAGAAAAGCTGCTACAAAGGATGGCATTGCCTGGCACACATAAGTGGTATTGTTTTAGGTGACGGTTCCCTGAAAATCCACTGTATTTCTTGATCGCGAGGGTCCCTGCAGCGGAGAAAGGAAGTATCTCCCTTCAGCAGCACCGTCCCCGGGGGTTCTTAGAAACCAGCATGGATTTGTTTCTCATTTTCTTTGATGAGCTTTCTTTATGTGCTTCCCAGACGTAGCCAGGGTTGGTTCTGGAGTGGACTCCTGGTTATGGGCAAGTAAAAATAAGCTGATTCCATCTGCTGTGACCCTGAGCTACAAGAGGGCCCTCCTGATTCAAACACCAGGTGGGTACCAGGCACCATGATGAAGAGCCACCCCGCTCACCCAGAGCTGCGACTTTCTCAGTCAGAGAGAAACGCAGAGAAAATGCCTTGTTCAAGGATATGGTTCTACCAAGTGCGTCTCTGCTCGGTGATCTAGGGGCTGCCGTTGCTCGTGAAGTGCTATCGTGCGTGCGTCCTTTCTCCTCGCGCATCAGATTGCACGTGCAGAACCATGGTCCACACGTGGGCATCATCACCACGGGCTGGGGCCAGGGGAGTCTGGCCACAGCTGTAGTAATAGTTCAGACTGGTAAACAGGTCGGAAGAGCAGAGAATGGGAGCGAGTCTTTACAGGGTGTCCACGCATGCCGGGCTGGCGTTTGATGAGCAGTACGTCTTTGGGGCTTCAGCACAGAGAAAGTAGTAGTGAAGTGTCAGGCGCTCAGTCATGCCCAACTCTTTGCAACTCCATGGACTGCAGCCCTCCAGGCTCCTCTGTCCATGGGATTCTCCGGGCAGGAACACTGAAGTGGGTAGCCATTCCCTTCTCCAGGGGATCTTCCTGACCCCGGGATCCAATCCAGGTCTCTTGCGTTGCAGGCAGATTCTTTACCATCTGAGCCACCAGGGAAGCCCGTCCTTAGCATAACCACTCCCCCTAAACCCAGGCACCAGTTCAAGGACACCCAGGAATAAGGAAGGACTGCACATACAGAATTCCAGCTGCTTTTTAGAAAAAGTAAAAAGATGCACCTCTACCAAACTGACTGTAAAAACGATTACCAGTCTCTCCACCCTCAGAAAGGTTATGGTGGAGCTGGAGGTACTTTGGAGGAAGAACAGATGTTTTACAGACTTTCACAAAAGGAGTTTCCTAAGTGGTGTCTTGTGAGAGAGAAAGTGAGGGCCGCACAAGTTTTGTACCCAGTCAATGATGGCTTCTCCTGCCACCTGCCAATACTGGCTTCAAAGCAGGAAGCGATGGCAAATACCCAAAAAGCATGAACTGAAATAAACCCAGCTCACCTGAAGGCTCATGATGTACTCTGCATTAAGTGCTTCGTGTTATTAACTCATACGTGCCAGGCTAAGTCACTTCAGTCCTGTCTAATTCTTTGCAACCCTATGGACTGTATCTCTCCAGGCTCCTCTGTCTGTGGAATTTCCAGGTGAGAAGACTGGAGTAGGTTGCCATGCCCTTCTCCAGGGGATCTTCCCAACCCCGGGATTGAACCCAGGTCCCCTGCATCTCCTGCATTGCAGGCAGATTCTTTATCACTGAGCCATCAGGGAAGACACTGACTCATATAACCTTCAAAAACCCTGTGAGACAAGCACCATTAGCAGCCCTAAGTTATAGACGAGGAAACTGAGGCACAGGCAGGGTTCACCAGCTGCCAAAATCATAAGCAGAGCAGCAGAGCCCGGACTGACACGCCAGCCAGCTGCAGGGTCCACACTGTGTAACTGCTCTGCTTTGCCCCCTGCCTAACTGACTGAGCAGTTTCACCACAAAGAAATGCAAAGCTCACTTGACAGGCCAGACTGAACGAGAAAAGGCAGCTTCTGCCTCATTCACCTTCTCTTGTCAAGACCAAGAAAACCTAGAGTGACTGCTGTCAGCGCCAGGCGACATGGGAGACATATGTCTAATTAAAACGGCTGATCTTTTCAACCCAGCGCAACATTCTCTTTGCAGGGCTCTGCGACGGTAATTACGCAAGGAAGGCCACCGGACGAAGTGGCCTCAGAGGGGGCTGTGCTGCGGGTCCCGTGGGTGGGGTGCTGGCGACTCCTTGCAGACGGGTCCACGGGGCTAGGTGGGGTGCGGG
>NW_011494921.1:1994026-2000689 GCF_000754665.1 Bison bison bison | reverse complement strand
GTGTGGCGGGGCTGCCTCAGCGATGCAGGGAGGAAGAGGAGGACTCTGTGGACGTGGACTTGATCCCCTGCAGTTTATCAGGCGAGGACACCAGGTGGCGTCCCCAGGCTTAAGCCCCTTTAATACGGAACACAGCACCCCAGGCGGCTCAGTTTCTCTTTCTGACCTCTGGCCTCCAGGATCGTGAGACAGTGAATTCCTCTTGCTTTGAGCCAGCTAGCTTGTGACCCTTTCTTACGGGCACCCTAGGAATCACTGTTGGCTCATCCCCCAACATCCAGGAGCAGCACAGGTCAAGATGGCCCTCAGCACAGCTGTGCCTTGCTGAGTCGATTCAGTCGTGTCCAGCTCTGTGTGAGCCTATGGAGTGGAGCCCGCCAGGCTCCTCTGCACACAGGATTCTCCAGGAAACGGTACTGCAGAGGGTTGCCAGGCCCTCCTCCAGGGAATCTTCCTGATCCAGGGATCGAACTGAGTCTCCTAAGTCCCCTGCGTTGACAGGTGGGTTTTTTACCACTTGCGCCACCTGGGAAGCCTTGACACAGCTGCAGAATCTAAAAACCAGACGGTTACAACCGCTGTCTTGGTCCTGGCTCTCTCTGCCCATCCTCTGCTCCCTGCGTTCCCTCTCACCTGTCTCTGCTTGCTAAGGCTTTATAGTCAACCTAGAACGTGCAGAAGGTGTATCCAGACCCTGTGGAAAGCCATCACATGCCGCCGTGTACTGGGCTATATGCCTGAGGAAACTCCATGCTTCACACGTGTGCGGTTTCCCTAGCCTGGAGGAGTGGTTCCTAGGGTGGCCACAGGAAAGGGTCACAAACTGAGTGGCTCAAAGCAAGAGGAATTCATTGTCTCACAGTCCTGGAGGCCAGAGGTCAGGAAAACAAACTGGTTTCTTCTGGAGGGCCCTGAGGGAGGATCCGTTTTATGCACCTCTTCCAGCTTCCGGTGGTTGCTGACAATTCACGGCATTTCGTGGCTTGTGCAGCACTTCAATGTCTGCCTCATCTTTACGTGGCCTTCCCCGTGTGAGAAGGAGGCATGGGCTTTTTGTGCAAAAGAAACATCTAAGTCTTAACCTTTGGTACCTGCAAAAGTGACCTTGTTTGGAGAGACGGTATAATATTTATCCAGGATAACCAATACCTGGATAATGAAGACCCGGATCCAGAGTGATTTCTCCACACTGAACCAGCGACCTGCTCTGAGCCTGTTTAACCTTCCTGTCCTGCAGTTTTCTCACTTGTAAAGGAAGGAATAAAATTAGATCATTTCTTCTGAGCCTAAAGGTCTTACAATCTCTTTTCTTTTTAATTGAGTTATAATTAACATCCAATATTATATAAGTTTTAGGTCAACAACAGCGATTCAATATTTTTATATACTATGAAATGATCCATGACACCCTCCTCTGATACTTCCTCTGCTTCCTTCCTGGACTTGGAGGTTCAGGGAGGGAGAGGGGAGGAACTCATGGCCTCATGCCTGCCCTCCCTCCCTATCGATGTGGTTGGAGTCTTACAGCCGGCAAAGGCTTTTTGTCCAATATTTCCGGTCTGACCCTAAATTTCTGGTGTAAGAGCAGCATAAGCGGCCCCCACGTGCACCCGAACCTCCTCAGCTCTCTCCCGCCCGCGGCCACTCCGCAGGGCGCCCACGACCCTGAGCAATCGGTGTCCCTGCTCCCCTGATTCGTCTCTCACCCTCTCTCTTGTCTCACCTACACCAGGTTTCCGGGCTCTCTTTCCATCCACGGTCTGGCTGCCAGTTGGCCTAACCAGTCTAGTTTCCGCTTTTCTCCCCACAAACACCCTTGTTTACATAGGACACATGGGTTTGGCATCTTGTCTGCAGACACAGTCCACGGCTGCAGATGGGGTGGAGCAAGCTCTAGGCGAGCGCAGAGACCCGTGTGCAACGTCCCAGGACCCGCTGGCTCCATGGATGCTGAAAGGGCGGGACTCGAGGGGGTCACAGGCTCCAGGCGAGCCACCAAGGGTGAGCAGAGGATGTTACATGCGCTTTCTGCCCAGGTGGCTCAGACGGTAAAGAGTCCGCCTGCCGCGCGAGAGACCCCAGTTTGCTCCCTGGGTTGGGAAGATCCCCTGGAGGAGGGCATGGCAACCCACCCAAGTACTCTTGCCTGGAGAATCCCACAGACAGAGGAGCCTGGTGGGCTACAGTCCATGGGGTCCCAAAGAGCTGGACGTGACTGAGCGACTAACACTTTCATTCCTTTACCTCTTTTCTGCCCACCTCATGTGCCCCACTCACTCCAGAATATCCAGAGGGACCAGAACAAATCTGGGGCTCCTCCAGGCTGTGAGGATGCGGCCAGGGCTCACTGCCATTAATACAGCGCGTTCCCTGAGCCTTCACGGAAATAAAAGCGACTCAGTCTGCCCCACGCCCTACCCCCAGGGGTCTTCAGAGCTCTGCGGACCCTGAGTCAGAGTAGCTGGATTTTCTGGGTAAAATTGGCCAGGACCCAGCAAGAGAAGCCAGAGAGGAACCTCATGGCTTGACACCTGTTAGAGAAGAGGCCAGTCTGAGGCTGTGGAAAGATCCCCGTGCGAGGCTTGTTTGCAAACCATTCTAAGTGGGAAGAGGTCTCTGATCCTGGTCTGCCCTCCTCTCCCCTCCCCCGCAACTCCTGCTCTTGGTCCTGAAGGCCGCTCGTCCCCTTGCGGCAGACCCTTCCTCTCGCTGACAAACGCCCCAAGGCCCCACGGCTGCGGCCGCTGAGGTAGCACAGGCAGATCCCGCACTGGAAGCAAAGCAGCCGCCCTGTTGTGACTCACCTGGAGGAGGCATTCTCGGCGCTGCTGTGTAAACAGCCAGAGATTCTGCTGCGTCATGGAAACCGGCGCCGGCAGGATTCCGAGGCGGGGGCAGTGTTTATCCTTGTCACGCGGCAGAAGGTCAACAGACACCGGTCCCTCCGGGGCCCGCGGCCGGGCCGGCGTGAGGCCGGGGCTCGGCGGCCCGGCCGCGTCTCGGCGTCTCGGCTGTGACAGGAGGCGGCCTCGGGCCTGCTCCTGGCTGGGCACATGCCCGCCCTCTCTCAGCCTCCCTAATGCTGGCGGGCCTTGCGACCACCGCTTTGCGTTGCTGTTTTCTCTGAGGGGACAGAGGGGAGACGATGTCCCCGGTAGAGAGAGAGGCGAGGTGTGAGCCTGAGCGCCAGCCCCCGCTTTTCCGGACAGTCTTCCTCCTCCACCGAGTGAGGGGATGGACGCAGCACGCTTGTGCCTGAAGGGGTGCCGGGGTTCCGTTGCGTGATTGCGCTTTTCTGTTGGGAAAAGAGCCCTGCGCGAGGGGAAGGGTCTGCAGCAAGGGGACGAGCGCCTTCAAGACCAAGAGCAGGAGTTGCGGGGGAGGGGAGAGGAGGGCAGACCAGGATCAGAGCCCTCTTCCCACTTAGAATGGTTTGCAAACAAGCCTCGCACGGGGATCTTTCCACAGCCTCAGACTGGCCTCTTCTCTAACAGGTGTCAAGCCATGAGGTTCCTCTCTGGCTTTTCTTGCTGGGTCCTGGCCAAGTTTACCCAGAAAATCCAGCTACTCTGACTCAGGGTTTTTTCTTTTCTCCCCATTACGACCCACCTCTGATACCCCAGGTGAAGGGCCCGTAAGAACAGAGGGTGATCCGGGGCATGGAAGCCAACAGAGGGCATAACCTGGACCAGTTCTGGTACGAAACACTTGGGAAAATGTCACATTTGTGTGTCTGATTTCTCTGCCATCAGAGTGTTGGTCGTCCTTACAAAGCCCTAGAGCCCCTGAGATGGCGCCTCTTATTCCTGAATCTCCTGCACACCCATGCTACCACCTGATGGATATTGCTAGCTTCACTTCAGGGATGGGGAGACTGAGTCAGGGAGAGAGAGAGCGTCAGCCCTGTCTGAGCTCCCTAGGGATAAGTAGGCAGAAGAAGGCTGAAGTTCAGCCTTGCAGTAACCGGCTAAGGTGTATTCTTTTGTCTAGAGTAATAAAAATCAGAATTTTAAAGTCTATTGCCTTACTTACCCCAGAGGGCTCAGGAAGTCTTTCTTCTTGCTTTTTATGACTCCGGTTTTGCCTCGAGAAGTAAGTGGCACTATAAATCCCAAATAGCTTCCTACCTGCTGTTCTTCCCCAGTGAAACTTGAAGTGATTACTAGACACGGTTTCAGGCTCTGCCAAATGATAGGAAACTTAGAGAGTTTGCTTTCTGCTCAGATTTACCAGGGGGAGAGGGTAATTTAAATGGCATTTCATTATCTCAAAAGAGGTGGCAGTAAACACGTTCTGTTACCGAGAACAGACCCTTAACTAATTTCTATTACTGGAAATCTTTCTATTGGAATTAGAGAAAAACTTCTGGGTTCAAACGCTCTGCCTTTCCTGATTAGACAGTCTTCTACTGAACTGTCCCTCTGGAAGACCAGGTGCAGTGGGAAATTGTCATCCCTTTGAACAATGAGTGGCGGTAGAGAAGAAATGCGGCCCCACTCAGGCTTGGACCAAGGAGGGCCGCCACCTCCTTTCCAAATGGGGAGAAACTGGTTGACAGTCTGAGAGCTGTCTTTTCAAGAGGACAACACCTGCTCTGGGGCCCACGTTACTGAGAAGTACACGTTAAGCCAGAATCTTACTACAGCTGTCAGAATCACAGTGATTGACATCTGGGAAATCTCATTATGCATTTCCACAGGATCACGGCAAAGCTTTGATTAGTATTTAGACATTCACATTTGCAGGGGCAGCATCTTTGCTCTTAAAGAATATTTGATAATGCTCGGGCCCAGCATTGAATCTCTGTAATGTGCTCAGGATGAGGCCGGTACCATACAAAACTAAAGATGTGTTTGGGTTTGTTTCTCCTCAGTTTCTTCTTGGCTCCATCAACTCCACTCTTCCTTCTCTTGGACAAAGAAGAAACAGAAGAGAAGTTCTTCTGCCTGCAATTTGTTTCCAGGATATGACACATATTTGCCCTTGACCTCTGAAGAACATTTTCAAATTCTTATATGTAGTAGGAATGAAGGGTACAACTGGTAGTTTTAAGGTATATAAATCTAAAAAGTGTGAAAGTGTTAGTCGCTCAGTCATGTCTGACGCTGCAGCATCATGAACCATAGCCCACCAGGCTTCTGGGTCCATGGAATTCTCCAGGAAACAATACTGGAGTGGGTTGCCATTCCCTTCTTCAGGAGATCTTTCCAACCCAGGGATCGAACCCAGTTCTCCTGCACTGCAGGCAGATTCTTTACCGTCTGAGCCACCAGGGAAGCACAAATAAATCTAAGTGCTACCTTTATTTGCAACCAAGCCAAAGTCACATGTACATATTTGGTTAAATAAAACTCAATGGTGATAAGAAAATTTGCATGTGGTCAGGAGGGATATTTCCAGAGAATCTTAATGGTTAAAGTCACAGGTGACAAATGGTAAAAAGTGAAATTTTTAAATTTTTTTCCAAAACAACTCCTTGCAGTATAGCATATGGTGTCTTTGTATCACAAAGACCATGGATTCCACTCATTGGAATCGTTTTTTGAAAATAGTGGTTGGGTTGGTTTTTAAACTGTTGCTTCTCTGCTCTGCATCCACTATCCTGTATGCTGCTTTGTGATTCTGGGGTTGGGTTGCTATAATCCCCATTTTCCTTTTTTTTTTTCCCTACTCTTCTAAAATAGCCTTGAACTGCCACAGAGTTTCATTTTACTAATACCTATTCCAAATTTAAAAAGCACTTTTAAATCTATTATTTGGAGCATTTCATTCCCATCAAAATTCTTCCAAATGGGGTACTTTATGGAAATGAAAGGTTTAATGAAGCCTCTAGGGTCAGAGATTGTAACCTCGTTAGACTCCTGCCAGCAGTCAGGAGTATGCAGTAGACGCAGATGTAGTGGGTCTATCTGAGAAAGACCTGCTTCATCCCACTAATTTCACGGCAGATGGAAAGTACAAAAATTCTGCAAGGCTGCATAGAACTGTCTATTCCCTGCAGTACCACCTGCTATGGTCTGAATATTTGTGTCCTCCAAAATTCGTATGTTGACACTTAACCCCCAAAGATGAGGGAGTTAGGGAGCAGGCCTTCGGGAATGCTGAAGAGAGGGTAGATCTCTCCTGAATGGAATGAGTGCCCTTTCATGAAAGTGGTTGCAGACAGATCTCTAGCCCCTGGACGCAGGGAGAAGTTGCCGGCTATGAACCAGGAAGAAGGTTGTCACCAGTAAACTGTCGCACAGTGATCTCAGAGGTTCCGGAGCTGAGAAATAAACTTCTGTTGTCCATATCTATCCTATCTGTGGTATTTTGTTATAGTAGCCTCAATGGCCACTGCTTCAGCGAACCATGCAGAAGAGTAAGGAAGAAGTGACCACCGGGAGCTGTGGAAGCCTGCAGGGTCCAAGAGGAATCTCTCTGAAGGTTTAGCAAAACAGCATGACTGCTCAAGTTCCAATAAAAAGCGACCCAAGCCAGAGCCATGTGCCCCTTTCCTGAAGTGAGTGAGTGAGAGCCGCTCAGTCGACTCTTTGCGTCCCCATGGACTGTGGCCCGCCAGACCCCTCTGTCCATAGAATTCTCCAAGCAAGAATACTGGAGTGGGTTGCCATTTCAGAGGCCAGTAGAAGAGGCTCTGGTGAGTCAAATGGCTGAGAAGAT
>NW_011494921.1:1982269-1993926 GCF_000754665.1 Bison bison bison | reverse complement strand
GATGTGAACCTCGAGGAGATCAAATTCCAAGTCCAAATTCCCAAACAGAAGCTGTTCATCTCCAAGTCAGTAAATCGCATTATACTGACATTCATGATGGACAATGCCTGAGATATCTTCATGAGTTCCAGTATTCCTAAATACTATTAATAATGGGTAGGCTACTGGATCATTTTCCCTACAAAATATGTAAATGAAAACATAGAGCCACACTGAGATGCGGCTACTTGGTAAGACACTCTGAACATAAGGGACTAGCCCCATACCCTGGCCTCATATGGGAGCGAGTCAGTAGATTCTGTATCAACAACGTAAATCCCTAAGTCATGGCTTTTCCGTGGCATTTGCTAATGGTGCCCAAGAATAGTCTAGCAAATATTCAAAGCCGTGAAAGTTAAGTCCTGCAATGCCAAGGGTCTATATTGACTTTGGTTGGTCTCGTTTGATTAAAATCTAGCAACTAAAGTTCACACAAAGTGCAAATACAACTTCCCTGGTGGTCCAGTGGCTGAGGCTCCTCGGTCCACGGGATTCTCCAGGGGATTCTCCAGGGGATTCTCCAGCCAGAACACTGGAGTGGGTGCCATTCCCTTCTCCAATGCATGAAAGTGAAAAGTGAAAGTGAAGTCGCTCAGTCGTGTCTGACTCCTAGCGACCCCATGGACTGCAGCCTATCAGGCTCCTCCGTCCACGGGATTCTCCAGGCCGGAACACTGGAGTGGGTTGCCATTCCCTTCTCCAGGGGATCTTCCCAACCTAGGGATGGAACCAGGTCTCCTGCTTTGCAGGCGGATTTGTTACCATCTGAGCCACTACCATAGTTAGCCAGAGCAACTAACACCCAACTGAAGTTCATATAAAGTGTGAATACAACTTCCCTGGCAGTACAGTGGCTGAGACTATGCACTCCCGATGAGGAGGTCTGGGTTCAATCTCTGATCATGAAACTAGATCTCACATGTCACAACTAAGAGTCCCACATTGCAACTAAAGATCCCTCATGCCACGGCTGAGACCCAGGCACAACGAAATAAATAAATACTAAAACTTAAAAAGCAAGTCATGGGTCCAGTTGCCATTCAGGAGAAAGGGATACAACAGCATGAATATCAGAGAGCAAGGGTCTTGGGGGCAGGTTTTACATATAGGTCCTTGGGCAGAGCATTTGAGCTCCTTGAGCCTCGGTTTCCTCATCAGTAAAATAGAGCCAATAATTATATTTACTTCCCCACATCGTTGTGAAGACAAATGCAGCATTTCATACCAAAACATTCTACCACAGGAGCAGCATCTGATCTCAGGAACCACTTTCAGTTCAGTTCAGTTGCTCAGTCGTGTCCGACCCTTTGCGACCCCATGAATCACAGCATGCCAGGCCTCCCTGTCCATCACCAACTCCCGGAGTTCACCCAGACTCACGTCCATCGAGTCAGTGATGCCATCCAGCCATCTCATCCTCTGTTGTCCCCTTCTCCTCTTGCCCCCAATCCTTCCCAGCATCAGAGTCTTTTCCAATGAGTCAACTCTTCGCATGAGGTGGCCAAAGTACTGGAGTTTTAGCTTTAGCATCATTCCCTCCAAAGAAATCTCAGGGCTGATCTCCTTCAGAATGGACTGGCTGGATCTCCTTGTAGTCCAAGGGACTCTCAAGAGTCTTCTCCAACACCACAGTTCAAAAGCATCAATCCTTCGGCACTCAGCCTTCTTCATAGTCCAACTCTCACATCCATACATGACCACAGGAAAAACCATAGCCTTGACTAGACGAACCTTTGTTGGCAAAGTAATGTCTCTGCTTTTGAATATGCTATCTAGGAACCACTTTAGAGCTCTTAATAACCCCTGTGGCTAATGCAGTGCCTGGCATGTAATGGTGTTCAAGAAATGTTCACTGACAACTGAATGAATGAACGCACTCTGTAACTTATTGAAAAATCCTGATATCACCTTCATGCAATGCACAAATTTACATGGTCTTAAAAGAGTCTGTGTCATGGAGAAGTGACCCAGACATTGGAAGGATCTGTACCATTTGTTGTAATTCATTTAAATGTGATCCTTCTCCTGCAGAGCTTTAAGAACTTTCAAGGAAGTACATCATTACTCATGAATCCTTCTGAGAAGAAACAGTGCAAGGAAAAAAAAAAAAGCATGCCGTCTATAGCAGCTGTATGACAGCCCTAGAAACTGAAGCACAAGCTGTTTCCGTGGTCAGATCCCCTGGGCCCTGGGCCTTCTGGTACTCAGAGATTGGCTGTTCCAGAAATCAGGGATAAAGAATGGCAAAAATCTGTTGTCTATATGTAACCTAATCACATCTCCGCTGGCAGGCCATGTTCTTATTTCTTCTTCCCTCTTCTGAAAAGGAGAAACATTAAGTGATGTTCTCTTCTGATTCCTCCCATGCATAGCCTGGCTATGAAATTTACTTGCTAAATATAGTTGCAGGTTCTGGATTTTCTAAAACACAGCCTCGATATTCAGATAAAGTAGGGCATAGAGATCATTTGAGCAATAGCCACTAAATTCTCTTATTAACATCTGTTCATTAGAAGCGATGAGGATTTTTTTTTTAATATTTATTTGGCTACACCAGGTCTTACTTGATCTTTAGTTGCAGCTGTGAAGTCTTGGTTTTGGCATGTGGGATCTAGTTCCCTGACCAGGGACCCAGCCTGGGCCCCCTGCATTCGGAGTGTGGAGTCCTGGCCACTGGGCCACCAGGGAAGTCCCGGAAGTGCTGTGCCTCCAATAAAAGCAAGACCCCACAGCTTAGAGCACTGCAGAAGATGTGCTCGTGGCTGACTTCCCACCACCTCAGCCCGTGTTCTGACTATCTGACACTGATACATTACAAGCATTTCCCAAATTCTATCAGTGAAAATGTCCAGGAATCCAAAGATGCTTGTTTTATTGCTTAATGCACTGGGGATTACATTGAAATGTTAGGCACAGGCTATAAACAAAGCTCAAGCATTATTTATATGCAGCAGTATTCTAAAACACCAAAAGAGACAGCCCTGCAAGGCCTTCGCAGCACCAGGAAAGGATAATTCAGTCTCATGCCACCAGAGGCTCTTCCGGAACATGAGATGCCATACCAAGAAGTTTCTGTTGGAAACAGAAAGTAGTAAGTAAACTGTGATGGCAAAAGTTCAGAAAAAGAGTTTTTTTCTGACTAACCAGGACGCGACCAAGGATGTTGAAGATAAGAGTCTGAGGGTCATCTCCCATAATCACTAGAGATTCCCCCAATGTCTGGGGCTTCTTTTCTCTCTATGTGATTCATTCATTTACTCTGTGCTGAGTCTCCTGGCCGTGCAGGCTCTCCTCTAGCTGCGGTGTGAGGCTCCTCCCTGCGGTGGCTTCTCTCGTTGCTGAGCATGGGCTCTGGGGCACACAGGCTCCAGAGCACAGGTTTAATAGCCTTGGCACACGGGCGCAGTTGTTCCGGGGCATGCGGGGTCTTCCTAGATCAGGGACTGAACCCATGTCTCCAACAGCAGGCAGATTCTTTACCACTGAGCCCCCAGGGAAGCCCCAGTGGTTCTTAATAACGTACCAAATCTGTGGCTGCATCTACCTTCATAAGGCACGACGTTACAATGAGTTGTCTATGTATCTGTCACTCCCCTTGGCCATGAGTTTCTTGAGGACCTAACATGTAGTAGATGCAGGGAGAACGAAGGGAACGGTTAAGAAATTTCCAGAAGGAGCTCTTCATGGGAGCGCCTCTTCTGAAGCTGCAGAGGGCCATCAGACAGGTGGGAAGAGCGGCTGGGAGGGGCCGCTGGGGCAGCAGGGACACTTCATCAGGTCCGGGCCCTCAGAAGAGGGGCTTGGCAGCCAGCTCAGGACTGGGCAATAAATGACAGGGAGATACACTTACGTTAAACCAGCATCTATCACTAACCCCAACAGAGTGTCAGTCCTCTCAGGCTGGTGTCTTAAATACCAGCCTGTGTTTGTCACAGTTCTGGAGCCTGAGAAACCCCAAATCAAAGAGCCAGCACAGTGGCCGTCCAGTAAGGCCCACCCCCGACTCACAGACAGTCAGCTCTCGCTGTGTCCTCGGTGACAGAGGGGAAGTCCTCCGGGGCCTCCTTTACTACAGCACTAACCCCACTCACAAGGATTTCACCCTCCTGATCTGACCACCTTCCAAAGGTCCCACCCACTACAAACCATCACATTAGGGTTAGGATTCCAACATATAAATTTGGGGTCCACAACAACCATCCTTTTCAGGTCTTGCCCATGGATAACCAGCTCCCCCAGGACTTCAAGACCTGGATGTTTCTTTTGGCTACGCTCAGGCAGAGCCCAGTGGATCCCCACAGGGTGCCCTGGAGTCCCAGCTCTGCCGTTTGTTAGCCGTGAGAAGGTGGAGAAGTGTATTCATCTCCTTGAACTTCATTTCCTCAACTGGAAATGAGGAAACTAGCAGCTACCTGGGGGTGGGCAAAGGCTAAGTGCCCAAGGGGTCACTGCCATGTTTGTGGCATTCAGACACTCAGTCAAAAAAGCACTGATGGATATATGCTGTGTTCTAGCAACTTCACACTGCTCCAGGGCTGACAGCTGTCAGATTCTGTAACACACTTGGGATGAGTGGGAAGAAGGGTGGCCACAAGTGTTAAAAAATAGGGATCCTCGCAGGGCAGTATATATCATCAAATACCCAGACAGAGCCGCAGTTCTCACTCAGCGAGTATCCGTTTTTTCCTTCCTCAATGACAATAAGTGATTATTGTCAACTGTGACTTTTTAGGGTCACAGAGTGGTGATTCATCAGAGCAGAAGACTCATGGGCACACAACAGCCCCATCTCTCCTGCAATAATTCAGATCAAAATCTGGCCGGTCTCATCTAGTATAGACAAATAAAAGAATTATGCATGAGAAGCTTCTCTAATATATAGGCTCATCACTTCTTTAAATAATCTCAGTGGTCTCTTGGAAGCACTGGAAGTACAGCAAGACTCTGAGGGGTTCACGGGAAAATCCTTCATTCGGAAGCAGGAGCAGCAGCGTGGTACAGGGGGAAATGCCGGGACCCTGGAGACAAGGTTCCTCAGCCAGCCCGCTCCTTGCCAGTTGTGTGAGTGTAGGCAAGTTCCTTAATTCTGCCTCAGTTTCTGTCTCTGTAAAGTGGGGCCATTAACGTGTACTTTCAAAGTCGCAGGGAGAACTCAATGAAATGAGGCTCATCAGGCCGCTGGCCCATAAACATTTGTTTTTCTTCCTCTTGAATTCCTATTAAAATAGTATATCAGCTTTATGCCGTATCATCACAACCAGCTTATTCCATCCATTATAATATAGGCTGACAACATGTATCTCTACTCATAGGCACTATGGACAGTAAGCAATTTGTCCAAAAGAATTAATGAGACCTACAGTGATCTCAAATGCCTTCTATGAGGTAAGTTTCTGACACTGAAAGTGTTAGTCGCTCAGTCACATCCGACTCTTTGCGACCCCATGGACTGCAGCCCATGAGGCTCCTCTGTCTGTGGGATTCTCCAGGCAAGAATACTGGAGACGGCTGCCTTTTCCTTTTCCAGGGGATCTTCCCAATCCAGGGATTGAACCCTGGTCTTGGGCATTGCAAGCTGATTCCATACCATCTGAGCCACCGAGGAAGCCAAGCTTCTGAGGGGCACAGTCAAGGTCATGCTCATCCTCAGATCTCCCAGGGTGTCAAACCCAGGGCTGGTCACGAGGCAGTGCTCAGAGTATTTGTGGAAACTGGCCAGTTTGTCTTAAAACATGGAGATGCTTCACTTTATTAGTTCTCCACGGCATCCCCCCAACAATCAATATTCATCAGACACACATTCTTCAGTGGTTTCCACCACGAAGTTTTCAACTCTTGGGTTTCCAAAGGGAAGCCTTGTGGAAGCAAGACATCCGGCAATCACGATGTCATTTGTCGGTTCCTTTTATGTGTTCTTTCCCCCGCGCCGGGCAAGTCAGGGAGTAGAATCAGCAGAGGGTCTCATGGGACCCCACATCTGCCATTTTCTTTCTGCAGAACTGAGTGCATGCATCTCCTCAAACCTAGATTACTAGTCTGCTGCTATCCAAACTTCTTATTAATTTTAAAAAATGGCTGGATGTGTTACTTCAGGGATAATTACAGTTTCTGCTCTGGTTGTGCTTAGCCCGGCAGAACCATTTTAAGTGTAGGTTAAAAAGCCTGGTGTGCTACAGTTCTTGGTGTCGCAAAGAGTCAGACAGGACTGAGCGACTGAACTGAACTGGAAAAGGCAGTGACTACACAGGCCTTTGAAGTATTCTCTCCAACCCAACACACAAAGGAGTTATTCCTTATTCTCACTAACCTGCCTGGGTGTCTAAATTCCCTGCACAAAAGGGAGATTCATTCTCTGAGGTTAAGGCAGTTCCCATCTACCATCCTCAGTCAGGGTCCACACTCAGTCTCTGGACTATGCGTTTCCATAACGAAGCAACAGGGTTCTTCCTTCGGGTCTTTGAAGGCACCAGGCACTTTGCGGTCTACAATATTCACCCTCATTCAGCTTCCATTTTCAAAGACAAAACAAAAATATTAAATGAAAACTTATTTTGTTTTCTGTATGTATTAATCACTGACATGTAGCCCGCCAGGCTCCTCTGTCCATTGGGATTCTCCAGGCAAGAATACTGGAGTGGGTTGCCATGCCCTCCTCCAGGGGATCTTCCCGACCCTGGTATCCGCATAAATAAATATTTATCAACCTCCAGTAAGTGGGCTTTCCTGGTGGCTCAGATGGTAAAGAATCCTCCTGCAGTGCAGGAGACCCAGGTTCAACTCCTGGATCAGAAGATCCCCTGGAGAAGGAAATGGCAATCCATTCCAGTATTCTTGCCTGGAGAATCCCCATGGACAGAGGAGCCTGGCGGGCTACAGTCCATGGGGTTGTAAAGAGTCAAACATGACTAACCTCCAGTAAGTACAAATTAGATTCTTTTGGTTCTAAGTTATAGAATCTATGATTATGGCAGTCTACTGGCAGGATATGTGGTGGCTCAGATACGAGAGAACTAAGTCTAGAAACCTGGATCTGGGCAAGAGGACGGGTCAGAGAACTTAGATCATTATTTACAATCTTCTCAGAGTGCCACCTCCATTGTGTGTGTGTCTTCAGTCACTTCAATTTGTGTCCAACTCTTTGCAACCCTGTGGACCATAGCCCGCCAGGGTCCTCTGTCCATGGGATTTTCCTGGCAAGAATACTGGAGTGGGTTGCCATTTCCTCCTCCAGGGCATCTTTCCCATCCAGGGATCAAACCAGCCTCTCCTGCTCGTCTCCTACAGTGCAGGCAGATTCTTTATGGCTGCGCCACTGGGGAAGGCCTGCTACCCCTATTAATTGTTTTTTTTTTTTTCATTCTGCTTGAAATTTAAATTCTAGAGTAGGGACTTCCCTGGTGGTCCAGTGGTTAAGACTCCACTGATTCAGTCTCTGGTCAGGGAACTAAGATCCCGCGTGCCATAGGACCAAAAAGTTCTAAATGTATATAAACAGTCCAGGGCAGCTCGCATCACTGTTCCGTCCTTTGGCTAGGGGAAGACTAGACTTCTTGAGTAACAGTCTTACCAAACTTTCTTAAATGAAAGAGAAATAATTTCCCACAAGGCATGTGAAATACTAGTACTAAAATAGATACTGAATGTTAGAATGAAAAGTATTCTTACTGCAATAAAATATGCAGTGTTACCACATCCCGTCAATTAAGCTATAATCAGAAACAAATACATTTAACATTTTTGTTAGCCTGGATAAGCTTATGATGGATGATTTTCTCAAAACAAAACTCTATTTTAACTCACTTTAAATTTAGCCTTGAGAAAGAGAAACTCAACAGTAGGGACTCAGGAAACACGTGTATTTTTCCTGCTCACCTTCTGAGTGCTTGCTGCCCACGCCTTCTGGATGAGCCCTTGGCAGATCTTGTCTTTGTCAGGCACTCTGATAAGAAAAAGTTCCCCAGTCACTTTCAGAACCAAGGGCAGTCTCCATTCAGTAACCAAATTCCCTCTTCAGTTTAACAAATAAAACGACAAACTTCACAGGAAGTTTCCACCGACGCAGATGCGCTTTGCTTCTGGCTGGGTGTCTGCGTGGGGCGGGGTGGCGAGGTGAATCACATTCTCATTTCTCTCTTTCTGTTCGTCTCTCTAGCTGGGCAGCCTAGATTTCGGAATCCTTCAGGACTGCATTTGAAAACGGGATTTGGGGGCCAGCTCTTGGGGAGATAAAGGAGCACTGAATTACTTGGCTGCGACTGTCAGGACCTGCCAACATGTTCTGTGATTGTGGGGATTCCTTTGTTGACCGTCTCTTGGGGCACCTGCCGGAAATGTCCATTTGTAGCTCTCTTGACTGAAAGGGTAAGGTCTCTCCTTTGGCAGTCTGCTTAAGACATCCCTATCAGCTTTTTCATCCCTGCGTTCTCGGCAGGATCTCGTCTCTAAGTGACCTATATTCATATTTGGTCTACTCGGTACGCCTGCCTTGCCATCAGCGGAAGTCCAGTCTTCTCGCAGCAGCGCCCTTGGTGAAGGGAAAATGCGGTAGCCTGTTAACCACCACATTCAGGGAAATTCTCTTGACTTCTTCAACCTCAATCTTTTTCAGGGCTTAAGGTCACAAGACAGGCTTATAGAAACCTCATTTTCAAGTCCTCTATAAGCGGTCTAACACCGTACTCAAGAACGTGAGGGTACTCGCCATCTCATTTGGCTCTGAGTCTGTGAAAGAGCCCCATTTCAAAATGTTGATGTGTAAAAACCTAATATATTTTCTGCAAGTTAATCATGTGCCAGACACTGCTAAACACTGGAAATTAAACAAATTAAGCTTCCTGCCCTTGAGAAGTTCATAAGAAACATTTCAAGGTAGGAAGAAGCATGTTTTTAAAAATGTATTCTTAGTAAGAGTGCTCTTGAAAAATAATTGATCCTTTTTGATCCTTAGTTCCCTTACCTTAAAAAATAAGAGCGTTGATGTATGGCAGACACCAACACAATATTGTAATTATCCTAGATTAAAAATAAATTAGGAAGAAAACTAAGAGGCTGATTCCTCAAAAGGTTAAACACAGAATCACCGTAGGACCCAGCAGTTCTAACCCCAAGTACATACCTCAGAGAATTGAAAGCAGGCTCTGGTACCAGTGCAGCAGCATTCATAACATACAAGAGTCAAAGAAAAAGGGGGGGTCCTTGGCTTTTGTAAATAATGTGTCCATCAACAGATGAATAAACACATTTACAGTGGAATATTATTTATCTGTAAAAAGGACTGAAGTTCTGATGCCTGTTACAATGTGAATGAACCTTGAAAACATGCTAAGCGAAATAAGTCAGGCACAGAAGGACTACATTTCCTATGATTACACTTATATGACATGCCTGGAATAGTCAAGTTCATAGCAACAGAAGACAGAATGGTGATCACTAGGGACTGAGATGGGCCAGGAAATGCAGAGTTATTGCTTACTGAATGCAGAGTCTCTGTATGGAATGATAAAACATTTCTAGAACTAGTTATTGGTGATAGTTGAAAATGTTGTAAATATATTTAATGCCACATTATTTACTCTTCAAGTGGCTGAGAAACAGTAAATTTTATTATGTGTATTTTATCACAATTTAAACAAAAATGAGCTGGGCATGAGAAATCCTCATAAGTTCATTGGATTCTAACTCTCTAATTTCTCTAAGTATGGAAATGCCTGCTAGAAAAACTTATTTTGGGTTGACTAACTGTAAATATTAATTTTCAAATTCTAATGGAAACAAAAGGAAACTGTATTCACCTACAAAGTTCATCTCCGCCTAAAAGGGAAGAATGGGAAATAGAGTCAGATGACTGAGGAAAACTGTTTCTTCTTCTCAGAAACCACAGCTGGCAGGGAGCTCTTTAATTTATTCATTTATTGACTGTGAAAACCATGGCTAAATGTCTGAGGTGCAACTTCTCATCCAGAAAGTACAATTATGTAGTGTGAAGTAAAGTGAAGAAATGCTGTTTTTTGGTGGGTGGGGGGATGGTGGTGGGAGAGCCAAGTTTTAAACGGATTTGGGGAAGTCAGCAGATCTCAGAGAGTGAGACCTAGAGACTGAAAAACTAAGAATGCCACCAAACTGCCACCTCGGATCTAGGGAATGAAGTGGCTGTTTTATTTTGAAGGAAATTTCAGGAGACAGTAGCAATGAGAGCCCAGGAATTCAGCTCACCATGGAACCTGGAATTTTTACCACCCTGATAATGCAGGCGACCAGCTCCTTGGAAGATTTGACGCTGAATATTTAGCAAGTCTCATTTCAAAACCTAAGTGTGTCAAGGCCACGATTTGGGGAAATGTCACACCTCCCCTCCTCCGCGCAAAGCAAGTTCAGAAGAGGCGGCTATTGAAAGTAAAATAAGCCACAGAGCGAAAAGAAAGTGGAAAGACTTCTGACAACATTCTGTTCAGAGTAAGGCCTGCCCAACGGGAAAAGCATTTGCAATGTTTGCAGTAAACACACCACAGCAGAAATCTCTGCTTCTTGCCCAATTCTTAGGCCCTAAGTCACCTCTGCTAAATTATTTTGATCCCAGCTCACCACTGAAAGATTAAGTTCTGAGAAGAGCTTTTCTCCTAAATGAGTCACGTTAACTGGCCGGGTCTGAAAGGAAGGGGTGGGCTGGGGGCGCCTGCACTAGCGGCCTTCTCTGCGCAGAGCAGCCTCTCAGGACAGCAGGCAGCTCTGTCTCCCGTCTGCCTGCAGCATCGGCTGGGTCTGGCCCAGGACTGGCTCTGGGAGCAGCATTGCTCACCTTGGGAGTCCCACACGACCCGTTTGTTTGCTTGCTTGTTTGCTTGTTTGTATCTCCACTTCCTCCCTTGCAGACTGAGCTCTGCTCTGTTTGTTTTGCCCATAGGTTATCTCCTTTGGGGTCTGCACACATCTTTTTGTTTTTAGTTTATTTTTAATTAATTTATTTTTACTAAAAAAAATTTTAGCCACACCCCTCAGCATATGGGACCTTGGGTCCCTGATCAGGGATCAAGTGTGCAGCCCTGCTTTGGAAGGTGGAGTCTTAACCACTGGACCGCCAGGGGAGTCCCAGCAGGCATCTTCTGGGACTGGAAATGGCCTCTGTTTTCCTTAAGGCTGCTTTCTCCTCTTGGGGTTCTGCCCTTTGCAGCAGCTGCGGGGCCTTGCTCTATCTGTGTCTGGCTTCTCTGCTGATTGGAAAGGGGTCCAGGGTCCTCGACAGTGTAGGGGAAATGCTGGTCTCAGCTTTCTTCACCTGATTTGTTTTTAACTTGACTGATTTGAAATTTTAAATCAAAGAACAAGGTTTCAGAACACAGGTTCTTGCCAGTTTTGGAACATGGGATAGCTGGAATTGAATTCCCATTCTATCGTTTACTGCTTTTTACCATCAAGCCACTTAAACTTTCTAAGCTTCAGTGTTCCTTTTCTATAAAACAGGGTAATCAGACATATCCTCAGAAGATACCGGAAAGAATGTAATAAATGATCTGTGTCAAATGCCAACAACAATGCAGCATATAAATGGTGGGTGAGTCTTAGTCAAGGCCTGTCACTAGGTCGCCTGCTTTGGCAATCATTTGAAACTTTTATTTTTGTTG
>NW_011494921.1:1973012-1982169 GCF_000754665.1 Bison bison bison | reverse complement strand
AGGTATAAATAATAACAACATAATAATTCACAAATCAGTTTAAGAAAAAGAAAACCACCATTACAGGGAAGCACATTAAATCCCCACCCATCTCATCCTCTCCTCCAGATAAAGGATTATTTTTAATTTGGAGATCACTTTCTTGCTTGCTTTTGGGTTTATGCTTTTAAATTCTTATTTGTATTCCTATGCAATAGGCCTAAGTTAGTATTTTAAAATTATATATAAATCTCACTGTACTGAGGGTATTCTGAGATTTGCTTTCTTCGTTCAGTATTACATGTCATCCATATTACTGTGTGGGTTTACCAGGTGGCGTTAGAGGTAAAGAACCCACCGGCCAATGCAGGAGACATAAAAGGCGTGGGTTCAGTCCCTGGGTTGGAAAGATCCCCTGAAGAAGAGCATGGCAACTCACTCCAGTGTTCTTGCCTGAAGAATCTCATGGACAGAGGAATCTGGCGGGCTACAGTCCAGAGGGTCGCAAAGAGTCAGGCCCAGCTGAAGGGACTGAGCACGCACGCACGCATATTACTGTGCGCAGCTGTAATTCAAACGTGCTCAGGGCTTTACGGCCTGCAGTATGCGAACATATCACAGTGTACTTAACCATTCCACTGTCGTTGGACACGCCGATCGCTTCTGGCTGTTACAGGGCTACTGTAAACAACGCCATGAGTTCCTGCTCCCCTATGAGTAGAATGACTAGGTTATTGGATACACACATTTTAAGAAAGAAAGTGAAGTCACTCAGTCGTGTTCGACTTTTTGCGAGCCCGTGGACTGTAGCCTACCAGGATTCTCCATCCATGGGATTTTCCAGGCAAGAATACTGGAGTGGGTTGCCATTTCCTTCTCCAGGGAATCTTCCCGACCCAGGGATCGAACTCAGGTCTCCTCCATTGTAGGCAGACACTTTACTGTCTGAGCTACCAGGGAAGCCCTTTTTACCAAATGTCCGTTACCCTCTAGTGTAGTTACAAGAATTTACATATCCATAAGCAATTTAACTTCCCTGATGGCTCAGCAGGGTAAAGAATCCACCTGCAATGCAGGGGACACAGGAGACGTACATTTGATCCCTGGGTTGGGAAGATCCCCAGGAGGAGGGCACAACAACCCCTCCAGTCTTCTTGCCTGGAGAATCCCATGGACAGAGGAGCCTGGCGGGCTGTGGTCCATGGGCTTGCAAGGACTGCACGACTAAGCCACCACCAAGCGTATGTAAGTGCCCGGCTGCTTCATGCCCTCATCAGCATGTGATCTTTATCTTGTTGAAGAAATTCTTCCTTATATCAAGGGCATTAAAATATTCTCCTACTTTGTCCTTGAAAGTTTTATGGTTTGGTCTTTCCTATGTAAAACTTCAAGCCACCTGGAATGAACTGTCATATAGTGTGAGGTAGGGATTCAGTTTCATTATTTTTCAAGTGAATTACCAACTGCCTTAGCACCTTTTAAGATAGTCAGTCCTTTACCCGCTAACCAGCAGTGCCTAAAGTTTCTGCATATACCTGGGTCTGTCTCTGGGCACTTGATTCAGTTCTATTGATCAGTTTGTCTTTCCAAAGCGTGCCCATCCCTGCAATAATCTGTGATATGCTTCCGGTAAAGCAAGACACCCAGCTGTTTTCTCAGGAGTGTCTTGGGTGTTTCTGGTCTATTGCTGTTTGATATAAATTTTCAAATCATCTCATCAATTAAAAAAAAAACCAAATCCATTGGTGTTTTATGTGGAATTCCACTGGGCTTCCCTGGTGGCTCAATGGTAAAGAATACACCTGCCACAGGAGACTCAAGAGATGCGGTTTCTGTCCCTGGGCCAGGAAGGTCCCCTGGAGGAGGAAATGGCAACCCACTCCAGTATTCTTGCCTGGGAAATCCCATGGACAGAGGAGCCTGGTGGCTACAGTCCATGGTGTCACAAAGAGCTGGACATGACTGAGTACACACACACATACACACACATATATTTGGAAAGAACTGCCTTCTTTGCTAATTTACCCCCATCCATCAATACAACATGTCCTTCATTTACTGGCATCTCGGTAGACATGTTTCAATAAAGTTAAAAAATTTTGTTCATTAAGATCTTGCTCTTCAACAGTTTCCTTCCTGGGTACTTGATAATACATTTTCAGTGTTATAATATTGATATCTCTTATTAAATTACATTCTTTGAATATTTACAGCTGACGTATACAAATTTAATTTTTGTACACTCATTCTGTATTAGGCAATCTTTCTAAATTCTGATTAACTCTAATGATTATTATGGATTGGGGGGTTCTATGTACGTAGTCATATCATCTGCATATCCTTTCCAAATCTCACAAGAATCACATCATCTTCATAAAAAGAAAATCGTGTCTCCTCCAAATCTGACTAGGATCCTCGACATCATCTTCTTTCTACTGTTAAAGGGAACAAAATCAAACCTCATTATTCGTCACATCATATTTGCAAATTCACTTGCTTACTAAAATTTATCTGTAAGGCCAAAATCAATACCGTGCTCTAGCAGTCCTTTGCAGACATGCGCAGGTGCAGAGTGGAGGAAACTGAGTCACCCGACCTGCAGGTCCAGAGCAAGGGCGAACCAGTGACCGCTGGCCTTCTTGTTGCAGCTCTCATACCGTAAACAAGCACCCTTTCTGTGGTGGTCTATTCAGTGTTACGCTTTTCACATTTCTGTGATCTTTGTTAATGACTCCACTGCTTAAAACGGCCCCCAAAGCATGATGCTGACGTGCTATCCAGTGTCCCCTAAGTGAAAGCGGGCTGGCACGCGCTACAGGGAGAAAGTACACGTTACATGATCTTTCAGACTTGCATTGTATTTCGAGTAAATTACATTTTCCTAGGAACACGTCTATCTTAGGTTTTCAAATATAGTAGAATTAAATTTTTTACTGTATTTCCTTACATTTTTAGTCTTCAAAGGACCTACAGTTATGTTCCCTTTCATACTTTTAGTACTGTGCTTGTGCCTTCTCTCTTTCTTATCCTCCATCAATGTGATGAGTGCCAGGTAATTCAGTAAAGAATCCTCCTGCAATGCAGGAGATCCACGTTCATTCCTGGGTTGGGAAGATCCCCTGGAGTAGGAAATGGCAACCCACTCCAGTATTCTTGCCTGGAGAGTTCCATGGACAGAGGAGCCTGGAGGGTTACAGTCCATGGGGGTCACAAAGAGTCAGACATGACTGAGTGACTTCCACTTCACTTCCCTTCAAGGACCCAGGCACACAGGATGTACCAGAGAAAGAGCCCTTTCTGCTTCCGTGGTGTCTGGGTGTGCCCACATCAGTGTCTCTGAGGACCCAGAGGCCCCTTTCCCGGTGGGGAATCCAGCTTCTCAGAAGGTCACAGATGCTAACGCTGTTGATCTCTGACTCCTCCCCAGCCTTGGCCCCTGCCATGAAGACTGCAGGTCCCTAAGGAATGATGCTAAAGCTGAAACTCCAGTACTCTGGCCACCTCATTCGAAGAGTTGACTCATTGGAAAAGACTCTGATGCTGGGAGGGATTGGGGGCAGGAGGAGAAGGGGACGACAGACGATGAGATGGCTGGATGACATCACCAACTCGATGGACCTGAGTTTGAGTGAACTCTGGGAGTTGGTGATGGACAGGGAGGCCTGGTGTGCTGCGATTCATGGGGTCGCACAGAGTTGGACACGACTGAGTGACTGAACTGAACTGAACTGAAGTCCTCCGTTGACTGCTTACTCAACACTTTGCTCACACTTGCTGTTACAAGATGGAAGACTTGCATGTGTAGCATGTCCCCACATGGTGACGCTGCCTCCATTCACCCAGCCCTTCACTACGGAATTACGGGAGACCAGGAACAGGGCACGGAGAAGGCAATGGCACCCCACTCCAGTACTCTTGCCTGGAGAATCCCATGGACGGAGGAGCCTGGTAGGCTGCAGTCCATGGGGTCGCTAAGAGTCGGAACCGACTGAGCGACTTCACTTTCACTTTTCACTTTCATGCATTGGAGGAGGCAATGGCAACCCACTCCAGTGTTCTTGCCTGGAGAATCCCAGGGACGGGGGAGCCTGGTGGGCTGCCGTCTATGGGGTTGCACAGAGTCAGACACGACTGAAGCAACTTAGCAGCAGCAGCAGCAGCAGGAACAGGGCGATGACCCGAGGACCGCGGGAAGCCTCTAGCAGCAGCAGCAGGAGCCTCCACAAGGAACCCAGCCCCGCCCGTGGCGTGCCGCTACGCATGCTCAGTCGCTCAGTTGTGCCCAACTCTTTGCGACCCCATGGACGGTAGCCCATCAGGCTCCTCTGTCCCTGGGATTTCCCAGGCAAGAGCACTGGAGTGGGCTGCCGTTCCCTCCTCCAGGGGATCTTCCCGACCAGGGATCAAACCCGCATTTCCTGCGTCTGCTGCAGGTGGGTGCCTTACTGCTGAGCCACCGGGGACGCCCACCGACGGCTGGATTTTAGACCATTTTGGACTGGGAGCTCCAGATAATAAATGCGTGCTCTTTTAAGTCACTAAGTTTGTGGTACTGTCTCTTTAGAAAACTAATACAACATCTTACTGCTGCTATTTTGTCCACTTTTGTAATGTTTCTTCTCTTTTACTTCCTTATGATTTTGTTTTAATTATTCCATCTTTCTCTTTATTGGTTTGGAAGTTCTATATTTATATTCTTTTAGGGGCTTAAATTTATCTAAAGATTAGATTATTCACTCACCTTACACTCTTAATGAATAATGTAAGGAGCTTGAAATGACCATGTACCTACCACCTCTCTCCTGAATTGTGTGCCACTGTCTATTCCCCAAAATAAATAATATGATTCTTTTCTTTATTCAATTAATGATTGCTTAATTTATCCAATATTAACCACCAGCTTATTGTTTGTTAATGCACCTCATGCTGCTGCTGCTGCTAAGTCACTTCAGTCATGTCCGACTCTGTGTGACCCCAGAGACGGCAGCCCACCAGGCTGCCCCATCCCTGGGATTCTCCAGGCAAGAACACTGGGGTGGCTTGCCATTTCCTTCTCCAATGCATGAAAGTGAAAAGTGAAAGTGAAGTCGCTCAGTCGTGTCCAACTCTTCAAGACCCCATGGACTGCAGCCCACCAGGCTCCTCTGTCCGTGGGATTCACTCTCCTAACCAAAATAAATTTTTTAGAACTTTCTTTAGTTAAGTTTAGCTTTTTATTGTCTTAAAATAATTTTTGGCTTTGTTATGTTTTTTTTTTTACTTACTACTTGGGTATAATTTAAGTATAGTAAATTACACATATTTAAAATGTACAATTCAGTGAGTCCAACAAAAGTAAAAACCTGTGAAACCCCCGCCCACAATCAAGATGCAGAACATTTTCATCACTCCATGCCCCTTCGCATTCCACATCTGTCTCCTTCCATCACTGTCTCCAAGTAACCACCCATCCGTTTATTGTAACTGTAGATTAGCTTCCTTTTTCTGGAATTTTATATAAGTGGAATAGTATAGTAAAGAGTTGTTTGGAACCAGCTTCTTTCACTCAGCATAATTATTTTGAGATTGATTCATATTATTGCATTTATAACAATTGATTCTATTATTGGTTGGTATTCAACAGTATGAATACGATACAATTTGTTTATCTCATCAATTGTTGCTGGACCTTGGATTGTGTCTAGTTTCTGGCTGTTATAAACATGCTATGGACAATCAGTACAAGTCTTGGTGTAAACACAGGCTTTCACTTCTCTTGGGTGCACATTTAGAAGTGGAATGACATATACTAGGTATATCTTTAACTACTTAAGAACTGCCAAACTGTTTTCCAAAATGTTTGTACCATTTTACATTCCCACCAGCAATTCCAGTTGTCTCACATGCTTTCCAACTTCAATATAGTCCTTTAAAAAAAAAAAAAAAAAACTTATTTGGTTGCACAGGTCTTAGTTGAGGCATGTGGGATCTAGTTCCCTGACCAGGGATTGAACCCAGGACCCCTGCCTTGGGAGCATGGAGCCTTAGCCACTGGAACACCAGGGAAGTTCCCTAGCCCTTTTTTAAATTTTAGCCATTCTAATAGATGTGCAGTGATATTTTATTTTGGTTTTCATTTATCAAGTCCAGCATCCCATCAGAAATGGAAAGGCTACTTTAATATGTGCAGGTTTCTAATGAAGTAGAATTAACTTGACAATGTTCAACCATGTATCTAGCAAAATAATTCACAGGAATTTGCCTCAGTGACTTCAGACTGCTAAGCAGAAGACTGTAGGCTTGATAGCTTAAAAACAGAAATTTATTTCTCATGGTTCAGGAAGCTGGGAAGGTCAAGATCAAGGCTTCAGCAGATACCATGTCTGGTGAGGGTTTCTTTCTGGTTTGCAGGTGGCTGCTTCTTGCTGCATCTTCCCTCCTATTGCAGAAAGCAGAGAAAGATCACCTCTCCCAGGCCTCTTCAGTAACTAACCCCATTCCTGGGAGCTCCACACTCATGACCTGATCACCTCCCAAAGGCCCCACCTCCTAATACCATTGCACTGGGAATTAGAGCTTCAGCAGATAAACTTGGGAGGACATAAACATTTAGTGTGTAGCAAGTTTATTATTTTCTAGTGACCTTTAGATGGTTTTATCTCAAACAGCTGCATGTGAAGCTTTAAGTTAAGAAAATGCAAAAGGTGAAAGTTCAAGTGTGCTCTCTTGTCATCTTGTCATTTTGAGTAAACTTTTGATAAGATGTCACATCCTATCCCTCAGCTTCACCCCATATCTATCCCTAGACAGAGGGACTGTTAAAATAGCTTCAGACATCTGAAGATGGATGGAATGACTGTAAATCTCTTTGCTTCTCAAGAGAGCAACCTACCCAGGAAAATATAAAAGATACTAGTCTAAACATCTTTTTCCACTCCCTGTTTCCCAACCCCACTAGTATAAGCATCTTTAGACGGCTTTTCAAGAAATCTGGCTAACTATATCGTCCTCATAAAGCCCCTTCAGGTTATGGAGTCATGGAGGTTTAGAGTTGGTGGTTGTCACTCCAACATCCCGTTCAATAGCTAAAGATGCTGAGGTCCCAATGCCTCAGCTGGCACTAAATCTGCCCCTTGTACATCGCCTTGCTCATAGGAAGCAATTTGGTGTGATTCAAGTGGACTGAACCCCAGTCCATTCTCTTTCCTCCAAGCCCCATTGCAGATAGCACTATTTATACAACCCAAGACTTGCTCTCTGAAGCTATCAGGAGGGCTTTGTAATACGAACATCCCTCAGAGAAACTTCTTTCCATTACCTAACAAAACACATAGAAATGTTGTTAATTTATGATTTAGAGTGAATTTCAGCTTCTATTTTAGCTCACATCTCTGATGTGGCCACTCATAATTTTTATGTGCTATTAGTGCACTTTATAGCCCATCGAGAGCCTGTTGTATAATGTGCACTGTGCATTTATGACCAATTTATAGGCACTGCTATTTTAATTAATTGTAGAGGTTAATAGTTTTGTATATTTGAGTTTATAGCACATATTTTGCCTAGCCATTATTTATTTGATATTACATTCTGGACCAAAGATGGAACCCCCAATTATAACATGGTTCCTGTGGGAAAATATAACTTGCTTTATGACAGTCACTTTATGACAACAATTTCTAAAAATGAATTATGGTCTATATATAATGTGTAGCATCAAGTTTATGAGTAATGGGATTGGAACATGTGGCCTCTGTGCTATAATTTGAGAGGCAGTGTCAATAGCAGCAGGATCTTGGCTGTTTTCACTGAAATAACTAAGATTTTGTGAGAGAGCTGCTCAGCTGATGCCTGGATATAGGCGACACCTGCCGAAAAAGAAGTGATCTTTTTTTTTTTTTAATTTTATTTTATTTTTAAACTTTACAAATTGTATTAGTTTTGCCAAATATCAAAATGAATCTGCCACAGGTATACATGTGTTCCCCATCCTGATCTTGTTGTTCAGTTGCTAAGTCATGTCTGACTCTTTGCAACCCCATGGACTGCAGCACACCAGGCTTCCCTGTCCTTCACTATCTCCTGGAGTTTGCTCAAATTCATGTCCATTGAGTTGTTGATGCTGTCTTACATCTTATATACCTTCTTATATACTCAAAATAACCAAAAGCAGGGACTCGAAGAGATATTTGTACATCTGTGTTCATAGCAGCATTATTCACAATAGCCAAAAGCTAGCAACAACTCAAGTGTCCATTGAGAGATAGATGGATAAATATAATGTGGTATACACACACAGTTAGACATGGAAAAACAGACTGGTTCCAAATAGGAAAAGGAGTACATCAAGGCTATATACTGTCACCCTGCTTATTTAACTTATATGCAGAGTACATCATGGGAAACGCTGGGCTGGATGAAGCACAAGCTGAAATCAAGATTGCTGGGAGAAATATCAATAACCTCAGATATGTAGATGACACCACCTTTATGGCAGAAAGGGAAGAAGAACTAAAGAGCCTCTTGATGAAAGTGAAAGAGGAGAGTGAAAAAGTTGGCTTAAAGCTCAACATTCAGAAAACGAAGATCGTGGCATCTGGTCCCATCACTTCATGGCAAATAGATGGAGAAACAGTGGAAACAGTGGTAGACTTTATTTTGGGGGGGCTCCAAAATCATTGCAGATGGTGACTGCAGCCATGAAATAAAAAGACGCTTACTCCTTGGAAGAAAAGTTATGACCAACCTGCTGCTGCTGCTGCTAAACCTCTTCAGTCATGTCCGACTCCGTGCGACCCCATAGACGGCAGCCCGCCAGGCTCCCCTGTCCCTGGGATTCTCCAGGCAAAAACACAAGAGTGAGTTGCCATTTCCTTCTCCAATGCATGAAAGTGAAAAGTGAAAGTGAAGTCACTCAGTCGTGTCCGACTCTTATCAATCCTATGGACTGCAGTCTACCAGGCTCCTCCGTCCATGGGATTTTCCAGGCAAGAGTACTGGAGTGGGGTGCCATCACCTTCTCCGGACCAACCTAGACAGCATATTAAAAAGCAGAGACATTACTTTGCCAACAAAGGTCCATCTAGTCAAGGCTATGGTTTTTCCAGTGGTCATGTATGGATGTGAGAGTTGGACTATAAAGAAAGCTGAGCGCTAAAGAATTGATGCTTTTGAACTGTGGTATTGGAGAAGATTCTTG
>NW_011494921.1:1964441-1972912 GCF_000754665.1 Bison bison bison | reverse complement strand
GTCCTTTGGACTGCAAGGAGATCCAACCAGTCCATTCTAAAGGAGATCAGTCCTGGGTGTTCATTGGAGACTGATGTTGAAGCTGAAACTCCAATACTTTGTCCACCTGATGTGAAGAGCTGACTGACTCACTTGAAAAGACCCTGATGCTGGAAAAGATTGGGGGCAGGAGGAGAAGGGGACGACAGAGGAAGAGATGGTTGGATGGCATCACCAACTCAATGGGCATGAGTTTGAGTAAACTCTGGGAGTTGGTGATGGACAAGGAGGCCTGGTGTGCTACGGTTCATGCAATCACAGAGTCGGACATGACTGAGCGACTGAACTGAACTGAACTGATACACACAATGGAATTTCATTCAGCCTTAGAAAGGAAGGGAATTCTGACATACACTACAAATAGATGTACCTTGAGGACATTATGCAAAGTGAAGTAACCCAGTCTTAGAAGGATAAATATTGTATGATTTTATTTACATGAGGTACCTGGAATAGTCTAACTCATAGAGACAGAAAATAGAGTGGTGGTTTCTAGGGGCTGGGGAGAGGGATAAGGAGGGAGTTATTGTTTAATAAGAAGAGTTTCAGTTTTGCAAGATGAAGAGAGTTCTGGGCATGGGTGGTGGTGATGGTTGCCCAACAATGTGAATGTACTTACTGTCGCTGAGCTGTATACTTTCAAATGGTTAAAATGGTAACTTTTATATTAAGCGTATTTCACCACTATTTTTTTTAAAAGCAAAACAAAAGAAAGAAAGAAAAAGACAGTCCAAGCCTCTGAATCCCAGTCTCTCATCTTCTCAGGCTTTAACTGCATTCATCATTCTGTCTCTTTCTTTCCTGGACGTTCAAGCCTGTTTTTTCTGTTTTTTTTTTTGTTGTTGTTTTTCTTTTCTTCCCGCAACTCTCTCTCTCCATTTCCAGTCAATATTCTTCAAATAGCTTTGTGCACTTTATAGAAGCTGTTTTTTCACTCCCCAAACACTGTCTTCAGACTCACATCTTCTCCACTCAATCAGCAACCGTCCCTTTCCTAAAATGCTTTTGAGTTCTCACTGGCTGGCCCACCGAGCAGCCGTCTCTCCCACCTCACCCCTCCTCCTCCTTTAGATTGTTTCTGCCCCTCTTCCGGTCACACCAGACCCCCGCTCATCTGCTACTGGAGGGCTCACCCCACTACTCCTGTTCAAGGTCTTTGCGGCCGCTCCCCCTGTGTCCACGAGTGCTGGGTCCCCCACCCCAGTGCCACCCTGAGTTCTCTTTTATTCCCACTCTGCACGCTTTCTGAGTGATTGCAACCATTCTGGCCTTTTCCATCACACACAGCAGAGATCTCACGCCAGATCTTGGCACCCAGAGCTCCTGGTCTTCTGGACTGCTCCCCTTAGATGTCCCAGATGAATTTCAAATTCAACAAGCCTACATGTGAACTCATTTTGGCCCCTCCTCATCACGCATATACAAACTCCTCCTACGTACCGTTGGTTGAAATGTCAGAAAGGCCATTAAATATTCCAGCCAGAAAGTCCACGTTATCTTCTACTTCTCCCTCTCTCTCATGCCCATTTCTCACCAGTTATAATCAGGTCCATGTTACTGATCTGGGGAAAGAGGAAATCCTTAGGTAGGCCAGTGCCCCTGAGAAGAAACTTTATAGTGTTCTGCCCAGCTGGGAGGTCACTGATAAGTTTAATCGTGTGTCAAAAAGAAATATTTTAATGGCGCTCTTTTCTGTGTGTTTGGAAAAAAGTTCAAGTCAATTGCTAGTCGTTGGTAATATGTGTTTCGGGAGGACATAGTAATCCTGGTGCTGAGGATGCTCTCTAAAGGCTGCTTTTGAAGCATTCGAACTGTATTTGTTGTAAAAGTGTGTATTTAATATCAGCAAGAGTGATAAGTTATTTCTAGAAGCCCCAGGAAAAACATCTGTGGTTAGATGATAAGGCATCAGTTCTAATGGCCAGAAGCCCTGTTAAGTAGCAAGGAGGTAGTCAGCTGAAGTTTTCCAGGAAGGGCTGGTTGAGGAGTCCTTATCTCTTCCTCTGAAGCCTGTTGGAAGTTGACCCAAGTTTTCAGAGCCCTCTGAAGTTCAGGGCTTCCCTGGTGGCTCAGATGGTAAAGAGTCTCCCTGCAATTCGAGAGACCCGGGTTTGGTCCCTGGGTCGGTAAGATCCCCTGGAGAAGGGAATGGCTACCCACTCCAGTACTCTTGCCTGGAGAATTCCATGGACAGAGGAGCCTGGCGGGTTACAGTCTATGGGGTTGCAAAGAGTCGGACACGACTGAGTGACTGACACTATTTTTGAAGTTCAAACACTTGGCTCACTCGATTCCTGAGGGAATTACATCATCATGTGAGCTAAGATCCCCATCCCTTCCCACACTGCTTGGAGGGAAGAAGGCAATTAGGGGGTGGCCGCAGTAAGATTCATGAAGGTGAAAGGCTGCTGACCACTGAATTATCAGCACAGTGATCAGACCTCTTGGAGAGTGTTGGCATAGGCTCTTGTTTCCAGGCTCCATGCCTGTGAACGTAAGCCGACTTGGAAATAGGTCTTCGAAGATGTCATCAAATTAAGATGACGCCATTGGATTAGATCCTAATCCAAGGACTGGTGTCCGAATAAGAGGAGAAATCTGGACACTGAGAGACACACAAGGAGGGTCATGCAAGACGGAGGCAGAGACTGGAGTGATGTGTGTACAGACCAGGGAACGCCAGGGGTTGCCGGCAGCAACCGGAAGCCGGGAGGGAAGCAGGAAACAGATTCTTCTAGCCTCCAGAACTGTGAGAGAAATGCATTTCTGGTGTGTGAAGCCCCCAGTTTGAGGTACTTTGCAGCAGCGGACTTAGGAAATGAAAATACTGGGAAACCCGTGGATGGGACAGAACAGGAGCCAAAAGGCAGGCGGCCGAGACCCACACAGGTGCAAACCAGCGCCGGAGCAGCGCGCCGCCGCCCAAACAGCACTCAGGTCCACCCGCTTCTCAGGTCTAGGCCTTCAGGCCCCTTTGACTGGACTCCAGTGGGCTCCTAACCCATCTCCCTACTCTATTCTCACACTGCCACCTCAGGGAAACCCTACCAGGCAGAGCAGTCCCATGTACGGAGAGCTGCGCTCTCGCCACTGTCTGCAGAGGGCACAAGTCCGCGCGGCGCACATGCACAGCATCCTGGCGAGCATCCCCTGCTCCACGTCTCCGCCCTCATCCCGGTCCTCTGCGTGGTGCTTACTGTAAACCCCATTTGGGGGCTTGGGCAGACTCCAGCCCAGGGAAGTTGAGTCATTACCCTGAGGTCACACAGCTAGAAACTGAACTCTGATCTAGCTGACCCTTTACTCTATCCTCCATACTGGATTTGCTTGGGTGGGGTGGGGAGGGGTGGGAACCACACTTCAAGGTTGGAAGGAGCAAGCAGAGCCCCTGAAAAAGACAGGTCGTCCATCTCAGTCATTTGAAACCAGGAAGAAGACGCCTCATCTTCATTTGGCAGTGGAGACACTGAAAGCTGAGATTCGCTTTGAGCTTGAACCGGAAGCACCCAGTTTCTACACCTTGTTTCCTGCACCAATCCGCAGGCCTCCCGCCATCCTCCTCCACCCTCACCCACCCTGGACTGTGAGGAGAACCCGGAGGGTCCCCCCAGACCCCACCCTGCTGCTGCCAGCCAGATCTCCTGGAGAAAGCGAAGGCTAAGCTTAGCGGCTCGATCGCCGGCTTGTCATCAGTAACTTTCCCAAGAGTGCAGTGAGAGTTAATGTTTATAAAGTGCTCTGAAGGCCTCCGATAAAAGATGTTCTATGGCGTTAATAGGTTCTGCAGGCTCCGCGTTTCACTCGGCTTGATGGATACCCGTCCCTCTTACGCCGCACTAGGTGGATTCTGCTTCCGATGAATCGAGCTCATTGATTAGGATCCTGTCCGCAGTTTATTGTGAAGGATGCTTGGTTATTAACGCAGTTAGGACCCTCAGCCAACCCCCGGACTAGCTCACTGTACACGAGTTGGGGGGAGGAGGTAGCCTCCTTGAACTCACTGTGCTTATAGTTGCTATATTCAAGCCCATTATCTTGTGCTGACAGGCAGCTGCAGCTCTAATGAAATAAGGAGATGGCTGATCGAAGCCAGGCTTTCTCTAGGCAATCGGCGGATACGCACAGCAGTGATCAGCGCATCGCTTAGCAGTCCTTCACTGTTTCCGGACGTGAGCTCCATTCTGGACCTGCAGCGCCTCCATATCTCATTTCCACTCAAGATCTCATAGACGTTTTAAAGCAAAATCAAGTTTCTTTACCCATTTGCAATCAAGGGGCTATTTACATTAGTCAGAAAAGCTGCCATCCTTTTAAGGCAATTCTTCACAATGCTGGTGGCACATTAGAAGCCTCTTCAGTTCAGTTCAGTCGCTCAGTCGTGTCCGACTCTTTGTGACCCCATGAGTCACAGCACACCAGTCCTCCCTGTCCATCACCAACTCCCGGAGTTCACTCAGACTCACGTCCATCGAGTCGGTGATGCCATCCAGCCATCTCATCCTCTGTCGTCCCCTCCTCCTCCTGCCCCCAATCCCTCCCAGCATCAGGGACTTTTCCAATGAGTCAACTCTTCGCATCAGGTGGCCAAAGTATTGGAGTTTCAGCTTCAGCATCAGTCCTTCCAATGAACACCCAGGACTGATCTCCTTTAGGATGGACTGATTGGATCTCCTTGCAGTCCAAGGGACTCTCAAGAGTCTTCTCCAACACCACAGTTCAAAAGCATCAATTCTTCTGCACTCAGCGTTCTTAGGGAACTTTTAAAAATCAGGTACCCAGGCCCCAACCTCAGAAATGCTGATTCACCTGCCCTGCGGATCAGCCGTCGGTACCCCAGTGTTTGTGAGTGTGTGTCTCTGTGTGTTTTCCTTCTTTTAATCAACAGACTGTTTGTTGAAGCAGTGTTAGGTTTACAGAAAAACTGAGCAGCGTCTCCATATATGTTTGTTAGTCACTCAGTCGTGTCTGACTCTTTGGGACCCCACGGACTGTAGCCCACCAGGCTCCTCTGTCCATGGAATTTTCCAGGCAAGAATACTGGAGTGGGTAACTATTCCCTTCTCCAGGGGATCTTCCCAACCCAGTGATGGAACCTGGGTCTCTTGCACTATGGGCAGATTCTTTACCATCTGCGCCACCAGGAAAGCTCCTAATATACACCTATTAGCATGGTCGTGCGCCACCAGGGAAGCTGCTAATATACACCTATTAGCACGGTCGAAATCCAGAACACTGACAATATCAGACCATACCCATAAATCATATAGAATATTTGTCAATGCCCAGAGTGATTCAGATATGCAAGCAGGCCCAAGGATTTAGTTGTGTTATCATTGCCCTCACCACTGGGACTCAACAGCCTTTTAAAAAATATTTTCTGATTAAACCACAGCCCAAACTCCTTCAGGTTTTCCCAATACCTTTCCTTAGTAAGAGCCCATGCTTGAGAACGGGACTGGCATTCACTCAGGTGAAGATGGCGCTGCTCACCACCGTGCTTTGTGCTTCCAGATCGCAAACCAGTGGCCTTATCAGTTGTCACAGGTCTTGGAGGACTCTTCCTTGTTAGATTAGAAAACATATAAAGATATAATATAATAGAGACGATACAGTGGGTTTTCTAGAACTCTTTGAAAATGATTGATGATTTTCAGAACCGAAGAAAAATTAACATATTACTTCTAAAAACAAGTTACTTTAATATTTTAGCATAAGTAGTCTTGCTGGAAAGATAATTAAGTAGAGTGAAGGCAGAAATCCATTTGTTAGAGAATAGAAAATATGAAAAAATGTTTTACACCATCCAAAAGATAGCTACACACTTAACCAAGTCTTTTGGGTCCCTAATCATTCACTCATTTGTTTATTAAACAAATATTTATTGAGCACCTACTATATTCCAGGTTTTAGGTGCTATGGAGAATTAATGAACTGAATAGGCAATAGAACTGCTTTTATAGAGTTTATATTCTGGTGGCATATTAGAATACATGTCCACTTTCAAAAAGATTATTGAAATTGTCTAACAACAGTTGGATATTTTTGGAAACATGAAATACTATGTAAATTCTAAACATTATTGATATTTATATCACTGTGGCCTTTCATCACACTGACATCAAGATACAAAGCAAACTCTAAACTTCACTATGAAATATGCTTAATTGTTGAAATTTTACTTTAGAGAAAGCTACTATGCTTTGATATCAGTGTGTTGTAACAGTTGGCTTGTTGAAGTATAAATCATACATCAGATAAAGTGTGAAAGTGTTAGTTGCTCAGTTGTGTCTGACTCTTTGTGACCCCATGGACTGTAACCCACTAGGCTCCTCTGTCCTTTGAATTCTCCAGGCAAGAATACTGGAATGGGTAGCCATTCCCTTCTCCAGGGGATCTTTCTGACTCAGGGATTGAACCTGCATTACAGGCAGATTCTTTACCATTTCTGAGCCACCAGGAAAGCCCATATAATAAAGTATAGAAAAGAAATGAATTCAGTTTCCTTTCATAAGGTTAACAGCTCATGCATATCTTGGGTCTATTGAGGCTGATAGACATGTTTATAAACTTGTGAAGAGGAAATGCTGTCTTTATTTATTGAAGGGCACTAGTATCTAGCAGTTAGCTTATGCTGCATAACAAATTTCCCTGAAAAGAAGGAGCTTAAGGCACCCCCATTTAGCTCACGATTCTGTGCATCAGCTGGGAGCGTCTTCTCAATCGGCTCAGCTGATCTTTGTTGGTTTCATCGTGATTCTCACATGCTGCAGTCAGCTGGCAAGAGGGCCTCACTCACAAGACTGGTGGTTGGAAGGCTGGTTCGTCTAGGGCCCCCACAGCCGGAATGGCTCATCCCTTCTCCATGTGGCTCCTCATCCTCCAGTAGGCTAACCTGGGCATCTTCACATGGTGGTCTCAGGGTTCCACAAAACAGAGAACAAGTCCCGATGTTCAGTTACTTTTTGAGTCTGTGATTGTGTCCCATTGACCAAAGCAACTCACACAGCCAAGCCCAGAGTCAGTGTGAGAGGGCAGAAAAGGAAACTATTATGGCCCTTTGTGCAAACAACTACCCCAGTATCCCATTACAGGATATGGGTTTTTAGGTGAGAATCTCCCAGAAAATGCTGTAAGAGAAGTTCCCTTCTTTGGTCCTGGGCCCCAAATCCATAAACACTCAGATACACTCAATCTATTCATTGTCCCCAGTGAACAGAGTCCGGGGAAGATTGTACCTTCTTGCATCACTACCCTTCATGCAGTCGGGCACCTGGAGATCTTAAGCCACTTTAAAGTGGCCTCATAAATTTCATATACACCCCTAATCTCCATGGGAACCAAACCCCTGCACTTTTAAGAGAAGAGAATGATGTCTGTGATTCTGTTGTGAATCTCTCTCTCCCAGAACTGAAACCTACACCATCGTCCTCTCCCTTAAGTCAAAAGTATGAGGGAATCACTGTTAGAGCCTCTTGTAGGGAGAGGGTTGCAGACCTGGCACGCGGAGACCAGGATCAAGAAGGAGGTTCAGGAGAAAGGACAGCACACCTCCTGGGCTGACTCAGACTAGAACTGAGAGCAGGTTTCTGTGTTAGTTGCTAAGTTGTGTCCGATTCTTTGTGACCTCATGGTCTGTAGCCCGCCAGGCTCCTCCATCCATGGGATTCTCCAGGCAAGAATACTGGAGTGGGTTGTCATTTTCTTCTCCATGGGATCTTCCCGACCCAGGGGTCAAACCCAGGTCTCCTGCATTGCAGGCTGATTCTTTACCATCTGAGACACAAGGGAAACTCAAGAGCAAGTATAAGGAGGTAAGTAAAACTCAAAGAATCTCCTCTAGCGCCTGCATCTCTTTATCTGAAAAATACATTTAAGATTTTGTTTCATCTGGGCTTTGTTACTGAGTTTGAATATTTTTTTTTTTCAAGTAACTCTCTATCCTTGGACAGGAGGAGTATAGTCCACTCATTAGGAGGGCAGACCTCACTTCCTTTCCCTCCCTGCTTCTCCCACTTAATACTTATCATCTGTGTAACCTTGAACAAGTTAGGCCACGTGAGCCTTAGTTTCTCCACCTGTACTAGGGTTCTCCAGAGAAACAGAACCAATATGTATAGATATGCGGATATGGATATAGACACATATTTTAGAGAGAGAGATTGCAAGCGACTGGCTCACACCATTGTGGGAGCTTGCAAGTCTGAAATCTGTAGGACAGGTTGCATGATGAGTTGCATCGATGAGTCGATGTTGAAGTTAAGTCAGGGCTGTCCAGGGCAGCAGGCTGGAAACTCAAGCAAACTTTCTGCGTTGCATTCTTGAGGGTGATTTCTTCTTGGAGGGTGACCTCAGTTTTTGCTTGTCAGGCTTTCAACTGATTGGATGAGGCTCAATCAAATTATGGAAAATAATCCACTTTACTCAAAGTCTGC
>NW_011494921.1:1939588-1964341 GCF_000754665.1 Bison bison bison | reverse complement strand
CTGCAGTGATTTTGGAGCCCAAAAAAATAAAGTCTGACACTGTTTCCACTGTTTCTCCATCTATTTCCTGTGAAGTGATGGGACCAGATGCCATGATCTTTGTTTTCTGAATGTTGAGTTTTAAGCCAACTTTTTCACTCTCCACTTTCACTTTCATCAAGAAGCTTTTTAGTTCCTCTTCACTTTCTGCCATAAAGGTGGTGTCATCTGCATATCTGAGGTTATTGATATTTCTCCCAGCAATCTTGATTCCAGCTTGTGCTTCTTCCAGTCCAGCGTTTCCCATGATGTACTCTGCATATAAGTTAAATAAGCAGGGTGACAATATACAGCCTTGACGTACTCCTTTTCCTACTTGGAACCAGTCTGTTGTTCCATGCCCAGTTCTAACTGTTGCTTCCTGACCTGCATACAAATTTCTCAAGAGGCAGGTCAGGTGGTCTGGTATTCCCATCTCTTTCAGAGTTTTCCACAGTTCATTGTGATCCACACAGTCAAAGGCTCTGGCATAGTCAATAAAGCAGAAATAGATGTTTTTCTGGAACTCTCTTGCTTTTTCCATGATCCAGTGGATGTTGGCAATTTGATCTCTGGTTCCTCTGCCTTTTCTAAAACCAGCTTGAACATCAGGAAGTTCACGGTTCACGTATTGCTAAAGCCTGGCTTGGAGAATTTTGAGCATGACTTTACTAGCGTATGAGATGAGTGCAATTGTGTGGTAGTTTGAGCATTCTTTGGCATTGCTTTTCTTTGGGATTGGAATGAAAAGTGACCTTTTCCAGTCCTGTGGCCACTGCTGAGTTTTCCAAATTTGCTGGCATATTGAGTGCAGCACTTTCACAGCATCATCTTTCAGGATCTGATGTAGCCCAACAGCACATCTAAGAAGGGATTCCCAGATGGTGCAGTGGTAAAGAATCCGCTTGCCAGTGCAGGAGACACTGGAGACCAGGGTTCGATCCCTGAGTCGGGAAGATCCCTTGGAGGAGGGCACGGCAACCACTTCAGTATTCTTGTCTGGAAAACCACAGACAGAGGAGCCTGGTGGGCTACAGTCCATGGGGTCGCAGAGTTGGACATGACTGAGCACACACACACACATCTAAAACATACCTTCAGAGCAGTATCTGGATTCGTGTTTGACCAAAGTAATTATCACACCACCCATCAGAAGGGAGAAAAGTAGTACATACATCAGAGAATTGTGATGCAGTGAGGCATACAAAGCAGGGAGGATGACTCCTAGCATTGATCTTGGTCATCATTATTCCTGTCCATATCCTGTGTTTACAGGAAAGCTGGCCATTCATGTAAATCGGGGCTGTCTAGTTTGAGGAAGAGGTGAGCAGAAGGCTTGATGGATTTATGACAGGTTGTTTTATTCCTTACAGAACAAGAGCAGGGCCTTTGGGGTTGGTTTGAAATTGATGTTTGTTTTCAAAAGAAAAGGAATTTTAAAAGAGCTCTGATCCTCTAAGACTGAACGATTGCTTTAGAGACCCATCACCTAGCAACAGAAAGATAATACCTTCTCTCCTCCAACAGGTAAACCTCTGGCTTATCTAATTGAAATTTCAGGCTTCCTGCTACACTCCTAAAAAAATGATCACTTTAAAGGGTTCAAACCATACAAACCAAACAAAGTCAGATTTGAATGTACCACTTTTCAAATGGCAGGCTAATGAGATTTTCATTGGGAGAAGAGATTTGAAGCTTTACAGCTCATAATTTGAGCAGCTTTGTTCCACTGGCATTCATTGAATTTCACCAAAAGACTCTGCAGTAAAATTCCTTTTTTGACTCCTGTCTGGGGATCAAAGATAAGTGTTAGAAAAAGAAACAAAGTATAAATTGGAAGAAAATAAAGAATTATCTAGACTTTTCACCAGGTTGAGTTATCTGCTATTCTTTCCTCCCAATCCCCTCCTGTCCCCTCCCGTATTCATTACAAATATCATCCATTCTACCCCTAAAATGACTGCTCCTTCATGCTTTCCCATTCCACCGACACTGCCATTGTCAGAGCTCCTGATCCATCTTCCTGACCAGACCCCAGTCTCATCTGGTCTTCACACACTAGGCTGGTTTATTCTAAGACATGGACTTTCCTCTTTCTACTCTGCTTAAAAGTTTTATTGCTTTTTTCCCCGAGTTCAAACTCCTTTACCTAGCATTTAAGACCTCCTGTGACCTGACCTCAGATTTTCTTTCCAAGTTTATTTCTCTTCTTTCTATCCAGCAATTCTATCCAAACACAAATTTCTTGTCCTCCCCAAACAAATCCTATGCCTTTTGACTCCACACCTGCTTGTACTTGAACATTCTCAAATGCCCTCTCCTTGAGTCCCAGTACAGTTGACCCTTAAAAAACACAGGTTTGAACTGCATGGGTCCCCCTGTATGTGGATATTTTTCAAGAGTCGTTGCTACTGGCAACACTACACAGTCTGGCCCTGGTTGAATCCACGGGTGTGGAGGAACCTCCAATGGGGAGACCGACTATAAACTACACAGATCAACCCCCACACTTCTCGAAGGTCAACTGTAATTCGTCTGGCCCAGGTCAGATGCCACACCCTCCTTGACGTTCCTTCTCCTAAGTAGTAGACTCACCTCTTGGTTACAACTCTGTTGTGATATTATTACATTTAGAGAAGTCAATGGGGCCCCATGGTTAAGAGCACAGCCTTGGAGGTAGAGAACTGGGTTTGAGCCCAGCTCCGCTGCCTCCTAGCTGTGTTAGCTTGGGCACACTGCTTACCTTCTCTGAGTCACACCTCCATGTTTGTCTATTTTGAGACCCAAGGAAGCCCACGATTGTGAATGTTGAATAAATTAAATTATGAAAAGTGCTTAGCACAAAGCCTGGCGTGTGGTTGATAGGCTGTAACATTAACTCCTATTGTATAAAAACACATTTAACCCTGATTATAGTCTGTATCCTCTCCATCTCCTTCATCCCGCTGTAAAATCTCTGTACAAACTATGCAGTAATCACACTGAGTTCTACTGCCCACAGCGCCTACCCTGGACTGATACAAACAATTTTATTCCAAATCATGCTCCCATCAGCCTTCCCTAGGTGAGAGAAAGGAAGGCTAAGACTTGCACGTGAGAGAGGAATTCACATTCCACGGGGCAGAGCAGAGAACGTGAGTTGAGTGACGCCAGTACGGGAGAGAAATATTAATGCCACATGCCCATCTGCTGTGTAGGTGTGCAGAGACCAGGTTAATGGACCTTCAGATTATTCAAGAAAAGTTAGAAACCCAGATGTTTGGAAGAAATAACCAGATTTTAAAATGATGACAAGATAAACAGCGGTGCTGGTCAAACAGAACAGTTTCTGGGGACTTCCCTGGTGGTTCAGTTGTTAAGACGCCATGTTTCCAACCAGGGGCCATGGGTTCGATAAAACAAACCCATGCGGCCGAAAAACAAACAAACAACAATAGCAATTTCTGGCCGAGCGGGACGACTGACTGCACTCTGACCAGTCAGTGAGGCTGGCGACTGGAGGCAAGTCCATGCTTCTCCTGTCACCTGAGCCTCTGCCTTTCAAGTGGCTCTGGTTTGACTCCATGCAGAATGTATTTAACCCTGGTTAAACTGAGCCTAGATGTCACGCATTTACTTTGCATAATTCCTTACTGTTGAGAGGATTTTAAGATATGCATCCCCCCATTAATTTTGCTCTGTCAACAGTAATTGTCCCGAGCAGCCGCCAGGCTGGTCAGAGCTGTGGAAGGGGGTGGGCTGTGATTAATGAAACTCTGTTTGCTGAGAGCAAATGGCAGAGCCCTCAATCACGCCTGAGGCCTCTCCGGCTGCCTCTGGAGAAAGCTCTTGTCCAGGATTATGATTGGAACGGCATTCCTCCCCATTTACATTTTATTTCCTTTTTCAATTATGGTAAAATATACACCATATTTACCACTGGAACCAGTGTAAGGTGTACCGTCCAGGGGCATTAAGTACATTCACAGTGCTGTGCACCCACCAGCCTCCATTTCCAGAACTTTCTCATCATCCTAAAGAGAAACCAGTACCCATGAAACAGTGGCTCCCGATTCCTGCCCGCCATCCCTGTGAATCTCTGTTCAACCCCCGTCTCTATGAACTTGCTGCTCTGGATCCCTCGGGGGAGTGGCATCAGGCACCCCGGCCTCTGGTCCGCCCTGTAACCCTCGGCATAGCGGTCTATCCCTCGGGGGAGAGGCATCAGGCACCCCGGCCTCTGGTCCGCCCTGTAACACTCGGCATAACGGTCTCAAAGTCCACCTACGCTGCAGCAAGTGTCCCGTCTACTTTTAACTTTGCTGCTTTCCCGTGTTTCCTTCCCCCTTTCCCTATTTCAGTGGTAAATATATCCCTCACGGCTCAGATGGTAAAGAGTCCGCCTGCAGTGTGAGAGACCTGGCTTCAGTCCCTCTGTTGGGACGATCTCCTGGAGAAGGGCACAGCTACCCACTCCAGCATTCTGGTCTGGAGAATTCCATGGACTATGTAGTCTTTGGGGTCGCAAAGAGTTGGACATGACTGAGTGACTTTCACTTTCATATACAAAAAAGGATATTGCTTTAGCATAAAAACCACTAAGGATATAACATTCAAAGCTTTAATTCTCTTAAAGATAAAGAATCTTGATTTGAACCCTGGCACCACCATTAACTGGGGTAGCACTACTGATAAAGAGCCCACCTCCCAGTGCAAGAGCAGTGAGAGATTCGCGTTCCATCTCTGGGTCGGGAAGATCCCCTGGAGGAGGGCATGGCAACCCACTGCAGCATTCTTACTTGGAGAATCCCATGCACAGAGGGGCCTGGCGGGCTACAGTCCACAGGGTCGCAAGAGTCAGACATGACTGAAGTGACTTAGCGTGCACACACCACCATTAACTACTTGTATGGCTCCGGGAATGTTATCTGACCTTTCTATTCTTTAGAATCCTCATCTGAAAAACCACAGTAATAATTTGTGTGTGTGGTAATATCCGGTGTTATACACAAGCATACATGAACGTTGCACACCCATTTGTTCTGAAGACTTTTAGTAACTTCATTTTCTTGAAAATTGACTAGGGCTGGTCATATACACTATGCACGTTTTATATATATATATATTCCAAATAATTTTTAAATAATCTGAATAATTTCCTTGAATAAGTCCTTGTTAGTCGGACAGGACTGAGTGACTTCACTTTCACTTTTCACTTTCATGCATTGGAGAAGGAAATGGCAACCCACTCCAGTGTTCTTGCCTGGAGAATCCCAGGGACGGAGGAGCCTGGTGGGCTGCCGTCTATGGCGTCGCACAGAGTCGGACACGACTGGAGCGACTTAGCAGCAGCAGCAGTAGACACTGACTCTTTACTAAGCAGGGACAGAGCGATCCAGGGCTAGGAGAGGCAGAGAAAGAGCCCAGGCGACCCCTGTGAGGCAGACGGTGGTCCCGTCCGTCTTCACACTGAAGTTTGGGAGCTGAGAACACACCACTCGGCAGGATGGATCGCAGTGACAACCATCAGTAAGGAAGTTGAAAGGAAAACCTGGAAGGAACGAAGCAAGGGAGGGAGAGATGAGTAGAGGCAGTGGGGGAGAAAGGCGGGACGGCACCCCAGAGCGGGGCAGAAGTCCTGACTCCCTGTCCATGAAGCCCCAGGGGCACCAGCGGCCTCCAGAACAACCCTGAACAGGAGGCGGCGGGACGCAGGGCAGCGGCGAGCCGCTCTCCCCAGACCCCCACAGGCCGCCCGCCGTCCGCGGAGAGCGGCGTGGGGGCCGGGGGTCCTCCATGAGTGACGGCACCAGGGCCCCGGAGGAGGCTGACGGTCCGCTGCCCTCAGCTAAGGGCCCTTCCTGCCGTGCGCGCCGTCCACACCGCAAAACCGCGTGGGAGCCCCCGGGCAGAGCAGCGTGACGGGGAGGAGGAGGCGGCGTGTGCCGGCGTGTGCCAGCGTGTGCCAGCTGCACTCGGGAGCGCAGAGCACCCCTTACCACCGCTGGGGCCTGCGAACCGACTGGAATCTCCTGAAAAGCTTCTAAACTGTGGCTTTAGTGGCAAGGATGTAGAAGAAATCTAAGCAAATGGAGTGCTGCTTTTATTTTATTATTCTTTCTGGCCTTCACAGTCTTTCCCTCAACAGGTGCTCGATGAGCATCCACTAGCAACCAAAGTATTTCATTCACATATGACCCGTGTTTAAGCTTTCTGAGTCATTTTCACAAACTTCAGTATCATGTTCGCTCCCCAGGGTACCTATGTGAAGTAGTAAATAAGTGTTATTAGCCCATCTGACAGATGAAGAAACTGAAGATCACGAGAGTGAACTTAATTCCCCCCAGGGCCTCACAGATACCAAGCTGCGAAGGCTCAGCTTAGACGCAAATCTCCTTACTCTGGCCCAGCTGTGCCTTCCAACCCACCCCAGGACATCATGTTGTCGTTCAGTTGCTCAGCCGTGTCTGACTCACTGTGACCCCCTGGACTGCAGTGTGCCAGGCTTCCCTATCCATGACATCTTAGTCCAAAACAATCTCCCTATTTGTGCATCCCCAGGAAGTGAAAGTCTGCCTGGCAGTGGGCTCTCTGTCAGGGGAATGGAAAATCTTAAGGAAAAATGTAGGTTTTAGCAGTTTGTGGAATTCTCTAAGTCAATGATCTAGACACAGATGGGAAGGAATGCAGAGCTGTTTCTGGTCTGTTTTTTCAACAAGCAGTGAATCCACTTATTTGCACACGGCTCTGGCGCAGTTGAAGCTGTTTAGTTGCTCAGTCATGTCTGACCCTTTGCGACCCCATGGACGGTAGACCACCAGGCTCCTCTGTCCATGGGATTCTCCAGGCAAGAATACTGGAGTGGGTTGCCATTCCCTCCTCCAGGGGATCTTCCTGATCCAAGGATCAAATCCACATCTTCTGAGTCTCCTGCCCTGGAAGGTGGATTCTTTACCACTGAGCCACCGGAGATGCTCCTGGCACAGTTAATAACAAGGATTTATGGGGCCTTCCGTGGTGGCCTGCAATGTGGGAGACCCAGGTTTGATCCCTGGGCTGGGAAGATCCCCTGGAGAAGGGAATAGCTACCCGCTCCAGCATTCGTGCTTGGAGAATCCCATGGACAGAGGAACCTGGCGGGCTACAGTCCTTGAGGGTCACAAAGAGTAGGACACATGACTGAGCAACTGACATTTTGACTTTTTTTTCAAGGGGTGACTTCTTTCCCTGCTGCAGGAGTAAATATCTATAAAATCTCCGCGTTAGATGGAAAGGCTGATTGGGCTGTGAAGATCTGTCTTGATCACTAAGGGAAACCAAAAACCATTTGGTGACCCCTTTAGGCTTCATTCTCTTTCAATCTCCTCTGCCGTCTGCAGCACTGGGAGGTGAGCTGGTGTTCAGCCCATTTACACTCTCGCTGTGTTTGGGGTCTCCACTCACCTGCATCCCCGACACAAATCCCTTCAAAAAGGCAAAGTCACCTCTTCCCCTCTTGCTGTGTTCATTATTTATTTGTGGCTCCCAGACCTACTGTGAATGTCAAAAGATATTTTCCATTCAGAATCAAATCTGGCTGGTTCCACCCCTGTATTTATATGAGCAGGTCTGTGTTTTCTTGCTGTAGAAAGGGGTATTTTCCGTTTAGAGAGCTCTTTGGGCTGAGCGCCCCACTCAAAGCCACACTGTTCTGATGATGCTTTTCTAAAATCAGTTCCTTTATCCCAACAGACTTTGTGAAAGTCTGTTGGGATAAATGACCTCGAGACACAATGAACCCCCCCCACCCCCTCCCATCCCCATAAGCTGGCAGAGCAAACAGCCTTAAGGAAGGTTGTTGTTCAGCTGCTAAGTCGTATCCAACTCTTTGTGACCCCAGGGACGGCAGCACGCCAGGCTTCCCTGTCCTTCACTATCTCCCAGAGTTTTTTCAAACTCATGTCCCTTGAGTCACTGATGCCATCCAACCATCTCATCCTTTGTCGTTCCCTCCTCCTCCCGCCTTCAATCTTTCCCAGCATCAGGGTCTTTTCGAATGAGTCAGCTCTTCACATCAGGTGGCCAGAGTATTGGAGCTTCAGCTTCAGCATCAGTCCTTCCAATGAATATTCAGGGTTGATTTCCTTTAGGATGGCTTGGTTGGATCTCCTTATGTTGGCAATTTGTTTCCTGAACCTTCATGGGAGAGACTGCTGAAATCTGGAACCTAGACCCAGCTGCATCAGTGGGGAAAGCCTGGCTGGAGAAAAAGCAGCGCAAGACTGGAAAGCACCTTAGAAATCACCCAGGAGAGTAAACCCCGAGCTCGTTTCCTCTAGCAGAACTCCTTTCAGCTGACAAAACTCTCACTTGCTGACTGGCTTGGCCATTCTTACCCCGGTCCTCCCCTGCGGCCTCCCAGGGCTTCACCCAGGGAAGACTCTTCACTGCAGGGCAACTTCCTCACTTTACAGATAGGAAAACAGAGGTGCGGAGAGAGGGCGATGCCCGCTCCAGGGCCGACAGCCAGTGAGTGACGAGGACAGCGAGCTGCCTCCCGAGTCGAGGAGGAACTTGAAAGGAGGACCAGGGCGGGCATCCTCGTTCCTCTTCGCTGGCTCTGATGTCAGCGCCTTTCTCCTGAGTGGGAACCCCTGGTGGATCTTCAAGCTGGGTTCCTCTCTGGTTTGTTCCTTTCTGATCCCCTCTTCGTGGAGACCACCGTCTTTCTTTTTTTCCTCCTTGAAGCAGGTTGACATACTAGAGACCTTCCAAGGCAAACCGATTCATCCACCTCCCAGAGCCTTTCCCTTTGTGAATCATAACATATGTAGACAGCGGCCAGGGTTTTGTCGAGTGGTCAGGGGCACACATCACCTCTGGGTCCCCGCCTTGGCCCTTCGAGGGCCTGTTTCTGATGCCCTCCTCACCCAGGGATTCTTCCTGGTGTATGTCAAATAAAAAGCAAGCGGCGCGAACCTAAAATGTCAGGATCCAAGCAAACTGCAAGACTAACCTGCTTAACCAAGCATTTCTGGGACGGAAGAGCCCTTTTGACGAATGCTTTTAGACTGTCTGCTCACTCTCCATCCATCACCAGCTCTTGTTTCCCAACCCCGAGCAGATCATTTATATGTGCTCAGAATCCCGGGGTAATGGGCATGCTGTCGAAGTAAATGGAATAAACAAATTAATGCTTGAGCTTCTCAAATAAATCCAGTCGCATTAGACACACCTAAAGTCACTCAGTCTTGAAGACAGCAAAGTGGAGACTGTCAGGAAACGAGAGGCAGGTTTTTGTTTCAGAAAAAGCAAGAAGAGCAGGAAAAAAAAATCTCACTCAAAAGGCATGAAAATGTTCAAGAAATAAAGCGGGTCATGTTTTCACAGGGAGATAGTCACGATTATTTTTGAGGCCTTGTCTCCCAACTGCCTTTTTCCGTAGCCTCAACTCAGCTTATATTTCTAGAGCCTTCCACTGAGATTTGCATTTCAGGTCTTTTAAAAAGCGGCAGTGACAGTTACTTGACAATGACTGCACGTGCCCAAAGAGAAGATAAGGCTGTTACGCCTCTGAAAGTCACCCTTCAGAGAGGAGGAAGTAGAGCAAATTTTCACATCCTTATTGTCTTTCCTAATACACTTCGACGGCGAGTTTCTACTTGGCTTAGACACACGAGCTAGGGACACGCACGCCCAGGCACGTAATCGAGCTCGGCTGAGACCCCGCAGCACACCAGGCGCTGTCCTAAGGCCGCTGTTCGTACTCACCGTTTTGGTTCTCACAACAGCACTATACATCGTCATCATCACCCTCATTTTCATATAAGGAAACTGCCAGTGTTAGACTCTTACGAGGTCACCCTAGAGTACTGTTCTTTAAAGAGGCAAAAGAGGAAAATCAACAAAGACTTGAAACGCATTGTACGGTTAAGGTCAATTACATTCAAAGCAAACATTTAGGGGATTCTCTGGTGGCCCAGTGGTTAGCACTCCATGCTTCACTGCCGGGAGCCCAGGTTCAGTCCATGGTCAGGGAACTAAGATCCTGTAAGCTGTGCAGTGTGGCCTAAGAAAATAAATAAATAAAGTAAATATTTGACATCTAGGCCTTTAAAAGTTTATGTATTTAAGTTGGCCTAAACTGCATTTTTATTTTTTAGATCTTTCAACCGGGAGGATAAAATGTGACCTTGTAATTGGGATTATTTTCTACTTCAGCATATGCAGTCTTGACTGAGCATAAACCATGTTTGGAAGACCCCGATGGCAACAGTGGGAAAGCTAGTGACGTCATATTTGGATGTTACCGCCAATCCAGTCACAGGCAGGACTCACACACACACACACACACACACCCTCTCTTCCTCCTCCCAGAGCTGCGACTACAGTGAGGAAAGGGAGGCCTCTCAGAGAGTGAGCATCTCCTTAAACAGTCCACCCTAGATGACTTACTTGTCTCATCCTTACCCAGACCAGGCCCCCTTCTCTTCAATACAGACCACATGCCGCAGTTTAATGCAGCAGAATGCAGTGCGGTCGTATATTCCGGTAAATGGACTATGAGGAACACACACATCTGTAGGTGGTCAAAGGGAGAGGGCTGGTGTAGACTTGACATCAGTGAATTCTGATTAGCAAGCGAAGCTGCCAAGCCAGTCAGCCTTGAGCAGGAACATTTCGAGGAAGAGGAAATGACTTTATTGCAGGAAGACAGCTGAACAGGAACAACTCATTAAAATGGGTTTGATGGGCAGGAAGGAGAAAGCAAACGATTCTCCAGAGCAACAGCAAGACTCGAAGTGCAGAAAGTAATGAGCTCTGCAAAGAAGAGCACCCCACCCACCCCGGGTGTCCCAAAGGTGAGGGTGCACGGAGCCTAGGGTTACCGAGTCATCTCAGCAGACAGGGGACACACCCCCTCCTCCATTCAGCGCCTCCTCGTGGAGCACCGATCGCTCCCCCAGGCGCTGGAAGCATGGCGAGTGCAGAGCATGGGCAGACCCCAGGCAGGGTCAGCGGGGTCTCCCGGGTCAGCGGCACCGGGGCCTGAATCCCTTCCTCCGGGGTACCACACCTGCTAGCCGCTTAGGAGGCTTCTCGGTTATTGGATCGACTCTCGCGGTATCAAATTGCTTGTGATCAGGTAACTCTTATTTTACTTAACAATGACCCCAAAGGCCAAGAGTCGCGATGCTGGCAATTCAGATATGCCAAAGACAAGCCATAAAGTGCTCTAAGTGAAAAGGTGAAAACCTTCAACTTCACAGGCAAAGGTATGCTGAGGTCTCTAGACCTACAGTAAGAATAAATCTCTGTCCATGAGATCGTGAAGAAGGAAGAAAATCTGTGAGTCTTCCTGTTGTATCTCCAACTGCAAAAGTTATGGCCACAGCGCTTGATGAATGTTTCGTGAAGTCGGAAAAGGCACTGACTTTGTGCAACAAGGTATTTTGAGACAGAGAGAGAGGAGAGACCACACTCACGTAACATTTCCTACAGTGTGTAGTTGTAATTGTTCTGTATTATTGTGTGATAATAATAGGGTTCTTCTATTATTATTAGTTGCTGTTGTTAATCTCTTACTGTGCCGAATTTATAAATTAAATGTTACCACAGATGTGTATATGCCAGAAAGTACACAGTCTCTGTACGGCCCAGTACCACCCGTGGTTTCAGGCTTTCACTGGGGGTCTGGAACATACTGCTTCGCTGATAATCAGAGACTACTGTATTACAACTATTGATTTCATTCTGCGAAATTTGTATTTCTAATTAAAATAATATTCTATGAAATGGAAAAAAAAATTTTTAAGTGTTTTGTATATGTTTGTAAATTCCTTTGTTTGCCTACTTCTCTACCCAGTGGTTCTCAAAGTGTGGCCCTCTGCCCACTGTGCGGCCAAGAGGTCTTCCTCGTGGGTGGCCTCCTCCAACCCCAAAACTTTTCCTTAAGTGTCTGAATGAGAGCAACTCGTTAATAATTGCCTATATATGTTTCGATAAGTTCAGTATTTTTAAACTGAAATTAGCGCTTTTGCGAGTTGAGAGAGTTTATGCATGGCTCCAGTTCAGTGTTTTACTAATTCTGTGTTTTATTAACGTCACAAGGCTTCTACTACACACGTGCATATGCAAATAGCCGAATTCCTGCAATTTGGGGGAAGGATGGGTGTTCATTATCAGCACTGCCTTGAATGATCATGTTTTTTAATTGCTGCTGTTCTTGCTTCTTACTAGCAAATTGTTGTTCGTTTTGCTCATCATTATCAATTTAGTTTGTTGTGTGTTGTTTTTAACCCCACAGTACGTAGTAATGAATATGTATGAATTTTTAGGCTGTAATTTTCCAAACTCTCTCTGCTCTCTAAGCACTGGTTGGAGTATGAATCATCCATACCCTTATCATTGCAGCAGATGCATACATACTCCTCCCTGAGATCTGCTAACGTGAGAATATCTCGTTGGTAATGTGGGCAGTACATGGGATCTTAGCATGCAGATTACTCACAATATACTATCAAGGTAAATCTAATACAAGTACTGGCTTATTTTACATTTGTATGTAAAGTAATTGTTTTAAAATTGAAGAAGCAAACATGAGTTACTGTTTTAATTTTACTACATAACTTGTGCTCAGTCGTGTCCAACGAACTCTTGCAACCCCATGGACTGTAGCCTGCCAGGCTCCTCTGTCCATGGAATTTTTTCAGGCAAGAATACTGGAGTGGGTTGCCATTTTCTCCTTTGGGGATTTTCACGACCTAGGGATTGAACCTGTATCTCCTGCTTGTCAGGTGATTTCTTTATCACTGAGCCACCTGGAAAGCCTTATTACATAATAATAAACACTTAATGCATTTTTAAAACCAGATTTTGATGATGTGGGGTAAATCAAAATTGTGAATCATTTTCAAGGTCAGAATTCCCCAAAATGTGTTCTAACAGATGTTAATAGGTTTTCTGCAAATAATGAGTTTTTTACTCAGCTAAGTTGGGGCTAAGTGATGTGCACTGCGTTCCCCATTTACAGATTTGCAAGGCCCTTGAGCATCTTGTGATGGTTAATTTTACGAGTTAGCTGGGGTAGGTCATAGGATCCAGATATTTGATCCAACATCAGTTTTGATGTTACTGTGAAAGTATTTCTTGTAGGAGATTAACATTTAAATCAGTAAATTGATGAGAGTAAAGCAGACTGCTCTCTGTAGTGTGGGTGGAGTTGAGGGGTATTCAGTCAGTTGATGACTTTAAGAGAAAAAAGACTGGCTACCCTTCAGGAAGAGGGGATTCTGCCAGCAGGCCGCCTCTGGACTCAGTCTGCAGCATCAGCTCTTCTCTGGGTCTGCAGCCTGTTCCGAGCATTAGGGACCTGCCGCAGCCGCTGCAGTTCCTTAAAGTAAACCTCTCCCTGGATGATGCCTACAGACTTACAGATCTGTGTATACACATGCAGGTCTGGATGTATAATTGATACGCGTATCAGTTCAGTTCTGTCGCTCAGTCGTGTCCAATTCTTTGTGACCCCACGGACTGCAGCAGTCACATATGTGTATACAATACGTTGTGTGTGTGTGTGTGTGTGTGTGTGTAAATAGAGAGAGAGACCTCATATAGATACACATACACTTACATGTTTGAACAGCAAGGGTTTTGACTTATACCCAGATTTTTCAATACATGTTTACTAGGGGACTATGTTGGAGAAGGAAGTGGCAACCCCACTCCAGTGTTCTTGCCTGGAGAATCCCATGGACAGAGGAGCCTGGTGGGCTGCCATCTAAGGGGTCGCACAGAGTCAGACACGACTGAAGCGACTTAGCGGCAGCAAAAGCAACAGCAGGGTACTATATGATCTGGTGATCCAGGGTTGGTTAAACCCACAGATGGGGAAACTGCAGATACGGAGGGCTGACTCTAAAGTTACAGACAGATTTTCAACCAAGTGGAGGGTCAGCCCCTAACCCCTGTGTCATTCAAGGGTCTATATCAAGAGAGACAGAATACACACACTCACACACACACACACACACTCACACATATTCTATTGGTTCTATTTCTCTAGAGAACTAATACATATGTTAAGTCTCTGAAAAGTTCTACAATTTTTTTTAAAAACCTATTTAACCTAGTATTTTCCCCATCTATTCAAATCATAGAACATTTTTCATATAACACCTGCTAATCTCTCAAGATACAACTTGGGGAATGCTTTTATCAGTCCTTACCGTAGGTTGGCAGCAGTACCTGACTCTGAATCCATTTGGTTCTGAAACAAATAACAGTGTCGGGACACAAGACCCCACGTCTTCTTCTGCACGTGGTGAAGGCAGCAGAAAATAACCGTGTGTCATGTGAGCACAAGGAGGTGAGATGTCCACGCGGTGAGGACAGGTGAAAATGCCTGCCCGTGGGATGGACCGCACGCCTGCGCTTTTGTCCAGGGCTCCTTTGAGGATGTTCTCGGGGACCGGGGAGTCATCCTGAAATACCATCAATCACGGTCCAGCAGGCACAGGGCGGTGCTCCCGCGGCGGGGGCCTAACAAGAAGAGCCAACTCTGTCTCCATCCGAGCCTCCTGCCTCCTCTGTCTCCTATTGTCCCTTCCTGAAAGTGTTTCCACATACGGTCCTCACTGACCCCCATTTATCCTTCAGATCTGCCTTTTCGGGACTACATCTCCTCCCCGAACCCACCAGGTCAGCCCACCCACCTTCCGGCTTCAGCGCATACCTTTGCTTTGGAGGTAAACATTGTTTGTTAGTACCTGTCTTCGCTACTAGGCTGTGAGGTTCAGGAGGACTGGGGCCCGTTCCCATCCCGTTTGTTTTCAGCAGCCCCAGTGCTCGGGGACTGTCAGTGGGAGCTCTTGGCGAAGGAAGGGCGGTTGCAGGGGCGGTTCCCGCTCCTCACTTCCCTCCTGACTCTACCCACGCTAGCCTTTCTTTGCAGCCAAACCTGAGTGCTTTTCTCTCCTCTTTCTCTAAACATCTTCACTTTTTCAACCTTAAGAAAAAATCTATACCAAGAGTCTATGAACTGTTCATACCTGTGCGTGTGTGCACACACATTCAGAGGCATGCTTGCACAACATGCATCTGTACACCCAGTTACTCCAGCGAATAATAATAAAATAACAAAGCTTCCCCAGTGGCTCCAGGGTTAAGAACCCGCCTGCAGATGCAGGGGACATGGGCTCGACCCCGGATCCAGGAGGATCCCCGGTGCTGCGGAGCAACTGAGCCCACGCGCCACAGCTGCCGAGCCTCTGCCCGAGAGCCCAAGAGCCGCAGCGCTTGGAACCCCTGTGCCCCTCGGGGGGACCACCGCCAGGAGGACCCGCGCCCCGCGCCTGCAGAGGAGCCCTGCCCAGTGCAACCGGAGAAGAACCCCCACAGCAGCAAAGCCCAGCACAGGCAGAAATAAAACAAAAAGTAAAATTTTAAAATAATAATACCAACTATCATTTGGCAAGTATAACTGTGAAGAGAGATGGGGAGTGCAGGGAGCAGTACGTCTGGGGAATGAGAGAGGCCAAATCCGATTACAGCTGCGTCACTTTCTGGGTCAAGTAAAATTGTGCAGAAGTTTTCAAACCTACAGAAAGAAAAGCAGCGGCTCGTCTGGTTCCCGGTCAGTCCCTTCCCCACCGCCCCCACTGTGGCCGTGAGCTCCACCGCGGACGCTGGACACGGTATCCTCCTGCAAGGATCATCCCTGGAAACAAAAGTATTGAGAAAACCAATGCAGTGGCAAATGGACAGGCCCTCATTTCAGGAAATGTGGCTGATAGATAGCTGGAGGGGTGACGTACGTGAGGACTGAAGGTGAGGCTGGCTGTGGTGGACACCGGCCCGGCCCCGCTCCCGCCGTGCCCCTGGGACCTCGGGCTTCTCACACTCAGTCCCCTCGAGTCACAACGGGAGGGTGAGGACGGCAAGGGTCTTGGAGCCGACGCAGGCCCACCCTGTCCTTCCAGTCCTGCCCCTGCAGGCAGGCCACTCGGGCCGCCCAAACCGTGTCATCAGAAGAGGTTGCCGGCGTGGGCTATCCCCAGATGAGGCGCACATGTAGGGCTCTCCCGTGATCCCCTCTGCCTTGCCCTGGACCCCATCAAGTCTGCGGAGAAGTCTAGATCAGACTCCAGATGGGACCCAGTCCTGGCCAAACTCCTGGAGGAGCTAAGAGCATGTATATGCCTTCAATGCCCTCTTCGAGTCAACTCTTTCTCTAGCTGATACAAAAGCTCAAGCAAGAACAAGCGGCTCTAACAACAATAAGCAATCTCTCGCTGGCCCCAGCACGCACGCTCACGCACGCGCGCGTGTGCGCGCACGCTCACACCCTCTGTTTGAGATCAGGGAGCTCCACACCAGAAATTCTAAAATATGTTAATTCAACTTTTATACTTTCAAACATCTGGACTCTCTAAAAATCTTGCTTTTTTGGTACAAGAAATGGACATTGAAGCACAGTAATCTCTCAAGTTTAAACTTAATAAGGATCACTTTTTACATTTCCCAGAGAGCCAGGGCATACCAACACTAGCATTCATGCATACCTGATCATTGATAATCCCTTAATTAGGTCACCTGTTCAACTGAACTGCAGTTCACTGATAGGATACTGAGTTATTCAGTCAGAATGCTTTTTATCAAAAAAAAAAAAAAAAAAAGGCTCTTCAAACACCGTCTGTCCCGCTGAAGAAAACATTTGTTTTGTTTTGTTTTGTTTTTTGGTGGCTTGTGGGATCCTATTTCCCCAAGCAAAGATTTAACCTGAACCTTCGACAGTGAAGGTGCAGGGTCCTGATCACTGGGAAAATGTGTTAAAAGGTGCTTTTCCAGACACAGAGCCAAGAGACCAGGTCGTGGCACTTTTCACTACACAGGGACCTGCATGAAATTGTTCTGCACAAGGTACATAAAGATGGTCCAAACAGCATCATTTCTAAATGGTACAGGATGAAGGTGGGGCCACCAGAAGTCACAAAAACCCCAACTGCACAAAAACACACTTGGACTTACTCATTAAAATGCATTCTTTAGCTTCTCAGAGGAGCCACTTAAAGGTCACCTCCACTTAAAATCCTTGGCTCAGGAGCTCCTTGTTGCTTTATGACCCAAGTCTATTAAAATTCTTAGAGTCTCTGATGATGAAAATTCCAGCCAGCTTTTTTTTCTCTCTTCGTGAGGTTGAGGGGAAGAAAACCAACACATGAGTCTATTTGAAATCATTTCATGAATTTTAATCATAGCAAATGTGTTTTAACAGTAGTCATAAAATCAACATTACCGCATATACAAAGGACAAGACACCAGATCGGCGTACAAAAATACCACATATTAAAATCGGGTTCATTGGAAAACTCAGGACTTGCTAAGACACCACCTACCACAGAGAGAGCAAGCAAGAATGCTTTTAAGACATTCAGATTGATAAACAGCAGCTTGATATCCCCCTTATGAAGTCAGTATTTGGCAACATTTGGACAATATTCTCTACACAGCCCAGCAGCTCATTTATCTGTAGGGCTGTTTGGCCCCTGAAAAAAGATTCTAAAATAAATAATCCATGGAACTGTAAATGAAACAGGTAAAGGACTTGCGTTAACAGCCTCTGAGCAGCATTCATCTAGCCATTTTACTGGAGTACTAGTTATCAAGAAGGCCAGGAACCCCACCAGCGGAGCCGTCCAAGGGGCTGTGTGGCTTATGCTGGGAGCGTGTAACCATCCCAGGCTGAAACCAGCCTCCTGCAACTGCCAATGGAGCGAAATGGGAACTAGTGGTAGAATAAAATATGATAAATGACCACAACCAGGAGAGAAACCGAAATGTTCTTGAATGAGCCTTCCCAATAGTATCAACCTACTCAAGTCAGGTTACATCCACAGGCGTGGGCACCGCACTCCTCAGGTAAGAGGACATCACTGGAGTTTGTCCGTCATGACTGAACCGCCATCCCGAAAGCAGGTCCTGAAACTGTATGGTCTGCCGCCTGACACCCAGTAGGGCCTCCTCCGACGCTCCCATCAGCTGAGCACCTTCCCATGTCTTCAGTTGACACATCCTGAATTGAGTTCGCTGGGCTGTACTGGAACGACGCATTGTGCTTGGCTAAGTTAACTCCCACTCTTCTGTATTCTTCCTTCAGCTGGTTTCTGCCACGACTGACCTTCAGCTTCTGTTTGGCTTAGGAGCTATAGTCTCACTAGGGCTTCCTCCCTTTGTGCCACTGTCTTCTCACTTCCTGGGTGTGTCTGCCTCTCTTTTGCTACAGACTCAAGGTCACATCCCCACCGCCACCACACAGGGCCTGCCTAAAAGTCCGCTTGTCTCTCAGCCAGGAAAATGCAACCGGGAGTTTTCTGCAGCACAGTGAAAGACACCAGCTCTTGTGTCCTCCCACTCTCGAAAGAGAGGTGACATAGTTGCCTCAACTTGTTCCCCTTAAGGGGCACCTGCCTCATCTATTTCCTCCTTTTTCAGCCCATGCTCCTTCACTGCCATCATATCCAAATGTCTACTTCTGGATTCTCAAAATGCAAATGTCAAATTAAAAACTGAGCTTCCCTTTGGAACACTCTCATTAGAATAATCCAGTAACACAGCCCACGGAGATCACAGAAGACCTTCACAGGGGCTACCAGCCCTGCACCCCATGATGAGCTTACAGCAGTGTTCTAGAAGAACCAGGCCAGCTATAAGAGAACATACCTCAGAAAAACAAACAGAAATACATGCTGTTGCAGACTTCAAGAGACCCCTCAGTACTTTTGCCCCAAATATTACTGATTGTCTCTAAAAAAGATCATAATATGAATAGTATCAAAAACCTTAGACTAGAATAATAAAGTCCAGCTAACGAGATGAGTGTTTTCAAGCACCACTACATCATAAGTGAGATATAGACAGTGGGATACCCCAGGCAGTGAATCCTGAAAAAAAAATCATTGGCCCAACTGTGCAAGGAAACTTGTGCAGAAAAATGGAGCCATATTGCAAGAGTTCAAGAATAATGGTGCTCTACTCACGACCAACTGAGCAGAGCCAAAAAATACGTCATTCGGAAGACAGAAATTAAATGTCCCACCCACTAATGTTCTTCATATGGTAGAACTCACCTCTTCATATATATGAAGTCTCGAGAGCTTAGTTATATAGACACTCCAAAGATAGCTGGTTTGACAAAATGGATGTGGCCTATAGCGTTTGTTGGAAAATTAATACCTAAATTCAACATTATATAACCCACATTGGAAAACATGACAAACATTTTACTTGACTTTTTAAGCTTCAGTTACAGCTAAATCGTGTGCCTATATATGTGCATATATTTATCCTGTATATATAGACATATATCTTTATACAGTGAATCAGTTGTGTCAGCAAAGTCCATGGCTTGAATTTCCACTTATTTTTTTAGAAATGTTTCATGTTTAACAAAATTCCGCAACTGGTCATCATCTCTTGAAATAGACTATCACTTTCAAACAGTTACTGAATTATCTTGACTGCCTCATTCTTCTCTGCAGTTCCCGTTCTGGTAAGGATTGCTTTGTGGGTAACGTTTTCCTGAGAATGATGAAAACGGTAAGGGACAGCTTCTCCTTCTGGGTCCAGGATGACAGACTAACTGACTGATGACATGCCTCGTGTGGAAACAAAATGCTGACTAGCTGGCAGCATCACTTTTCTAAGAGAAGACAGAAATTCAAACCACTGGCATCTCACTCCTCCCATACCAATAATCTTTGGACCTCTAATTTCCTCATGAGTCTAAAGAAAATCCATTATTGGGCAAAAAATGTAATCATTTTTCAGGACAAACTAAAGAGTCTTGCTCATTGACAAGTTCTATATTTAAAAAATCTGCTAAATTGAAACAAATGCATTTGATTAACATTATTTTGGACAATAAAAAGCAGACTAACCACTTTAGACATAGTGCAAGTTTTCAAATAAAACTATGAGAGCTCTTTAAATAAAAATCTAGACTGGAATAAATACTCTACTATCAGGAAGAGTCTGATCAATGAAAATATATCTCAAATTGAATTTTCTGCTTCCCTTTACTCACTTAAAAAGCAATTTTAGTAACTTTAATAACCTTCAGGTTTTTACATTCCATGGACGATGTTTTCCTAATGTCAAACAAAGTGTCATTGTGCAAGGATTCAAATCTTCAATTATTTCAGTGATGACGAAAAAAAAAGGCTAAAACAATGTCAAATCTCACTCTAAAAATAGTACCTACATTTTAGTCTGGCATCTGAAAAACGATGCCCACCTATGCCCCCCTCAAATACAAGGACGAGCTGGCAGACTTCAAGGGCAAACAAAAACACTGCCTGTGAACATTGCAAAACAGGCTTGCTCTTATATTTCACACCTTACTAATGCAGTGATGAAGTTTGAGTAAGATGTTGAAAGTGAAGAGGGATTTCATTAGGCTTTCTTCTTTTTTTCTGTAACATTTACTTTTTGGCCACAAGACCCTAAACACAGTTTCCCAGTACAGGTCATGCAGGTCAAACATTTCACAGCTACTGTCTAACTACTTACTATTTTTGGACAATAGATTCCCATGCAGCTAATGATCCCAGAAAAGGGGCTTTATCAAGCACTCTTTTAAGCTTCACTGAGTTTTCCTTGGCCCAGAGTATCTAAGTAATGACCCCAAAGGGCAATCAATGCAGTTTTACTGTCATACTTGAGATCATTTATTTTTAAGCCCAGAAAGGAAAAAAAAAATTTAAGCCAACTGCATGTCACTAAACCACAAATTGTCTTCTCCACCTGCTGTTTACTCCACTAACACCCTGACGCTAGATCCCATGGCACAGCCCTCCAGAACTCCGCTGTCCGATAATGGTGCCCACTTGCCACACGTGAGTGGCAGCAATTTAATTAACTTAAAATACAAAATCCAGTTCCTCATTCAGACTAATTTCATTTCAGTTGCCCAGTAACCAGTGTGGCTACTGTATTGGACAGCATACCTTCTAGAACATTTCCAGCATCACAGAACATTCTATTGAGCAGCGCCAATCATGAAGATCCCAAGGGCTGCACCAGTACAAGGTTTAACCATCAAGGGAACCACTCTTAAGTTACATGCAAGATTAAACTTAACTATATTTTTAAAGGAAATATCTTATAGGTTTCTGATCATAAAGTATGACTGGAACAGAGAACCTATTGCCTTTTCATCACAACCTATGCCCCAGGTCATTGTACAAAATTTTCCAAAAACAATGCTTTTTGATAGCATACTTCACTCTACTTAGCATATTCAGCATTCTCTTGGTTATGTCAAGATCATTAATAAAGAAAAATCCATGCTTCTTATAGTTTACTATTTATACAACACTTACTGTCCTTTACAGGTAAAGTGGGAGGCAGGGGGGAAATCAATGTTTTGCAACTCAAAAAATTCAGATCACATGTTCTCTTTGTCTATACTCATCCCTAAATCAACCCTCCTTTCATTTCCCAGAGAGGTAGATGCTAACTAAAACGAATATATAAATCTACAAAAACAAAGACCTTAAACAGTAGTTGAGTTAGTAAAGGGTATTCATCCACCCTGAAAGGAGATCGTAGCCCAGCAGAGATGGCGACAGGTCTAGGAAGGAGCAGGAGGAAACTGTCGTGCAAAGTCCTGGTCCCCCTTTTGCTGCAGAACAAACCGTCTTGCAGCTCTGTGGGTCTGAGGGGAGTCATCTAAAAAATCAAGCCACCAGAGGTTGCTTTCAGATCCGACTTGCTGTGCTTTCCATTGTGAGTTTTTTCACTGATGTGAACTGTGAGTTCTGGCTGATGGTGTCACTGGGCTTGCGTCACATGGGGTAGACGTGTTCTCAGGGTCACGAGTAAGTGCCAGAGGCCAGAGCAGTGGATGCCAAATAACATTAAACAACACTAAGCCTATAAGATTCTATCCGGCAGGCTGAGACGTCGCATACATGCGCACACTCACACACAGGATTGCACGCTGATACGCAGGTACACAAATAAATAACTAGCAGGCAGAATCCACAATGGCTTTACATCAGTAAGACTCACACAAAAATTCTGATTTGGGTTGCAGGCAGAATCCACAATGGCTTTACATCAGTAAGACTCACACAAAAATTCTGATTTGGGTTGCTATTGTACCTTAAATTGTAATGTCAAGAATCTATCATAGAGCCGATTAATTTTGCACTGCTAAACTGCAATTGGGATTTTAAGTAAAAAGTATGTGGACATTTGTACTATACGGGTTTGTGCTAAGAAACACAGGGCACTGCATCATCACATATGTCAGTGTCTATATATAACCTACAGACCATGTAGAATTCTATCACACTACACTCCAGGGCTAGTCATTTCATATAGGACATAAACATATGTAGATATCATTCACAAAAATAATTTGAATATGGCATGACTTAACATTACAAGGGTAAAGTCCATTTGAAATGCAGAATCCTTAGTGTAACATTTCTGTGGGTTTTTTTCCCCAAGAGGAATAGAAATTAGGTCAGACATGCATCACAGCAGCCTGGGAGAGTTTGAGAAACTGAAACTAACCCAATAGTATATTAGGTTACGTAATAGAGGATAGTATTCAGCTAATATGATACCTAAATTATTAATACCAAACAAATCCTAGATTATTTGTTGTATAATGCCCAATAGCTTACACAATAAAATGGCATTTTAACCTAATTTCTAGTTTGAGATTTCAAATACATTTCCTAAAGGGCTAATGACGAATTTGAAAGATCTGAAAAACCCGAGTTCATATTTTTATATCAAATTCTCATGTCAATGAATATTAGCTTGGGATTCATTCATTATACTGTCATTTTATCTCAGTTAATGCCATAACTTTAATGTGCATATTTTGTGCTGCTTGAAGGTAAAGGTTGCTAAGTCACTTCAGTCGTGTCCGACTCTGTGCAACCCCACAGACGGCAGCCACCAGGCTCCCCCGTCCCTGGGATTCTCCAGGCAAGAACACTGGAGTGGGTTGCCATTTCCTTCTCCAGCGCATGACAGTGAAAAGTGAAAGTGAAGTCGCTCAGTCGCGACCGACCCTCAGCGACCCCATGGGCTGCAGCCCACCAGGCTCCTCCGTCCATGGGATTTTCCAGGCAAGAGTATTGGATTGGGGTGCCATTGCCTTCTCCGAGGTGAAAGTTAGCATGTAGGTAATTAAATTACCTCAGTCTTAAGGATTATTTCTAGCCTTACTTTTTGGAGGCAGTCACTGCTTATCTTTGTGTCCCATTTTCAGGAATTCAGTGGAACATGGACATATCTGTGAATGGGGGCGGGGGGGCTTGGCACGCACCACTTGCTTCATGAATTCCATAAAAGAAACTAGAACTGTAAAGCGCACAGCTATGTCTGAATGCACACATATTCAGGCATAGAATGTATCATTTAAAACCAGCAGATCTTTCTTCATGAGCAACTGTAGGCCATTAAACATTTAAGAACGTTTGAGAATTTATGATGAACTGGTCCACTTAAACTGGGAATGTGAATTGCTAGTTCACCTTGCCATTTTTCTCAATAAAAACATATCTTGAAATACAAGAGAAGATCTCACTTCTGCCCACAAGAAGAAACTGGAGTGTGGAGTGGTTGAACTCTCATGGAGCCATCTCTTTCAGGAAATAACCACGGACTGTCTTAAAATGCCAGTGCAGGTTTGTTAGCAGTTACCTACACTCACGGCTGTGAGAACACATCAAAACTGGGAGAAAAGACAGAATCTTCTGTATTCTCCGTTTGTGCCTTACAGAATACAGGACTTGAACACGCAGAAGAGGAGCAAGTATGGAAGTGACACGTCTGTGACACCTCGTGGGGGGCCCAGGCGGCCACCGCTTCAGACTCTGGACACGCTCACGCCTACAAGTCTCAGTCCTGGGATTCTTCTGAAAAGACTCAAGACCTGAGGTAAATCAAATGACACACACACACAAATACACAATATTTACATTTAAAATTCTTATTTGTGAGATGGCTTGAGAAAAATTGGCATGTGGGTTTCCTGTGGGATTAGGCATTTCTCATTATTACTCAGTTTATTGCTCCCCTGTGGGGCCTTCAGTTTAATAAACACAATCGAGCTCTAATTGCAAGGGAAGAAAAGCGAAGGTACGTGACAAACACAGCACATTGGAAACGCTCGCTCAGACGTGTTCCTGAAAAGATAACTGTCCGCTTAACTTATTTTACTTTGGGTGTCATTCAAAACGGTATAAAAAGTCATACAACTAAATGGAGACAGGGTCTCATTTTCTCAAAAAAAGGAAAGAAACCAGCACTTCATGTTGCAGTTGAATTTTTACATGGATTTTCAGGTTTAATTCTACTTGTATGCAGAGCATCTTTGTTTTAATCTACCACATTTAGAGAAGATCACATGGTATGCACTTCCAACAGTTTAACGTCTAAGTAGAATAGGTCTATCTTGTAACATGATTTGGAGAAATGATAAATTACAGTCCGTTTAATAGGTGATTATGAGGATGCATGCAACCGTCTTCGAAGCTGTCGCCACCAGGGATCCGAGGGCTCCGCCTGCTTTCGGGCTGGGACCGCGGGTCTGCCCTTCGTGTCTGACTTCGGGTAATCAAATGGCGGCCCAGGGCCCGGGGGCCGGCCCCCGGCCCCCCGGGGTCAGCGGCCCCCCCCTTCTCACCGCGATCCCCCCACCAACAGCTGCTCAGCCCCGAGCGGGCCCCCACGGAGCCCTGCCTGCGGCCCTTC
>NW_011494921.1:1939226-1939488 GCF_000754665.1 Bison bison bison | reverse complement strand
GGCCCCCGGGCAGCAGGCGGCAGCCCGCGTCGCCGGGCAGCAGCGCGCGCTCCTTGGAGACGGGCAGGGGCAGCATGTAGCACCCGTTGCTCGGGAGTCTGATGAAGACCGGCGTGTGCTCGGAGGCGTGTGGGATGGCAATGACCCCCAGCACCTCGGGGTCGTCCGGCAGCTGCGACACCGAGAAGCCCGGGGGCAGCCTGGTGGTGCCCCGGCACCAGGGGCACCGCACGTCCTTCTGGCTCCCCCCCACCTGCGGCAG
>NW_011494921.1:1924340-1939018 GCF_000754665.1 Bison bison bison | reverse complement strand
CCGCACGTCCTTCTGGCTCGTCCGCATCTGCTGCAGGCACACGGAGCAGCAGGTGTGCCTGCAGTCCAGCAGCTTGGGCCTCCGCCGGGGGCTGTAGTAATTGAAACAGATCTGGCACTCCAGCAGCGAGTCCTGCGAGAGCGTCTCCATGGCGAGCGCCGGGCGCCGAGGGCAGGGCCGGGCCGATCCCGAGTCAGAGTCCGCTGCTCAGCGCGCTTCCTCCGGAGGGCCTCGCCGCAGTCGCCGGGGGGTCGGGGCGCTCACGGGCTTCCAGCATACTCAGGCGCGCACATTTCTGAAGGAGACAAAAACGCACACAAAGTGAATTACTTCCAGCAAGCCGAGATGGATGTATTTCACTGCTCGAAAGTCTGGATGTCGGGTTAAACGAGTACAAGTTTCCCGCTCCTGAGACTGGAAGAGTCCTGGGATGTCCAGTGGACAATGAGTGAGCAAGTCCTCTCCTCGAATACTTTTCTTATTTCTAAAGAAACAAGTATCTCTACAGGGTATGCAATGCCCCCCAAATGTTCTACAGAGGGAGCCTGCTGTTTCTGTTTTATTGTTCTTCTTAACTGTTCTTCTAAACATACTGCAGAAATTCTCTCATTTCCAATAAGCTTCTAGCATTTCCTAAATTTCTTTCCTGTGCGCCTCTGACCTTTTCCTGACTCTGCTCACCATCCTGTAAGTGCTCATTGCCAGATACAGGCACCTCTACAAATCTAGGTACGTCACATAACCAGCTCACTGGATGGATGTGGGTTAGGACTATTCCTCTCTCACCGGTTATTAAAATGGTACCACCAAATAAGCACACACAGGTATTGGTTATCTTTCCCACCAAATCTCCTGAACCAAGGCAATTTCTGTCAAATGGCTTTCAAAAGAGTCAAAACAACCGCCAAATAACAACAATGAATCTTTAGGTCACAAAAATACACAGGATCACTAGTATGTTTCAGTCAGTTCTTTTAATTTCATGATTATTTGGGACTGCATCAACAGGACCAAAAGCAATTATCATTAATTCACTGATTATAATCAAGTATTATTGTCAAAGAAAACTGGCAAACAGCCTTCACCCAAAAAAAAAAAAAAAGAGGAGAAGAAGAATGTTAGCCTTCTGGTATTGACAGGAGGCAGGATAACTTAGTTCAACTTAACTGGAGTTTAAGGAATCCATCAAATGTTTTAATAAATGCTGCCCAACACCATTTCCTATTGAAAGCATCCGAATTATGTGTTCTGAATGGAACCATGATGACTCTGGAAAAAACTGTTCAACCATTGTTGTAGAAATAATTGCTAGTCCTAGAATGCCACCTACACCCAGAAGCAGGAGCTAATAATATAGATAACCTCCTTCACATTTTTCTTAAAAAGAGAACCTTCTTTTTCATTCTGATTTCCTTTGTGAAATTATGACTACACCCCTCCATGGTGATTATGATTTAAGATCAAAATCAAAATGTAGAAAAAGGTTAAAGTCAGAAATAATCACTGATAAAAATTAATGCTGACAATCAAAAGAGAAACATTTTAAAATATTTGCTGTAGTTCAGATCAGATCAGTCGCTCAGTTGTGTCTGACTTTTTTCGACCCCATGGACTACAGCATGCCAGGCCTCCCTGTCCATCACCAACTCCCAGAGTCCACCCAAACTCGTGTCCATTGAATCGGTGATGCCATCCGGCCATCTCATCCTCTGTCGTCCCCTTCTCCTCCTGCCCACAATCTTTCCCAGCGTCAGGGTCTTTTCAAATGAGTCAGCTCTCTGCATCAGGTGGCCAAAGTATTGGAGTTTCAGTTTCAACATCAGTTCCTCCAATGAATACCCAGAACTGATCTCCTTTAGGATGGACTGGTTTTGCTGTAGTAAGAGGACTTAAATTATTGAAAATAAAATATAGTAACATAGCATTCAGAAGGTGCATATTACAATCAAATGCAGTGGCACCCCATTCCAGTACTCTTGCCAGGAAAATCCCATGGACAGAGGAACCTGGTGGGCCGCAGTCCATGGGCTCACTAAGAGTCGGACACGACTGAGCGACTTCACTTTCACTTTTCACTTTCATGCATTGGAGAAGGAAATGGCAACCCGCTCCAGTGTTCTTGCCTGGAGAATCCCAGGGATGGGGGAGCCTGGTGGGCTGCCCTCTATGGGGTCGCACAGAGTCAGACACGACTGAAGCGACTTAGCAGCAGGAGCAGCAGCTCATCTATCCACTACTTCAAGAAATAGTTGCGGAAGAATTGAAATCTGCTAAGTGTAGAACTTAAAATATTCTCACCAAAAGAAAAAAAAAGATTAAGATGTGAGATGATGGATGTGTTAATCAATGAGATGTGGGGAGTCCTTTCACAACGCATACTTATTTCCGTACTTTAAAGCGTCCATTTTAAATGTCTTACAATCTATTTTGTCAATTATACCTCAATAAAACTGAAACAAGAAATTAAAAAAATAAATATCTACTGAGTATCTATCATGCAAAAAACACAATACTAGCCATGATAGATTAATAAGATGAATCAGACCCAAAAAGCACTCCTAAGCTATTTAAAGTTAGGCAAGAATGAACTCATGAACGTATTTTCTCTTCTATTCATTTATTCATTCAAATTCTCATTGAATATTTACCATGTGTCAAGCATTATGGTAGTTATTTTTGTCCTTTGTAACAAAAGACATTGTCACCACCCATAAGAAACTCCCAGACTAGAGGTACTTAAACAGCTATGCAATTAAATAGTTATAAATATAGTGATGCTTGCCTTACTGGAGCTGGATGGAGCAATCAAAGAGGCTCAGTGAAAAGTCTGGATTATGGAGAGGATTTAGACAGGTAACATCAGGGGCAGGCTACTTTCAAGTTCAGAAACCAGCATGAGCAAAGGAAAAGGGGTGAACAATTAATTACAGAGTTACTTTTGTACTCTAGCTGTGACACTGGCTAGGTTTTCTCTAACACAAGAGTAACTTACAGATGCCATCTCTAAGAAAGAGCTTCACAGTTTTAGGCTAGAAGTGTAGGTCTTTGATACAGACACCTTTGACTTTTTATTTTTTTAAAGCCTTTATTGCTTCTGTTTTTGGATTCTTGGCTGCGAGGCATGTGGATCTGAGCTCCCTGACCAGGCATCGAGCCCACACCCTCTGCATTGCAAGGCGAGGTCTTAATCACTGATCCACCAGGAAGTCCCTGGATGCCTTTTAAAGAAACAAAATTCACACAGAACCTGCACACACCCTCCCGCAGGTCCAGCTGGGGAGAGCAGAGCCCACAGGGAGGGGAGAGGTGAGTGGACCCAGGCCCAGGCCACAGGCCCCAGACCACAAACTGTGGACAGCCCCAAGTGCCAAAGACGCGGGATTCATCAGGGAGCCACGGTCAATAGACTGGAAAGAACTGCTGGGAAGCTACTGTAATATTAGACAAGAGATAAGGAGTGTGTGCATGTGTGTGTGTGTCTGAAGTCAACAGTGGTGATGAGGATGAAGAGATCAAAAGTGCTGACAGCTCGTACAGGAGTCAGGTGGGATCTGGCCACGTTGACAACGAGGTTGTAAGGGGAAGAGGCAAAGGCCGAGAGAGAGGAGGGTGAAACAGACACGAGAGAAACAGGAAAGGTGGAGAGAAACACAATGAGTCCTGGGGTGTGGGGACGGTATAAGAAATCAGACACTCAGGAAGATGCTAAAGAATCAAAAGGAAGCTGAAAACATGGGTCTGATGTTGCAGAGCAAAGTCAGGACCGGGCCTGAGAGAGCTAGATGGCACCTCCAGAGAAGAGATCTCAACCAGAGACAGACACAGCAGACCGCAGCCAGGCACTTAGGGAGCACTTATTGTTAAGCCTGGCTGAACGGAAGAACAGGGGTGGCGAGGGAGGAAACCCAGGGACCCCTCCCAGCACGTCCCTCAGACGACAACGTTCCAGGCAGCCTGAGACTGTGAGGAGTGTGTGAGTGCTCGGTTGCTCAGTCGATTCCTACTCTGCGACCCCATGGACTGTAGCCCACCAGGCTCCTCTGTTCATGGGATCCTCCAGGCAAGAATCCTGGAGTTGGTTGCTATTCCCTTCTCCAGGGGATCTTCCTGACCTAGGGATTGAAACTAGGTGTCCTGCATTGCAGGCAGATTCTTTACAGTCTGAGCCACCAGGATACATACACACACACGCACACACACACACACACACACACACGGCTGAAGGTTTGTGGCTGAAGGGCGAGTTCAGGCATGGCCAGGCAGTGAAGGGCTAAGGGAGCCCTGGTGCCAATGCCTCCTTCCTTCCAACTTGGACACTGCCAGGTGTGGGCACAATCTGCCCAGGGCACTCCTGGCCCCTGAAGGGCAGCCGTGAGCCACAGCCCAGGGAGGAGGAAGGCTCGGAGTCCCCTGGCTCTGCCCCAAGACCTGCCACACGACCGTTTTTCAACAAAACCAACATGCACTTTATTCATGAATTTATGTTCCAAGTAACATTCACTTAATTGGTGTCGAGCTCCCTTAAGATTAGATTATACGACTCAATTTCCAACATATCCAAGTTAAAATTTCCAACTTTATCCAACAGTAGGCCTTAAAACAGAGGCCAAACACAAAAGCAGAGGGAAACAGTTCCTCCCCTCTCTGCTCAGCTCCTCAAGTCTTTCTGATGACAGGACAGCCTCTTGATTTATACGCTGATTTGCTCTATGTGAAGCCAGCCCGAACTGAATTCCAGTTTATTTCCTGTCTCATAATTAGTAATGATGATGATTAGTTAGGTAAAGAGAAGAAGATTTATGAGGCTCTGGACCAAAGCTAAAGATGAATCATTCTTTCTCTCTTTCATCTCCCTTTCTTCCTTTCATAAACCCAAAAGATGTGAGTCAACTATAAAAAAATAAGGTCCACATCAGCTAGACAAGAAACTCAAAATCCCCAGTCGAGCACAGAAGACACGAGCATGAGAGCACCACAGGCAGCCTGTCTTGGCCGTTACCGTCCTCCAGGAGCGAGACGCGACGCGCAAAGCAAACACTCAGAGTCCAGAGGAGAGAGTGTTTGGGCAGAATGCACGAGCACAGGTGCAAGCTGAAATACGCTGGGATGAGTCTTAAATGTCACTACAGTTTATTTTGAAAGAATGCAAAGGTTAAAAATAAAATAGAAACCAACCAGACAGACCACAAAAAGAGGAATAACAGCTAAGGGAGGGCCTTCTCAAACTAATATGTTTTACAAGATACAACTCATAGTCAACATATCTTCATAAAACAGTAGTTTTTACACTTCCCTGGCAGCCCGTGGTTGGGGCTTTGAGCTTCCACTACAGGGGACATAGGTTCAATCCCCGGTCAGGGAACTTAGATCCCTGTGTGTTGCACACAGCAGCTAACAAAAAAAAGTATACGCCTTAATTTTAAAATACTTAAAAACAGTCTCATAAATAATGTCAATTGCACAATATACAAATGAAAGGCCCTGAATCATCATTGAACTCAAAGCTAATTCATGCCCTGGTTTTAAAACCGCTTAAAAAACTGGGATGCGTATAAACGGAGGAAGGTGTGACTTGGAGGGAAAATGCCAGAACCAGACGGCGTGTACACCGTCCTTGTTGCTCAGGGTCAACCGACATGCGGTGCTTTACGATACCAGTGTATCTTCACAAAAGAAAATTTCTTCTTGTTAAAAAACTACATAATTTTGAGCATCTTTATTAAAGTGTGGGTGTGATCAAGTGCTCCCATGAATTTAGTGGGTGGTCTTCTACACTGAGTTTTTATAGTTTAGTGGCTTTCAGAAGTCCAGGCACATAAGGATAAAAAAAGCTGATAAAATATATCCATCCCTCGGTGTCTGTGGGGGACTGGTTCCAGAATCCCCTCTGCTGCTGCTTCTGCTGCTAAGTCGCTTCAGTCGCAAAATCCAAGAATGAAAGAAGAAAAAAAAAATCCAAGAATGTTCAAGCTCCTTATTTAAAATGGCCTAGGATGCTGGCCCGGAGAAGGCAATGGCACCCCACTCCAGTACTCTTGCCTGGAGAATCCAAGGGACAGGGAGCCTGGTGGGCTGCCGTCTCTGGGGTCGCACAGAGTCAGACATGACTGAATCGGCTTAGCAGCAGCAGCAGCAGCAGGATGCTGGCCCTCTGTATCCTCAGATACAAAACCCTCAAATATGAAACTCTGGGATACGGAAGCTGCCAGCTACAATCCAGGCAGTTTTTCCCTGCTTACACTTTCACGATTCTTCGTACACTGTGACTTAGGTTTGCGACCGTGACATCAAGTATGAAGCCTCTCCCCAGCACTGTGACATGAGCTGATACGGATTACATCTGACTGGCCTTGATGGTTCCATCTGCGGTCCACATGAGGATCTTAAATTCAGTGGTCGCACTGAAAAAACCTCAAGGTCAGAGATTAAACTAGTCACTGTATGCTGCCGGGAGCCAGCGTGAGGAACTCCGCCCGTGGCAAAGGTCATGAGGAAGGAGGCTCGGCATTCGCAAAGGCGGGATAGAGCCTCAGGAGTCCCCCTGGAAATTCTCAAGCATCTACCCCCAAAACCAGTCTGCCTACTTTACTGCTTTGTGCTCTCACCTACACCTCTGACTTTATGGGGGGCTGTCCCCTACCACCATCTCTCTCCTGAATAGGTTCTTCCGGCCACATGTGATTGTTCAGAGCCTCCCAACTGTGAGAGACATAAGATGTTCTAAACTGTCTAAATACAGATTCCTTTGAGCAGTTAAAAGATTGATTAGAAATTGTATTGGTGAAGGGATTTTCACTTGTTGGGCCAATGTTTGCTGCTAAGTTTCCATATCCCTTACCTACTGTGTCCCTGGCAGTGTACTGATTACATTCAGGAATGCAAGTAGTAGCTTTAATATTTGTAACCTTGGACCCTTGAGTTAATTCTTTTTCTTGTTGTAGCCCACCACACCTTTGCCCTGTAGGAATGCAACTTTATCTAATGCTTTTGGAGGGTGGCGCCTGACTAATCACCTTTAGAGAAAAATAAGTTTTCTGAAGAAAGGGTCTTAAAATGTTAACAGGCCTCCGGGCCAGAAAATGATGCAAATCACCTAAACTTTATCATATGATAAGTTTGCAGGAAGGAAGCCTGGCTTGCTGCATGACTCTACCCCTTCCCCCATTATCCTCTATGCATAACTTAAGGTATAAAAAACTACTTTGGAAAATAAAGTGCGGGCCTTGTTCACCGAAACTTGGTCTTACCATGTCGTTCTTTCTCTCACCTTCTGGCTGAATTATTCAGCCTCTTTTCTCCACTGAACTTCCTCACTGAGCTATCCTTATTTAACCACTCTTTATATCTTTAATTAACATTTAAATAAGCTGTTGTTTCCTGATCTCCGATGCCATCTCCCCTTCGAATTCCCTGGATCCACCGGGGCTGGACCCCGCAGTATGCTTTTCTTACTGTCTTAAAGTAGCATGTCTTTTTGATACAGGTCATTTACTTATTCAAGAAAATGTAAATATTTGAAATGAGATTAGAGAAAATAATTACACTTCCATTTAATCTGGCATTTTGACTGGCAAGACCATTTAGTTATACTGGATCTTGGCAAACACTCTGATTAATGGCAAGAATGGGAATGGCTTGGCGGTGGCAGGTGTGTGGCTGACGTTTGCTCCTCTGGTAGCAGAGAGCAACTCTTTCAGGACACAATTGCCTAATGCGTGTGAAGTCCAATTTGTGTAACAACTGTCTGTCTTCATGGAGAAGGCAGTAGATCCCAGGGCTCTAACAAATCTCAAATGAGAATTCTATCAGCCCAAACTTTAAAAAAAAAGTTGTCCTGTTTTCTCCCATGAGCATCATGGTTTGCAGTATTTGATGATACAGAAAACCTGGAGAGTAAGAATGGTTATTCAAAGTCTTGAGCAGGGACGTCCCTGGCGGTTCAGTGGTTAAGACTCTGAACTTCCACTTCAGGGGGCACAGGTTCAATCCCTGGTCAGGGAACTCTGATCTCACAAACAATGTGGTGTGGCAAAAAAACAAGTCTTGAGTGACCAGGGGGTACGGGGCAAAGGATGGTGCCAGTGCTGGAGGCAGATTGGCCGCAGTAGCAGAGGCAGGCCGGGTAGGACAGAGGTCACTGGCTAAACGGGCAGAGCAGCAGACCCAGCAGAAGGCAGTGGTCACCTGGGGACTCACCACACAGCCATGGGACTAGCCTGGCCAGCACTGCCTAACGGGGTAACCACGAGCCCGAGGGGCACGGCCACAGCCTAGGTGCCGCGCCCTCCATGTGCCAAAGCTTCTGCTGCAAAAGTGCAACTAACCAAGCAGCTGAAACGGAACCACAGCCTCCAGAGATGTATTTACTCAGGAGCATTTCATTTAGGCCACGGTAGGGAAAAGAGGGATGAATCGGACCCATCCACAACTTGGTGATGAACATTTAAAATCAAAGCATATTGGAATCAAGACATTTTTAGGAATTAAAGCCAGATTTCAGGATAATAAGCACTGGGCTTTGTTGGTTTGTTTGCTTTAGTATCTATCAGACAATCACTACTATTAGGAATCGGGAGAGAAAGCGTTTAGCTCCAGTTCTGCCCTTAAGTAGATGGGTTACCTGAAGCAAGTCACCTTTCGGTGAGTGCAAGGTCCTCTCCTCCAAGGACACTGGACTCGATGGACCCTCGAGTCCCTTCTAGTGAAGAGAGTTCCTTGACCTGAGTAACTGCTAACCACACGTGGGTTTTCAGCAAATGACAGAGCTGTCAGGCTGCGTGTTCTACAGTCACTCTCATTATACCTGACAGATCATCTATGCATATTAACTGTCAGGGATCTCATGCACGTATACACGAGACATCTAAAATGCCATCTGCAGTGGGCGTCTAAAATAAACAGGAACCGCTGGAAGCTTCTTCCCTACTGTACGGTATAGGGAACTCTGCTCACTTTTACGCGGCAGCCTGGATAGGAGGGGTCTTGGGGAGAATGGATCCAGGTAGATGTATGGCTGAGTCACTCTGTTGTCCACCTGAAACTGTCACGACATTGTTAATCGCCTATATTCCCAATATAAAATAAAACGTTTTTTAAAAAAGAAGCTTCTTCCTTTATGCCTTGAATTTAATGAATGAGTATAAACAGAGCTAACACCCTAACAGAAAACAGCCACAACTTTGATTTGTAGCAATAATCAAAGGAATAACTATTTTATATCTGATCAATAACCATCTCAGCTCAAGCAAGATATCCCTGTTATCCAAGCTTGCTACCAGGTGAGGGTGAGGTTCCAACTGTCCCCTGAGGAGATGCCTGCATACCTGTCTGGCTCATACAGAAGCCAAGGTTAACACTGGCTTCAGACATACAGTTGCACCTTCACTTGCTCTGATCACCCAAGGATGGTGAAGAAAGAAAGGTGCAGATGGTCACAAAGATAGAGAAGAGATATAAAGGACTGTCCGTGGATCCCCAGGCTCCCTGGAGAGATGCAATGATAAAAGATGCCATGAGACAGACAGGTAGAGCAGAGGGGAAAAGGTCAGTTACTTCAACTCCTAGAATCTGAGGAGAGCTGAAGGAGCTGGGAACCAAAGCCAAGGGGAAGGGTCGACACAGCACTAGAGGGAGACTCTTCTCCAAGTGATCATACAAATTCAGTTGATCGTGCACAGGGCTTAGACAGAACGGCTAAGCAAAGAGCTATCATTGCCTGTTAGGGGCAGAGAGGATATCGGAGCCCAAGGAATCTAAGCTGGCCCACTATTCTTTTGACTCCAGACACCGGGGAGTAAGAGTCAGAGAGAAGGACACAGAAATATTCTTTATTTGATTAAGCACCCCATCCGACCCGCGCCAGCATTATCTCAGATAGCAAAGGCGGCTCTGAGCTCACAAGGCTCAAGAGATGCCGGAGTTTAAGGTGGTATCGCAAGGCGAAATCTAAAGATAGCCCAGTGCCAAGGAAGCACATTAAGTCACCTTCGGGGCAAATGGCTTGAGGGCCAAGACTGTGTGTTAAGGATTGAGGGGCTGTCAGAGGGGCAAGCGCCTTGGAGAGTGCAGGCCTCTCTCTGCCAAGGGCCCCCACGGCCCCTGCTCTTCACGTGCAGGGGACAGAGAACCTCTGAAGGCCCCGACAACAGCCGATGTAAATATCTGCATTTTCTTAAAACGAATCACACACGCACATCCCCACGCCTATTTCTTACCAAACCACAAATTCCAGCACAAATTGAAACCTTGAGGCAATTTGTTTTTTTAATGTTTTCCCAGGATATGTCATCTACTTCAGGGCCCACAACCTTCCTCTGTAGGGCAAATGAGGCGTCTTTTAGGCTTTGGGGTTCATGCAGGCTTTTTTGCAAATATTCAGCTCTGCCATCAAAGTGTCAAAACAGTCAGATCGAACGTCAAAGAGCAGCTGAGGCTGCGTTCCAATAAGACTCCCTTTACAGAAACAGGCCACAGATGGGATCCGGCCAACAGGACGTCATCTGCTGACCTCAGGCCTACATCGTTTCTCGTCAGCTCTGCCCTTAATCCCTGAATTCAGTATATTACTCCGGAGACACCCATCCTCAAATCAGCTTATTGCTCTAACATGAGCTATCTCACCTGAGTTTTCTGTCAAGCCACAGAATGCAAAATATTTTCATAATTATTTGAGGAAGACATTAAGGGAGTATCAGCTTTACAAGTGCATTGTCCTTTTAAATGACTATTCCCAGACAATAGGAGGAAAGAGCTGAGCAAAGAACACTGGCAATGGCCAACACCTGTAGGGCCCACCAACAGTAAATATTCACTAAGACCATTAGTGAGAACTTACAGTTAGGGCTCCAAACATTCTTCACACTGAAATACATGGTTCTACTGCTTCATCAAATAAGTGATGGTTCTAGAATTCCTTATGACAGCTCCAGACTAAAGACAACCCTCCATCTGATGGAACTTCACAAAGGCCACAATAATGCCTCCTGATGGTCTGAACTTTGGATACAATGCTTGTTTTTCATCGGCATCGTCCTGCAGTAGCTCAACAAATTTAAACTTGGCAAGGTGAATCCTAGCCCTATACAGAAGCATCTTCTGATGGTTCAACTTTTGGATACATTTCCCAAATACATGGGCATCCCTTCAAAGTGAGATAGAACATGTGTGATTTACGATGAGAGAGCCATTCATCTGAGGCCTCTGAAGGCTGGAAGGAGATACGGGGCAAGAAAGTCTTGGCTCAATTTTTTAAAAACCATGTAATTGTTAAGACTCTCCCATTTTCACACATGATAAAAATTTAATAGGTATAGTTCTTTTTTAATTAATTTTTATTGGAGTATAATTGCTTTCCAGGCAGCTTAGTGGTAAAGAACGTGCCTGCAATGCGGGCGACGCAGGAGACAAAGGTTCAGTCGCTGGGTGGGGAAGGTCCCCTGCAGAAAGGAAAGGCAGCCCACTCCAGTGTTCTCGCCCAGAAAATCCCATGAACAGAGGAGCCTGGTGGGCTACAGTCGATGAGGTCGCAAAGAGTCGGACACGACTTAGTGACTGACACACGCACACTCACAGCTGCTTTGTGATGTTGTGTTAGCTTCCGTTGCACAGAAACGCGAACAGCTGTATGTATACATGCGTGCTGCGTCGTCTCAGGCGTGTCCAACTCTTTGTGACCCCATGGACTGTAGCCCGCCAGGCTCCTCCGTCCTTGGGATTCTCCAGGCCAGAATGCTGGAGTGGGTTGCCATGCCCTCCTCCAGGGGATCTTCTCCACCCAGGGATGGAATCTGCAGCCCTGTGTATTACAGGCAGACTCTTGACCACTGAGCCACCAGGGAAGCCCCATAATGTATACATATATCCCCTCTATTTTGAATTCCTTTATTTCTTCAGAGTTGCTTCAAGTTACCTGGAGAACATTCTATATTAAACATTTGAAAAAAGGATGGCATATTAAAAACCTGGTGGGCTTTATGGCCGTCACTTTAAATAAGTCTATTCAAAAACCATTCACGAGATGATTTTCTTTGAGCAGAGAGTGTTTATTGCTTCAGTCTCCCTACCTACCCTCAATATCGATGATTCATCGCATGAATTAAGCCTCAAACTGAAGTTTCAAAGAATTCCTAAAGGCATCAGTACTAAAATTAAGCGCCACAGGGAGTCAGCTGTCAGTCTGTTCATTACTTCTGCTTTTTCTTACTTCCAGCTGCAGTAACTCAATGAGCGTTGATTTTCCATTTAGGCAAGGTAAGAAAAAAAAGAAAAACGTACAAACCCCTAAACTAGATATTGAACGCTGCTGCAACCAAAGGCTATCAATCACTAATTCATCTTTCCAAACCAAACGATAAACCCAAAAGATTTTTCCTCTTGCTTTCTGATATTTTTAAGTCACTTTGAGGTAAAATTTATCAGTGATAAAATGCACATGTTTTAAGAGTACAGTTCAATGAGTTCTGAGCAGTGAGAAGCTGTGAAACCACTGTGCCAATCAAGCTATTCCACCACCCAAAGCGGCCCTTGCCCTCACCCAGCCTGTCCCTCCTACCCCCACCCGGACCTCCAGCCCCTAAAGTCACTGCTCTGCTTTCTATCTTTGAATCTGTTTGTGTATTTAAAGCACTACCTGTGGGTTTTGACTTAGGGGAAAGTAGCGATATTTTGAGGGTACTTTCAGATTGTCCCAGGACCATGATTTCTGAAAACAAGGTGTTTATTCAACTTCACAGAGAAAACCCTAGTGACAAGCACTGCTATAAACGCATGCATTCAAACACGTATGGAGTAAGAGGCACTGCTCTCCGTTTGCGGGGTGGAAAAGGAAAAACACGGGGCTCATCCTTGCAAAGAAGCCATGCTTCTAGCTACAGGACCATGTGACCTGGGCTTAAGGCGGGCGGGGTAGGGGATCGGGTAGACACGGAGAAGGAGCCCCTGTCCGTCTGGGATGCAGGAAAAGACAGCATCTCGACTCCAAGCTGAGGACACAGCGTAGGCAAGAGGCAGAGTTCCACGCGGGGCAGATGGGGGTGGATAGGAACGGGGCCAGCGCCTGGGTGCCAGCACGCAGCTCCAGGACTCCTGTAAGAGGGGACGGGGACAGCCCACCGGCCGTCCAGAATGAGCTCTGCCAGCACCCGACAAGCCCTCGGTGCCCGCAGCTGGTGTGACCGCGTCCCGGGAGGCGCTCAAGAGAAGGCGGGGCCTGCGCAGGGCGGCGGGCTGGGGGCAGCGCTAGCTAACCACCCACCCCGGGCTCCCAGCTCAGCGGAGAAGCGGATGACGAAGCGGGGGTAAGACACGACCTTGGCCACACGGTTCTGAAGCACGACAGGAGGAAACAGCTGGGCCCCGAGCCGAGGCCACTTCCTCTCCCGGTCCTAACGACTGAGCACCTGTCCCCTCGGGGAGACGCGAGGTCACCGGGCGGCGAGACGCAGGCAGCGACACAGACCCCACGGAGGCAGGGCCGAGACGGGGGAGCGGGGTCGGGGGCAGGGGGCCCTCCTTCCTCCTACACAGAGCCTGGATTTTATCTGGGAGGTGAGGGGGCTTGTGAAGACTTCATAGGAGAGTTGTTATCCAGTCGCTCAGTTGTGTCCGACTCTGCAACCCCATGGACTGCAGCACGCCAGGCCTCCCTGTCCATCACCAACTCCCGGAGCTTACTCAAACTCATGTCCATTGAGTCGGTGATGCCATCCAACCATCTCATCCTCTGTCATCCTCTTCTCCTGCCTTCAGTCTTTCCCCATCAGAGTCTTTTCAAATGAGTCAGCTCTTCCCATAAGGTGGCCAAAGTATTGGAGCTTCAGCTTCAGGGAGAGAGGTTTCCCAACCATAACTGCATTATTATTATGTTGAGCTAGTTTAAAGAATATAGCATGAAGTACATTCATAAGATTGAGTACATTCATAGAAGTGATTCATCTCCATGATATATTTCCAGAACTTGTTCATTATCCCAAATAGAAACCCTATAGCCATTAAACAGGAACTCCCTACCTTCCTATTCCCCAAGTGCCTGGGAGCCTCTCTTCTGCATTTTGTTCCAAGGAACTACCTATCTAGGTAGGACCTCACGTAAGGGGAATCAGGTAATGCTTGTCTTTGGGTCTGGTCTGTTTCACTAAGCATGTGTTCAAGGTCCATCCAAGTTAAATTAAAGCAAGTTTCAGAATTCGTCCTTTTTATGGCTGAGTACTATTCCACTGTGTGTGTGTGTGTGTGTGTGTGTGTGTGTGTGTGTGTGTGTGTGTGTGTTTAAGCTTCCCAGCGGTGGGGATGAATTGGCAGGAGTTCAGCTGAAAGAAAAGGATGGGCAAGGCTGGAATGAAAGCTGTGGGGATGGAAGAAAAGGGAAGAGCGAATGAAGAGGACTTGGAGACAGGATAGCAGTACAGTGCGAGAGGAGAGCAAGGGAGAGAGCGAAGGAGGGACGAGCGAAAGATGCCCAGTTTCTGGTTCAGACCACTGAATGGAGGTAGCAACTTTGAGGAGCATGGCTCTGCTGGAATGCAGCGAGTGGGGAGCATGGTGCTGCTGAAATGCAATGGGTGAGGAGCGTGGCGCTGCTGAAATGCAATGGGTGGGGGGCATGGTGCTGCTGAAATGCAATGGGTGAGGAGCGTGGCTCTGCTGAAATGCAATGGGTGGGGGGCATGGTGCTGCTGAAA
>NW_011494921.1:1899994-1923867 GCF_000754665.1 Bison bison bison | reverse complement strand
AGAGATGGCCAGTATACTCTACATTTTGAAACTGTCTAAGCACTGGAGTCCTGACTTCCACGGGGTGCTTAGACAACGATTGAGAAACTAGCTTTACCACATACTTTTATTTATATGAAGTTATATTTCACCAAGTCAATTATTAGACAACAAAGAAATAGGTATTTTCATTAATAGGCCCTCTAGAAAAAATGGAGGCAAGGGAGGAGAACAGTGAATCACAGATGTTTAAGTTTATAGAGATTAAACCTTAACAGTATTCCCATTCTTTTCACCTTTGAAAAGCTACAGTCAAATACCCGTAAGGGGGTGTGTGGAGCCAAAATGATCACTAGGGCATCACATTGTCAAATAAGGACTGTCTCTGGGCCCACAGCCATTCCTTGCCTCGTAAATTCCTTTCTCACTCAACACCAGGCTGTAATTATAAAATCAACGCAGGGGAACGCTGGATTCAGCTTCTCTCCCTTTCTTATTTACTCATCAGAGCTCCTTGCTCCTCTGTGAACAGACACGTCTCTAAATGGTACAACCTTAGATGGTGGGCACTTCTTTATAAATGACACAGCATTAAAGGCCACACCTACTCTCACTCATTCTCGTTTTATCTCAACTAAAACAATTCAACTTTCCAAGGAGGGGCAAACTGAAATGTGAAGTTATGAATGATCCAAACCTTTATACCCAAGACCGTGCACAAAGCATTTAAGCTGGCTGGGAGGAAAAAAATTTAGCAATTTAGGACACAGTGTTCACCACCTACTTTCACCAAGTACCTTCAAAGCAAAAAACACTGTAAAAATACAATCTCTGTGTCAAATAAAAGTAATAACTCATTTTATTTTAAAACTTGACATGTAAATGACTTCTGTAATTAACAAAAATTCTTGTTAAATATTAAAGCTTAGAGGTCTCGTTATCAAATAAAGAACAATTTACTTCCAAAACTTTGAAAATTATGTAACCTTTTTAGAATATAAATACATATTCTAAATATAGCATGTATGTGTGGCAATATATATGTGTCATGATCTGTTAGGATATTTATATATATATATAGGTCACATAAGATCCAATCCATTTTGTGGAAACTAACAGAGACAGACAATTCTTAAGTCAAACTGGTTTTGTTACAGAATTACTGCAATTTTTCTCCATCACATCAAATACATTCAATTCTAGAGGAAGTAAAATATTTAAGCCAGGTTTTTAAACAACTGATAGTCACAACATCTGAGTTAATCAGTAATGGCCAAAACTTAAAAACAATTTCTACCAATGCCTTTTGCAATATCCTTTTCATACTTTTTTGGTTTGAATAAAGTCATCCTAGAGTATTTTGGACTTGAGTAAGTAGGGAAGTTGGTATTGTTAGTCACAATATTTGGATTTTTTTGTGTTAAGTACATCTGTATAGACATAATACTTAACTAAAACTACTTAAAACATAAAACTGTGTATCTTTATAGGACAGAATACTTATTTTCCAAAGCTAGCTTCCCTATTGGCTCAGATGGTAAAAAATCTGCCTACAATGCAAAAGAGACCTGGGTTTGATCCTTGGGTCAGGAAGATCCCTAGAAAAGAGCACAGCAACCCACTCCAGTGTTCTTGCCTGGAGAATCCCATGGACAGAGGAGCCTGGTGGGCTACATCCATGGGGTCACAAAGAGTCGGACCTGATTAAGCAACTAACACATTCATTTTTCACACATGTATAGACATATTACCTAATCAAAACTACTTAAAACATAAAACTATGAACCTTTATAGTACAGAACACTTATTTTCCAAAGCTAGCAGCTCAGTTAAATAAAGTAATTGATAAGTCTTATTTGGTGAAAACGACTAGCCCAGTTCACTAAGGCAAATATTACGTTTACCAAATAGTCATGGACTGATACTACCCTGTTTCCTCAAATCTATTTAACCTACCAATAACTTACTATAAGAGTTCCAGTTTCATTTAAGAAAAAAATCTCTATAACTTATCTTTCTTAGAATATTCATAAAATGTATCTAAAACCAGGAAGCTAATATTTTGTAAATTACCCAAACTCTGAGTTTCAAACAGTCTGATTTAATAAGCATTCATTTAGTAAGTAGAAAGCAAATTAAAATAGAGTCTTTCAGGCCAGAAAATAAAACCGATAGGATTTTAGAAGCCAACTCTCGATAGAGCCCACCTATGCTAGGTCCTGCCTGGTTTTCAAGCATTCATTTTCAACTACGAAGTGGTAATTCTCTATGCTTCACATTGCTGAGCTTTTGTCATTCTGCTCTTATTTTACGAGTACCTTTAATAACACAGTAAATCTATATCTGCTTAATTCAAGATACTCTTTCAAAGCAGAAGAAATGGTTAAGCATATTTCAAATCTTTATGCCAGTTACACAGTGGCAGCCAGCTTCCTCTGTTCCTGGTTCTATGCTTCTTCTAGTAAACTCAATGACTTTTACCAACAGAGAAAATAGCTGTTTCCTTGCTTTATGCATATTATGACATTTTTCATAGAGACATAATAATAATAGGAATAAAACAACAAATACAGATTTAAATGAAAATGGACGTCTCACTGGCCATTAGCTGATGTAGGTCATGGGAATCAGATTACATTGGTTTATTGAGACAGCCAGTCTATTTCAGAAAATAATTCTCTAATGCTCTCAAAACACCGAGTAAGTTAAAAGAAGGTCAAATTTAACCTACATCAAAAGGAGGGAAGAGGGAGCAAAGCCTTAAGGAAATTCAACTGTAAGGTGATTCACAGGGACCCACTGCTATAGCTGCAAACTCAATCCAACTTCCACCAGAACTCCTGTCCTTCAGATGCTCGCTTGAACTGTTGCAACTGCTCGTTTCCAATCTAGTGGAATGTCAATGAGACTGCAGATCCAGACTCGCACACAACACGGTTTCCTGAGGAAGCCATCCCACAGCTGACACCACTCAACCCGAGCGCTGTCTGTGAGTCTAGCCCGTTTGTTTTTCTTTAGCTGATAGGCTCTTGGGGCCAAAAGGACTATGCATGTTTAAAATGCCATCTATCCCCGAAGCTGGATTATAATAAGCAGATAAAGAGACAGGAACATTGTGAAAACAATTTGAAGAGATTTTTCTTTCTGTCCATCAATCCAGAATAGGGCAATACATCATCCAGGTGACCCTTTCCAATCATGGCTACTTTCAAAATCTGATTGCCATCTGCATTAAAAAAAACAACTTTATTCATAAGATAAAGTATCAAATACACTGGGAACACCAACTCTGTTCATCTTGAATGTGGTTAGCAAAACACTCATGCAAAAGTGCTCCGTTCCACAAATCAGCAAGTCTTCATTCGTGCGATCAGCCATCCAGTGACTTATTTAACACCCACTATGCGCCAGGCACCGGAGCAGATGATACGGCCTGTGGGTACGTATACAATCTTCTTTCTGTCGTGCCTGGCTTGAAGCCCACGCTCCAGCCACTCGGAGGCACTTGCGTTTCTCTAAAAGCTAATTCCTCTCTCACTGCTGAGCTTTTGCACACACATCATTCTCCTAGCTTGGGGTGCTGTCCCTCCCTCTTTCAGTAGGGCAACACTCAGCCCAAATGCCCACCACCAACTCCAAGAAGCCTCCCCCCATCTTTCCACCTGGGTTAGATGCTCCTGCCATGTGCTCTAAGGAGCCCTTTTTATAATGATCATATTTCATTTACTTGTGTCTGCCCCACTGGAAAGGGAGCTCGTCAAGGGCAAGAACCTACACGCAGCCCGTATTTGGCCAAGTGAGGAGCTCAGTGGCCTCTCCTCCACCCGAAAGAATGCCCTAAGACACGACCTGTCTTGTATTCGTTCCTTAGTATCTCGGCAACGGCTGGCATTCAGTGAGTGCTCAATAAATGCTTGGAGAATGAATGAAACCTAATTGGAATCAGGTCATTTTTGAAAAATTGAGGATGCATGGTCACCAGTGTGTGTAGGCAGTTCCGAAACCATGAACATGACTGGATTCACCCATTAGCAGTATGCTTGATTTTCTCTTCCCAGAATGGTGAGAATGGTGAGTTCACTGAAGAAGACAGTTACTATGTTGGTAACTAAACTTAGACGTTAAACTTGTACTTCGACAAAATAATTTAAATCTATGCCTCATAATGTCCACCGGAGGCTGAACAAATGAATTTCTGGGGTATGTGGTTCTGAGGCAAATATCTGCAAAAGCTCCCTGGGTGATTGTGTTGCCAAATAAGGGCCGAGAGCCACTGAAAACTCCTCACTCTACCTGAAAAAGGGCTCTAATCATCTACCCCCAACAGGCACTCCTTAACACTGCTCTTGAGAGAACAAATCAGGAGGGAAGTGTGTCATTCTCTATAAAGCTACTTATGACTTTACCTTCAACCCAGTATTTCTACTTTTAAATATTCAGTCTGAAAATATACCTCCAAAATACAAAATAACATGTTCACATGGTAGTTCCTTCCTTTCATCATTATCTGCAGCACCAGTATGCTGGGGAAAGTCATCCAAATCCCCATTCATGGAAACTAATTGTGTCTGTTCCCCAGTGAGTACCACGTGGCCATGCAGAAGGGGAAAGACGCTATGAGCTGCTCTGGACGAGGCGAGAAGACAGCAAGGTGAAAGATCAAGAAGGAGAGTAAAAATATTTTTTATTGCTTATTTATTTGCTTATTTCTATGCAAATAAACAAAAGAATAAATTCATTAATGTAAATGGTCATCAGTAAGTGGACAGATGGCAACGGAGAGAAAGGATACGGGGCTGCGGCCTCTCAGTGTATCTTTTGTACAGCTGTGACTCTTAGGTCATGTAAACATTTTACACATCCCTCAAAATAATTAAAGAAGACGGGGGGTAAAAGTCAACCCTAAAATCAAGTATAAACAGAAACAAGGGAAGTGATCTCAGATGGACAGCACAGCTACATTCAGTAGCTACTGAACATAAACGCCTGGCAACTCTTAGTCGGGTGCATTCTTTACTAGTAATAATGATGATGATGATGATGATACCTGTCAAGCAATTTTGAACCTTACTTAATTGGTTTGTTGTTGGTATTGGTGCCAGTGTAGTAGTAACTCTGAAACTATTTTGTACATACTACCTGCTAAAATAAGCAATTATATTGCTGTTGTTAGGAAAGAAGGTTTTCACACGGTAGGAAAAGGGGATATAAAAAAAATACTGAAACCAGGGAAGGTAAAAAGGAATCAGTTGTGCTGAATACAAACTGGAACCACAGGCATACAATCACAATTTAAAATAGTATATATGTATTTCTAAGTTTTGTCCACTGTAAAAGTCTAGAAACAATGACAGTCCAGTAACAATAAGCATGCTTCAACCCTAGATCTTGGTTTCTCAATACTATTTCTCACTAAAAAGAACCTGAAATCCTTGGGAAATGGCTGATTTCAGGTCCAGAGCAGAGAAAATACAAAGTGAGAGCCGGGATCATCCCACAGTGCCATCAAGTAAGAGTGATGGGGGTGTGTCAGAAGCCACAAGGGTTAGCCTGAAGGTGCTCAAACTGCCGCAAACCTGGCAACCTCTGAACATGGGGAAGAACAACCGTCTGAATGTTGGTGTCTCCCTGAAACTGAAGCTCTAAGCCCAAGGTGATGGTGCTTGAAGGTGGGGCTGCTGGGGGCAATTGGGTTGAGATGAGGCGGTAGGGTGGAGCCTTCATGATGGGATCAGTCCTTTCTAAGAAGAGGAAGATGGTAGAGCGTTCTCTCCACAAAGCGCGGACGGTGAGAGAGCAGACGTCGGAGAACCAGGAAGCGAGCACTCACCGGGAACTGAACCTGCCCAGCCCTTGACCTTGAACTTCCCTGCGTCCAGACTGACCTTGAACTTCCCTGCGTCCAGACTGGGGGAAATAATTATTTGCTGTTCACGCCACCCAGTCATCCAAGATGACTAAGACAAAGCAACAGTTTACAAGACACTGGATTATAAAACGATCCGTGACTCCACAGTGATACTCAAACGGAAAAAAAACAGAAAGAGGAGTTAGGGAGGAAGAGTGTTGTTTTATAACTAACAAGTGCTAGTTTATAGATGAAAAAACCACCGATTAAATCTAAAGAACACCATTTTCCCATCTCCAGCACAGTGACTGATTTAGCCAAAGTCCATCAACAGATACTAAAATCACTGGGGGGAAGGTTTTTCAAAGACAGGGTATTTACTTGCCTCAAAGAATCAGTGCTCGGATTGCTTATTAAATGGTAAAAAGTCATCCTTACGATGCACAGATTGGGCAGACAGCACCTTTAACCAAAGATCTAATTCACCACACGTGTCACCGTCCTTCAGTGGTGACGCAACGGAATATCGTTAATATCAAAATGTCACCAACTCCCAGAGTTCACTCAAACTCATGTCCATTGAGTCGGTGATGCCATCCAACCATCTCATCCTCTGTCGTACCCTTCTCCTCCCGCCTTCAATCCCGCGTCAGGGTCTTGATGGACAGGGAGGCCTGGCGTGTTACAGTCCATGGGGTCACAAAGAGTTGGACACAACTGAACGACTGAACTGAACTGAATCAAAATGTCATCTTGATTTCACCACAAGGGTGCAAGATATGTAGGGCTGGTATGGGCTCCTCAGAACGGTCAATGCCGTGGAAAGGCAGAAAAAGGGGGGAGGGGGCAAGGAGACCATTCTGTAACAGATTACAAGAGACTAAGAAGATGCGTAATTAAATACGATGCCTGAACTCAGGTGTGACCCAGGATTGAGGTGGGTGTGGGGGGAATGCTATGGTGATAAAGGATATTGTTGAATATGGACTGTATATTTAATGACATTACCAAATTAATGGAGAATTCCTTGAGTGTGGTGAGTGTGATTTTGCGGGAGCATGTCCTGACACATGCTGGGTTGAAGTGTCACGATGCTGCAAAGGTGGTGAAGCCTTAAACTCGTCCCATTCCACCTGTTTAGTTGGTCCTTTTATGTCTAAGATTATAGGTGAGAGGAAGCCTCGATACAGCTACAGCAAGTCTCTCACACTTCTAGAAAAACTGCCAATCACCCTTTAGAAATTAGCATGGTGATCCACAAAAATAAAACTCCCTGACTGAACTCTACTAAGATTCAAACATTCAAGTCTTGACCCTCAGCACCTCAGAGTGTGGCTGTATTCAGAGAGTCTTCAAAGAGGTGATTCAGGTAAAATGAGCCCACTAGGGTGGCCCTAATCCAGGGTGACGATGCCCTTATAAGACGGGGGAATTGGGGACGGGCAGGTATTTTGGAGACCACGTGAAAACACAGGGGAAAGACGGTCATCTACAAGCCAAGGAGAGAATCCTCCGAAGCAACCCACCCTGTGGACACCTTGACTTGGCCTCCCGAACTGTGAGAAAATAAATTTCAATCTGTGCTTCTCACTGCGGCATCCAGAGCAAACTCACCCACTGAACGTGGTGCCTGTCTCGATTAAGCTTCTATTTTGCCAGGCAAAGGGTCTAGAGCAGCTCCTAGCTCACAGCGCCCAAACGCACTCTTTCCCTCCAGACTCCTCAGGGCTGGCCCGCAGGGTCCTTCCATGCAGGCCCGTTAATCACATCTCCCCCCATCCCTAGGCTCCGGGACGCCCTCCAACTCCTGGTTCCCACCTCTGTGCCTCTCTGAGGAAACATACAGGATGGTCCTCCTGCCTTGAAGGTGTCCCTTCACAACCTCTGCAAAATTGGAGGCTCTCTCCTCCTCAGCCCCTCAGCTCTTTGTCAGCACCTAGTAAGATGCTTCCCGTGAAGCATTAAAACTACATGTTCACTCACAACTCTTCCCCAAACTCTGGGGCCTCTAGAGCAGGAGGTGCATGTTCTTCATGCATAGACCACAGCATTTAAGCACACGCCAGGCATCTATATCTTCAGCAAATTAAGTTAACATGAAATACAAACAATCCTATACCGTCCATTTCAGCCTCGTCTGGCTTTTCACTTACTCAGCATGTTCAAGGGTCCAGAGCAGCAATCACCAAAAGGACTCTAAAGATCAGCCCCCTAACCAAAGGCAGAGGAGTAACACTTAAATCCCTCCATTTCAGCCTGTACTTGGAGCCAGCCAGATTTTCATTAGCATTAACAGAAATGAACCTCAGAGAACTGAGATTAAATGAAACATATCTCAGAGTGAGCTTAAACCAACCTCTCTTTCCAGAATAAACTGCTGTAATCCTTCTGAAGTGCCCGGCCAACCACTTCTCCTGTCCAACCTGGCTGCAGAGCATCTACGCACAGCCAGAGAGCGTCCCCGACGGCTGTACCACCGCAGAAAGCATGAGCTGGAAGAGCCACCACCGACGAGGCCGGCCCTGGAGGGCGCAGGGAGGGCAACATGCAGACTGGCGCCCAGACTCTGTTCAAAGCCCCCCGAGGCCCCTGCTCTCACTCCACATCCAGATCCATCAGCGTCTTAACCCACCCTTTCCTCGTGTCTCAACTCTTCGCCTCCCAACGACTCCCTCCTGGAGGACACTTGCCGTGTTAGAGCCTTTTATAGGTTGATGCTCCTTGATCCTCCACTGACAATTTTTCCCATTTACTCTTTCGTTCTTGTCCCCACTGGAATATGCCTTTGTGATAAAGACAACTGCTGCTGCTGCTGCTGCTGCTAAGTCACTTCAGTCGTGTCTGACTCTGTGCGACCCCATAGACGGCACCCTAACCCTGGGATTCTCCAGGCAAGAGCACTGGAGTAGGTTGCCATTTCCTTCTCCAATGCATGAAAGTGAAAAGGGAAAGTGAAGTTGCTCGGTCGTGTCTGACTCTTAGCGACCCCATGGACTGCAGCCTACCAGGCTCCTCCGTCCATGGAATTTTCCAGGCAAGAGTACTGGAGTGGGTTGCCATCGCCTTCTCTGGATAAAGACAATATAAGCTGCCAGTTCACCTTCAACCTCTTCACCCATCTGCAATCCAAGCTGACCTTTGCCATCTTACACAACTTCAATAAACATAATGATTATCCACCTTGTTGCAGAATACCAAATAACTTCCCCCTCCCCTAAATCACTTGCAAGTTTCATGCCAGAGGTCCCATGACCCTCGTGTACTCAACGTGTTTCCTAATTCACTGCAGTAGGACCACTGACATGAGGAAATTTACACTGATACGCTACCACAGACCACACGCACATTTAATCAAATGTCCTAATACACAAGGGTAGGACCCAGAGTCACAGGCTGTATTTACTTGCCATGTTTCTTTATTCTTCTTCCATCTGGAAGAGGTCTTCAGTCTTCCCTTTCCTTTATAACCTTGACAATCTGAAGATTACCATCAATTATATTTTGGAGCACAACACAAAAGTCGTGTCTGATTCTTTGAGACCCATGGACTGTAGCCCACCAGGCTCCTCTGTCCATGGGATTTTCCAGGCCAGAATACTGGAGTGGTTGCCATGTCCTTTTCCAGGGAATCTTCCTGACCTAAGGATCGAACCCGTGTCTCCTGTGTCTCCTGCACTGGCCAGCGGGTTCTGTATCACTGGGGCCCACCTGGGAGTTTGTCTGATGTTTTCTCAGGAAGAGATTATACATTTTTGTATACATTATTACCTGAGATTATACATCTCAGGTTATACATTTTTGGTGGGGAGAGGGGAGATATTACAGAAGCAATGCTATCATCTTCCCCTTCTATCTTAGCACGTGATTGTATTATAGCTACTTGATCACTCCTGTCTCCAAGATTTCTCCAAAGTAAAGTTCCTCTTTAATCCCTCCTTTTGTATTTAACAAGTATTTTGTGGAGAGATAGCCTGAAGCTATGTAAATCCTATTCCTTATCAAGCTTTAACTCCCTGATTTTGTTTTTACTTTAACATTTCTTTCCTGAATTAACCATTACATGATGATTACCAATGATGACTGTTAATTCTACCTTTTATTCTACATTTATTAGTATTATCTATCTTTGATAGAATGTCTTATTTTCCTTATTTATTTTATTCATACTAGTATGGATTCACCGACTTTATATTACTCAATGAATTGTGATTCATTACTGCTATATTTATTTTGATGCTGAAAACGACCCAGGTTGGGCTACTGGGAGCTTCTTCAACCTGACTGCTATGTCCTTCTGAAATGACCCCACCATTCTTTGAGCACTTCTTACTTTCTGGCACAAAAAGGTGTTTTAGGCTCATCTTATATTTCCCCTCCCCCAGGCCCAGAATGGCGTTTAGAAACCAAGACTTGGCTAATAGGTGTGCTCATGGCCACTGGATATCTCTGCTCTGGGGCCTGTAAGTAGACACATCTAGAAAATACATGTAACCTCGGCGCTCTCCTGGAATGTTCAGAGTTTTGCTCCTATGAAGCAGAAAATCCTCAGCATCAGTCAAGCCTCCTGGAACCCTGCAGCTTGAACTGGTCTGTCTTTTCTCTGTAGCCCACAACCCTGAGGACCTGAGCCTGCAAAATGGGGTCCATTCCTCACAGCTCCCCCTCTTCCACAGCCTCACACTCTGGGGTCTGGAGCCGCCTAGTTCCACCTGATGAGTCGGCCTTGGTCTCGCTGCTAGGCATAGGAGCTCCTGCTTCTAACTCCTTGACTTCACAGGCGAACTTTCAGAGTCCCTGGGTCCCAGGCAGCCCAAGAGCCAGGCTTGCACTGAACACAACTCCATTTCAGCTCCCAGAATCCAGCATCTCAGCTACCTGTTTGCTTCAACCCTCGTTGAAAATCAGCACCAAAAAGTATTTAAATTCTTAATTGTAATCCACCTTAAACCTACATTAGGGGCTTCCCTGGTGCCTCAGAAGGTAAAGAATCTGCCTGCAATGCAGGAGACCCAGGCTCGATCCCTGGGTCAGGAGGATTCCCCTGAAGAAGGGAATGGCTACCCAGTCTAGTATTCTTGCCTGGAGAACTTCACGGACAGAGGAGCCTGGCGGGCTACAGTCCCTGTGGTAGCAAAGAGTCAGACACAACTGAGTGCCTAACACTTAACCTACATTAATCTCTAATGGATAAAAAAAAAATTCAATTGTGAAGCAAAGTATCTTTCTGGTTTGTGAGGGTGATATTTTGGATCCAAGGTCAGTGCTCCTCGACACTTCTGAGCTTCTTTTCTTCTTCTACCTCTGACACCCCATTTTCTAAATCACTGTTATTCCCCCCTCTACTGATCTGCACAGCTTGTATCCCCGGAAGCACGTGTCTGTCCAGGTAACCTTGAGATGACCTGTAAGTCTTCTGGCCCTAATACCTACTGCAGGAGCCTGATTACGGGTGAGGAAGACAGGAGAAGCAGCCATTCATAGGAAAGGCGATCAGCAGTCAGCCTCAGTCCATTTTAGATTCCATCTTCTGCCTTTTAGAAATTCCTACAGGGTTCTCTACATGATGGATGTTTAATAACATTGTCAGGCTAACTAGCAGTGATTTCTAGTGGGTATCCATAAAAAGTCACTACGAAGGCCTATAATTTTGGCCCTTAGAGTTTTCATTTTTCCAAGGTGGGAGAGTCAGGTAATAAATATCTTCAGAACCACAATGTGATACGACAATAGCTATTAGGGCTCAAGGAACCAATATCCATGAAATAATCCCTTACCCATTAATAACAGTTACACAGTGTCATAGCCCAGAACTAGGCTGGGCTGCAAACCTTCCATCTTTACTGAAGAATAAATAAACAAAGAAGCACCAGCTGCGCCTGACTTTTCTTAGTGTGAAGTAGTAAGATCTTTGTTTCCATCACTGCAAACATGAATCCATGAATTCTGAGTCAAGGCCTCCCTTTTCTAGCCTAATGATTCTCAATTTTGGAGGGTTACAGATGGTTTTGAAAAAGTGAGGAAGGGTACATATCCCTCCATGTCTGAGAAGGTAGAGGTGCAGAAAAATACACATAAGCACACAAACAGAACTGTGTCTATAACTTCACGGAGTCTGATCACTGAAGCCCCGATAAAGAATGCCCTAGGCCATTGCTTCTCAGACTTCAATGTGCCAATGAATCACCAAGGCTGTTTTGAGTGGCTATATTCTAGAATAGAAATGAACATACTTTTTTCTGTACAGGGAGAGATGGTAAATTCTTTAGGTCCTGTGGATCTTACTGTGTCTGTTGCAACTATTCAGCTCTGCCGCTGGAGCAGGAAGCAGCCATATACAATAAGCAGTATATACAACACGGTGCCTGTGTTCTAATAAAACTTTATTTATAGAAACAGGAGTCAGGCAGGATTTGGCCCAAGGGCTACACTGGAAGGTATTATTTTAAAGTCAGAACAAGGACAATAACAGCAAATCATAAAACTCAACTCAGTTATTTTTTTTAAGGATTCGCATTTATTTTTACCACAAATCTTGTCATAGTCACCCTGCTATGTACTTACCCAGCAATTCCCATCACTACATTTCTTCCTATTGAACAATGTGTTATGAACAAGCCATTGTTCCATTTTTCAGCCGACACAATAAGGATCAGAATAATTCCACATTATGAACATTTCCTGAAAGACCTCTTGCGGCCCAGCTCTCTGACTCGCAGCGAAGTTCTATTAACTGAGGGCTGACCACGCGCACGATGTGGAAGCAGAGCGCAGCCTCTCGTGTTCCCAGCCGCCCGCTGCTTCTCTGCTGTCATTTCGTTAATAAGCCTGGCAGCTGTCAGACTCAGGCCAAGAGTCACAGGGCTGTTTCCCCGGAGACTTGTTTCCATAAAAATTAGGGCCCACAGGCAGCTCCTCTCTGGCAGACCCTTCCTTCGTGGCCAAAGGTTAAACGCACGACTACGGAGTGCCCTCCCGGGCGACCGCCACCCAGTCACTTGGTTTCCTCATAGGCTCTGGACAGACCCGAACGGGCGTCCTGAACATCCATCAGGCACAGCCACCCGACTCCTCAGAACGGGAGAGGGTTAGGTGGGGTTTCCTCCCAAGTGTCCTGCATCGTAAAGCTCAGACCCGGCTAGGTGCCAGCCGACCAGCTCCGGAGAGGCTGATAGAATGGCTCACGCGGGCTTGTACCAGGGGAATGTGGATAACCACTTCTGAGCGATTGGTAAGACTATTTTCTTTAGGACTCATGCACACTCCCACAGAAAAACCAGCTCCGGCTAGAAATGACTTAGGTTCCCAGTGTTATTTCTAGCCATTTCTATTGGTTTCTCAAGTCAAGCCTCCCCAAATTAGATATCAACTTCCCTTAGGAATGGCGCTCTGGTATAAAAAGCCCTGACGGTATTCCAGTAAGACTCTACAGAGCACAGATCAGGTTATCATTTTGTATGAGAGCCAAAGTCAAATTCATGAGCAAATGTCTTCCATAAAATCCCAAATAATTCAAAGAGTTATCAGGAACAGAACGCTGGAAATAATAAAAATGACCCCGTAATGCCCCCCTTCACATGGCAAAGGCCGGTGGTCGGCACAGCCTGGCGTGATGAGCCACACCTGCGTTGGTGGGCTCTGTGCGCTCGTTCTGCTATTCAGTGTCAGAAGCCTGTTTGGGTCTGCTGTGTTCACAGCAGAACGTTTTACCTGGAAGGGAAGCTCCCTTTCCTACACTCCCAGCACACACAGTCTACCAAAGTACTCATCTCGCATCTACCCAGTGACTCTGGAGGGTGATGAGGAGTTAGAGGAATAAAGCAACTCCAGTAATATATATACATATTTTTAAGGCGTATTGAAAGCATGGGTCTGTGGGTCGTTTGTGCTTAAAACTTTTACCTCCAAGGAGAGCAGTAAGATGCAGTAGAACTTGTTCTCTCAAAGGAATTTGCAAAATGCATGTTATCCTAGTTTTTAAAGTGCTGATGACCACTTTAGATATTCACAATGGCCTTGCAAAAAGGTATTTTATTCACCTACTCACCCTAGTGATGAACAATTTATGCAGGGCAAGTAACAAAGGGCCTATTTCATTCATTTTCTCTATTCCTCCCAGGGGCCAGAAGTGGATCTGAGGGCAGAACGATGCTGGTGACACTGTAGGATTTTTATGCCAGGAGAGAGGCTGGGTTAAGAAGATTTTCTTGTTCATTTACAGGGGTGACAGCTCTGGCCGTGCTGTGGAGGAAGGGAAATGCTAGGGATGTGAGATAAAACTCGGTGAACAATGAAGTCAGCTCAGGGTGCCAGCTATCTTGCCAAGCCCACACGCCAGCCCCATGCCAGCGGGGCATACAGAGCGTGCCCTTCAAGCCGCCACTCAAACCAGCCACCTGGGAGCGTCTGTGCTAGAAAACATCAACCTTTCATCTAATTAGGCGCTGAAATTTAACATTTATCGTCAAAAAGTTTTCTTCCCTTACAACAGGTTCCGACAGCTTTTCTATCAGCTCACCTTACGTGGGTAGATACATTTATCTGTACTTGCCGCACTGCCCCGTTTGGGTGACTACCCTCCAAGCACTCACACACCCACTCTTCGAGACACTGGCTTCCTACTGCAGAGGCAGAGGCAGCTGGGCTGACAGTCTTCCCAATTAAAACCATCTCCTAATAATCTCTGCATATGGTGAACCTGACCATGGTTGTCTAGTCCCGTGAAAAGTGCAAAGTGTTAGTCGCTGAGTCATGTCCAAGTGTTTGCAACCCCACGGAAATGGGTAGCCATTCCCTTCTCCAGGGAATCTTCCCAACCCAGGAATCAAACTGGGGTCTCCTGAATTAAAGGCTGATTCTTTACCATCTGAGCCACCAGGGTAGCCCGTTTAGCCTTGAAAGCCTGCTCAAAAAATTTAGCCAATGCGCACTTTATAATTCTCAGTCCAGCAACGTTGGCTCAACGTGGGCTTTTTCCTAAGCCTTTTTTTTAAAATCCCCAAAGACTATCTTGAAAAGTGGCGACACTTTCCACTTCTCACGGAAAACCGAAACAACCAAGGTACAAGGGTCAGTCTTCTCCGCCTCTCCCACCGCTGTGCCCACACGATCTCATCGAATCCAGTCTCAGCCCAACCTCAGGCCTCGCTTGGTGCTGTTCCTACTGCAAAGAGCCTTTTCACCATCTCCTTGGCTGGACAACTCTTCGGCCGAGAGGTTGAGGTGGGGTGAAAGGTGGTCCCAGAACACACGCACCCTCTCGGAGCACAGCCTTCCCCTGCCCGCCACGTTCTCCCACGTCTTTCCTTACACGACGTTTGCTGGAATGGAAGCCCCAAGGACTCATAACATCACCTCATCAGTAGGAAGGCAGACAAAGCGGTGCACTGACATCCAGGAGCACTGAACTGTCCAAAGAGAGGACTCAGCTTGGCCCGAGCCGGGGCCCCTGCACCTTGCAAATTCACTGTTCAGAATCGGAAACTCAACTTTGGCGGCTAATCAGTTTCAGGCCTCCTGCAAGTCATTCGCCCTCACTGATTTCAGACGTCTGATAAGCAAAAACACCTACACCGATCTCAGAATGTTGCTCTGAGGATTGAACGGGTTAGGAAGGCACCCGCTGGGCAGCCTGTAACAGCTGCTCGAGAAACACTGGCGCATCTCCCCGACGCATCGTCTAACTCACTTTAGGAGTAACGGTGACATTGCCAACAAGAAAACAGAACTTTCAGAAATAAATAGAAAGAAAGAAGTGAGTGGGCGGGCACAAGGAAGACCTAACAGAATAGCACAAAAGAGAAAAAACACACCTCACAGGGCAGCAAAACCTCTAACACACCAGCAAACCGGCTTCGCTAAAAGAATGCTTTCCATTTGCAGAAGGTCTGCTTTTGTGGCTGGCCTGAAACCCTCTGCTTGATGGCATAACATGCAGCGTTGCTCTAAAAAGGTTTGGTGTCGTTATAGTCAAGCTGCTGAAAGTGCCCAAAGTCTCTTGGCTCAAAACAAATTCCTACAAGTGTCCTGAATCTGTTAACGACGCAAAGATGGTTTTGCATCAACGGAAAATACCGGCATTGCATATTCTGCCTTGAGGCTTACTCTCGAAATCACGACAGCCACGGTGTAAACATTTCTTTTTCTAAAACATACCTCAGAGGAAGCCAGCCAGCAGGGTGATATAATTTGAAACGAAAAACTGCCATTCAAACATGGACAACAGTCACATCTGACTTCACCACTGGGGTTTCTCATAGACTTCTCATGGAATGGAATTCTTGCCCCCGCCCCCAGCCACCCACAGACCTGCTCTCCCCACAATCCTCCCCATTTCAGTTACTGACTCTGCGTCCCCAGAACAGCTCCATCCTTCCAGCAGCTCAAGCCAAACCCCTCAGCATCCTCTGGGTCACCTCTCTCAGACACACCTCATATTCCATCTACCTCCCTCAGCTTCATCTTTTTAAGAAGGTCCTAAATCTACTCTCTGCTCCACTGACCCCACCTTGGTCCAAGCTCCCACCCCTCTCACCTGGCACATTGGTCCTGTCTCTCTGGCCCTGTCCCCTTCTTCACTCCTGCTGCCTGCTCCCAGTATCGCATCCAGAGGAATGTTAGCCGCTCGGTTGTGTTAGCTGCTTAGTCGTGTTCCACTCTTTGCAGCCCCACCGGCTGTAGCCCGCTAGGCTCCTCTGTCCATAGGATTCTCCAGGCAAGAAGACTGGAGTGGGTTTCCATGCCCTTCTTCAGGGGATCTTCCGCACTCAGGGATCAAACCTGGGTCTCCTGAGTTGCAGGTGGATTCTTTACCATCTGACCCACCAGCAAAGCCCACAGGGCATGACAACAAAAGTCAGAGCAAGGGATTCCCTGGTGGCTCAGTGTCTGCCTGCCGATGCAGGAGACACAGGTTCAATCCCTAGTCAGGGAAGATCCCACATGCCTTGGAGCAACTAAGCCCAGGCGCCACAACTATTAAGCCTGTGCTCCAGAGTCTGGGAACTGCAATCACCGAGCCCACGCGCCACAACCACAGAAGCCTGAACGCTCTGGAGCCCGAGCTCCTCGACAAGAGCGTAGATCCACCCTCTGCAGCAGAGAAAAGAAGATCCAGCACAGCCAAAAATAAATAAATAAAAATTTAAAAAGTCAGAGGAAGCTGCAATAATCACCTTCCAGAAGCCCCACAAGGGCCACTCGTGTGAAAAGTAAAACCCAAGCCCTTGCAGGGCCCGCAGGACGCCTGCTGTCCGACCCCATCGTACGCCAGGGACCACCCCTGCCCCACCCACCCAGCTCCCTCCGTCCCGGCCCTGCCTCTGACCCCATCGTGCGCCAGGGACCCCACCCACCCTGCTCCTTCCGTCCCGGTGACCCTGCCCTCTGCGTAGACTTCCCTAGATGCACGTGTGTCTTCCCGCCTGGGCTCCGGCAGGTCTGTGCTCAGCCCCCTTCTTAGACAGCCTCTCTGCCGGCCTGTGCACAGATTCCAACGCTCCCAGCATCCCCTCTCCCCCTCTTTGGTTATTTTTCCCCAGACAGGTACCACTTTCTAACACTTTATGTAAGCGATTTATTCGGTTTTGCATGGAGTCTAAGCCCCCAGAACACGAGTTCCCTGTACATCTCACTTGGTACCCCAGCATCCAGCACACCCTAGACACTTGACTGAAAAACTGCTTCGGGGCTTCTGTTACATCAGCCAACTAAAGTCCGAGGAGACGGCAGGAAAAACAGGTTCCCATTGACTTTGTCCCAAGTCTCTCTCTGTCCCATGACACTAGTTAGTTTTGAAATTTTTCAACACTTGGCAAGAAATATCATTGCTTCCACAATTCTTCTGGCCACTAATAACGACACCGTGTTTGAAGGACCTATACCTTCTATGTCACATATGGGCAAAGAAAAAAGTTAATACCACTCCTTGACCATCATCTTCCCACAAAGGAAGCTGGAAGTCAGTGACCGAACAGTGAGTCACACCCATGTTCACTGAACACACAGGGACCTAGCTGTCTGTGTGTGGCTGAAGCTGGGCACGGCTGCGTTTTCCTAAGGAGGAGAGAGTTAAGGAAGGGGCTGTGTAGGGTGGAGGGGTCTATCAAAACCCCCAGGGATCAGCCTCCGTGGGAGACCCCACCACCTCCGGGGCTGAAGGGCGAAAGAAGCGTGTTGTCAGCAGTCTCAGCAAACGCTTGTCCTGTAGCCCCCAGCAGCAGGCGAGAGAGAGGCAGGGACACCGGGCTCGGGCAGGGTTAGTCCCCATCGAACGAGGTGGAGGAGCACCGGGCTTTGATTCACTTTGAGGCCTCAGGCAATCCACAGTTTCTCAGCAGCTCCGTGTCCCTAACTCCACGATAAATATGATGCTTCCTCATTTAAACCTGCCAGGGACAAACTGAGGTGAGTTAGCTAATATATCCTTCCTGTCTCCTTCAGAGGATCTTCGTTCCCAACCTCCTAACTGTGGATTTTGTCCCCAGGCAATAATACAGCAGGATGGAAAGCAAGTCTGAGTCAGACTCCTCTGGAAATAAAATGCTAGACCCTTCCCTGATGAGCCATTTGAACTTGAACATCACTTGGGCTTAAACAGTACATCCAGCCCTGCTGTGCCTCAGTGCCCCTTCTCCGTAAAACGTGAAAACCAAGAAAGCACGACCTCACATGACTGCTGGGTGACCGCGTGAGAGCATGCGTGCAGAGCCCTCGGGACACTGTCTGGCATGGAGTAACCACTCGAATGCAAACGTAATCATCGCAATCATTACCATCATTATCATTCTCTGAATCATTTTTCATAAGCAGCCTAAGTGGGTCTGGTGAAAGGACAAACTTTCCTTGCGCATTCTCTAGAATTCTTCTGTCTTTAAAATGATTCTCTTCTGGAAAAGTAGAGTTGAAAATAACACACACGGTTGCCGTGATCCCACCAAACTTGTAGCTCTAATCGCTAATGAAACGCAAGTTGCTGAAAAGCAGGACCAAGCTCCGTAGGCTTGATTACAGCACAATAAATGCATACCAAGGAAAATGTTGGGAAAAGAAGACTTCGTTTCAGACCACTTTCTATGAAAAAAAGATAGAACTCATGTCAGTAAGGGAAATCTGTTTGTGAATGGCACCTAAAAAGATAAGTTATAAAATAAACAATTCCATGAATCATAAAATAACCAAGTGCTTCTCTGAGCTCAGGGGTCTGGTGCAAGCTTCCTGAAGCTCCCACGTGGCTTCCGCACCCCATCCCTCACCCGTGAGGTCTCCTGGCACTCAGGAATCTCCATCTGGGCAAGGACCAGGGACCCCAACAGCTGGCGAGGCACCTCGCAAATGAGATGCCCAATCACCCGTCTGCTTTGACGCATGATTGACCATACAGCCAATCAGATCAGAGAACCACTTCCACTCCAGGGGACCACTTGGCCCCCAGCAATGGGCCAACAATCTTCCTCTGCCCTGTTCCCTAAGTCTCTCGATGGCTACCCATGATTATAAGAAACAGCCCTTCCTCAGATCCTCAGCTGCCTCCCTCTCTCCCTCCTATAAGGAAGCTGGTTAGTAGCTAACTCGTATACAACTCTTTTTCGACCCCATGGACTGTAGCCCGCCAGGCTCCTCTGTCCATGGGATTTCCCAGGCGAGAATACTGGAGTGCGTTACCAGGGGATCTTCCCGACACAGGAACCAAACCCACATCTCCAGGACTGGCGGGGAGGCTCTTTACCCCTGAGCCACCAGGGAAGCCTTGTGAGGACCCTGTGGTTGTGCCCAACAGTTACTCAGATAACGCAGGGTAACCTTTCCATTTCCATACCCTTAATTGCCTCCACAGAGTCCCTCTTACAATGTAAGGCAACACTCGTGGATTTCAGGGATTAGAACAAGGACGTCTCTGGGGCCCACGTTCAGTCTGTCAGAGTCAGGCCCGTGTCACCGCCATCACCACGATGCTCGCCCCTCTGCCCACCATCGTCACCTTTCAGTGGAAACTGAGGCTCAAGGCTGCATGCCTCACCCGGGTTCCCCGTCTGGAATGGGGCTGAATTCAAACTTGATCTCATAATTCCAAGCCCCACTTCTTTCAGCCAGCCCTGCTGCCTCCCCAGATAAGGCAATGTTTGCAATATTATTTTCTTTTCCAGGCTCTCACCGCCCTGTTAACAAGAAGCGTTTCAACTCTGCCCCAGTCATTATCACTGCTCCTCAGCCATAAATGCCAGGTGGACGTTCCCAGCTCTGTGCACCCTTGCTGGTAAGCCTGCCTCGAGCCTGGCACTTCCCTTTGGTCCAGCACAACCAACAGGGCACAGAGGCAGCGATTCATTGCACAGACTCCACCATAACCACCCTGGGAGAGATCGCCTCACAAGAGAGTCTGTGCGGGAGGAGGACTTCGCTGGTGGCCCAATGGTTAAGACTTCGCCTTCCAGCGCAGAGGGTGTGGGTTCGATCCCTGGTTGGGGAACGGACTACCAAAACCTAAAACGGAAGCAAGAGCATAATAAATTCAGTAAAACTCAAAGGAAGCAAAGAACGTGTATGGGCAAGGGAGCCGCCTCTCAGTTTTAAAGGAGGCGAGCAATCCAAGCTTGCTGAAGCTGAAGCCCCAGCACTTTGGCCCCCTGACGCGAAGAGCCGACTCACTGGAAAAGACCCTGATGCCGGGAAAGACTGAGGGCAGAGGGGCGAAAGTGGATGAGGTGGTTGGATAGCATCAGACTCAATGGACATGAGCTTGAGCAAACTCCAGGAAATACTGAAGGACAGGGAAGCCTGGCATGCTGCAGCCCATGGGGTCGCAAAGAGTCGGACACGACTGAGCGACTGAACAACAGCAAGGAGACCTACACATACCAGGAACAGTCTCAAGTAAAATTTATAGCGAAGGACTTCCATTTCTATCCTCCAGGTTTGAAACAATCTATTTAGAAAATGCAGAAAACTGTCCCCTTGGTGACCATCCATGGTTCCTTCTCTCTTTCTCTTAAGTGAGAGAACTAGAGAGGGCTGAAAGTGAAAGTTGCTCAGTTGTGTCCGACTCTTGTGACCCCATGGACTATACAGTCCATGGATTCTCCAGGCCAGAATACTGGAGTGGGTAGCCTTTCTTTTCTCCAGGGGATCTTCCTGACCCGGGAATCAAACCCGGGTCTCCTGCATTGCAGGCGGATTCTTTACCAGCTGAGCTCTCAGGGAAGCCATCAGAGAGGGCTGAGGGGGTGGTATTTAAAGCCTCATGGCTGGTCCCCTGGTGCGCAGTGTGACTGCAGCTGGGTCATCAGGATATTCTAACACCGTGAAGCCTGGGATCTCCCATCCCCTCCTCTCACCCACACATCATGGAGGAGAGAACCTGATGCTGAATCACAGGCACTTTAACAATGGGAGAAAGTAAGAAGCCAAGCAAATCTCACCGCCAAGCTTATACTTTGCCTGTGTCTGTGTTCAATCTAATGTGAAAACGGTGGTGAAGAAAAAAAAAAAAAAATCAATGTTGCATTGCATCAGAATGCAACTGGTATAGTATCAGCAACCTACACGATTTTCCTGACTAAGAACTCATTGTCTCTGTCCCCAAAACTATAACACAGCAGCAAAACAGGGCTTGTGAAGGTCATGTGGAAGAATTCAAACCGCAGAGGTAAAGAATCCTCCTGCCAAAGCAGGAGACGCGAGAAGCTCGGGTTCGATCCCTGGGTCAGGAAGATGCCCTAGAGGAGGAAATGGCAACCCTCTCCAGTATTCTTGCCTGGAAAATTCCATGGACAGAGGAAGCTGGCGGGCTACAGTCCATGGGGTCACAAAGAGTTGGACACAACTGAGTGACTGAGCACACACACCCCTCCCAGGGATCCCTACTCCATACTTTATATGACCACACAGTGTTTCCAGGCCATTAAAGAGCCCTGGGCCCTCGTCCTGACTCTGATCACTGACTCACTGTAGAACCTGGACCCGTCATCTCTCAATTTCTCTGAATCTCAGAGTTTTCATCTGTACGGTGAAGAGGGCTGGTTAAGATGACCTCCAAGGGCTCCTCTAATTCCAACTCTAAAAGCTTCCAAAGATCCATTAACAAAATTCACCACTGGCTGACTTCTATCTGAAATTAGATTCTGATTGAGCTGGTGAGTAAAAAGAAGACAATGAAGCTGACGTCCGAGACTCTTTAACAACTAAAAGCTGGAGAACACAAGCAAGCTGGTGAGCAAACACAGTGAAATCCACATCAGGTCCCTCTGCTGGGAAAGCTACGAAGCCTGGAGGTCCTGAGAGTTTATCCGCAGGAGGGTCTTCATTCCTGCTGCCTCTTGCACTCAGAGCCCCCCAAGTACCAACTCGGAAGGGATGGGTGGAGGGGGCGGTTATTCTCGGGACTCAGATCCCACACGGACATCGTCACCAGGGCCCTTCTGGCCACTGAACACAACTTTCAGGGTCACCCTGATCCAAGGGTTCACTGGCCCCGGAGAAAGGGCATCACTTTGCTACTTTCCACCGAGAGGGGAGGCGACCTCTGTCCTCTCGAGAGCCCGGAAAGCAGCCACAGAAAAAAGAAAGCTGATTCAAAGAGCTGTTGAGCTCTCTCAGGACTTAGCTCCCTGAGCTGCTAGCTCCATGGAACAAATACACCAGCTTAAGTGGGAAAGCTCAGGGGGGAAAAAAAAGTGACAGGGAAATTGAGGACTTGCTATAAAACTCATCTTCAAAAAGCCGTAATTATCACAATAGTGTGTCACCTAAGCATTATTTACAAACATCCTTCTGCACAATCCCCGTCTTTGAACCGCCCTCATCTAGAGACACCGCTATCACTCAGGATAGCGTTTTAAATTAAGTAGTAAAACGAGGAGAAACCAGGATTTTTCAATCAAAACTCTGCCATGAATATAATTAAAACTGACACAGGGAAACAGGTATCAAAGAGAAGGAATCTGGCTTTTTACCTTCATGCTGGTAATTCCTACTCATCAGTTGTACAATTCAGCTTTCAAAGACTGTTTTGTGCATGACTCGTTGGATAACCCTCAAAACTGGAAGGGGAAGGCGGTGTATTAGAAATGGAAATTCTTGTATTTTGCTGAAGAGAAAAAGGAGACTTAAGGATATTGAAAGGTGAGCGCAGTTGAGTCACAATGAACCCAGATCGCCGAACTCCTTATTTCAAACGCTCCTCCGGGACGCCACCCAGTAAGCCTCGTTGATTTCATTTCTGTGGTGAAACCTAAATAACTTTTATATCAAACGCTGTTATATATTTTGCCCGGGCTTCGCCTTTCAACTTCAGGGCCTCAGAACACTCTGATTTGAATCTGGGCAAAATGAAGTAAACAGCAAAAGACTTCCCTCATGGCTCAGCCAGTAAGGAGTCTGCCTGCAGGAGACCCGGGTTCGATCCCTGGGTTGGGAAGATCCCCTGGACAAGGAAATGGCACCCCACTCCAGGACTCTTGCCTGGAAAATCCCATAGACAGAGGAGCCTGACAGGCTACAATTCATGGGGTCTCAAAGAGTCAGACACGACTGAGTGACTTGACTTCAATTCAAAATGTATTTCCAACTGCCACGTAAATGGGATTTTTCTCTCCAAGTAGCCGCAGGTCCCTCGCAGTCCGTCGTCGTTCCTGCAGTCAGTCCGCCTCCTAACCCACTGTTACTTTGTATAAAGGACCACGCCTACCCTTCCAGTCAAGTTCTAATCACACCGAGGCACAAAAGCAGCAATCACCCCACTCTCCACTTCCAGGCCCTGGCCAGCAATCAAAAATCTGACTGTGGGTCTCTGTTCATTCTATTTCTGGGTGATACCATATCGCAAAACACCTCTCAGCCTCAGCCCTGTTGATCAATAGTCGTTTAAAAGTAAATTTGTCATGGAAGTGTATAAACATCTACATTCAATAGTGTTTGCCAAAGTAATGCATTTGCCCCGTGATTATAAATGATCAAATAAGTGAAACAACACAGCAGCAGCAAAAACTGCGCCAGTCTGATAGAGAACAGGCTTCTGGACACGGGGCGGGACTGGGGAGGAGGGGGGGGGGGG
>NW_011494921.1:1899777-1899894 GCF_000754665.1 Bison bison bison | reverse complement strand
GGGTGGACAGGGAGAGGAGCGTGGACACGTACACCCTGCCTAATGTGAGACCACCACCGCTGGGAGCTCACCATCTGACAGGGGAACTCAAACAGGGCCCTGTAACAACCTAGACGG
>NW_011494921.1:1884204-1899677 GCF_000754665.1 Bison bison bison | reverse complement strand
GGGGAGGAGGGTGGGAGGGAGGTTCCAGCGGGAGGCGCCATGGGTGCACCTGCAGCTGATTCATGCTGATGTTTGGCAGAAACCACAATATTGTAAAGCAGTTATCCTTCAGTTAAAAACATATATATTTTTCAAACTGTTCTAGTATGTGCTGAGGTGGTGGGTATGAGCCTGGCTTTATTTCTGCGATCTTCACTGTTACTAAATCTACTGAAATAAATGAAGCAGGGCTAGAACCCAGAGTGGAGCCGGGTAGGCAAATGCTCTGTCCCAGACATGGTCTGTCCCAACCCTCCTTTCTCACAGCCAGAATCCCCTCCCCCGAGCCAGCCACCCCAGTTTCCAGGACCAGCCCCACCCTCCGTGGAGACACCGGGGTGGTGTTGGTACAGCCCCCCGGGACCACCCCCTCCCAGCCCCTCCGAGTGCTGGCTCCGCTGTGACCTCCTGCCCCGGCTCCACTGCCTATACCTGAACCCTCTCTTGGTTCCTTAGCCCTCGGCTCTGAAGCTCACTGGACTCCTGGCTGCCTCTCTGTCCCTCAAGCCACCTGGACCTGCTGTCCCTACAACCATGTGACTCTGAAACGAAATCAACTCCAAATACTCATTGGAAGGACGGATGCTGAGACTGAAGCTCCACTACTGTGGCCACCTGATGCAAAGACCCGACTCACTGGAAAAGACCCTGATGCTGGAAAGATTGAAGCAGGAGGAGAAGGGGACGACAGAGGATGAGGTGGTTGGATGGCATCACTGACTCAATGGACATGAGTTTGAGCGAGCTCCGGGAGTTGGTGATGGACGGGGAGGCCTGGCTTGCTGCAGTCCATGGGGTCGCAAAGAGTCAGACATGACTGAGCGACTGAACAACAACCATGTACCCCAGTTCAGGGAGCCTGTCCTGAGATGCTGGAGACTCTAGAAATAGTCTCCAATTCTGTCTCCCTCAGCCTCCTATCGCAACCCCTGCCACGCCCTCCCCCTTACCTCCCACCCCACCCCTGGTCCCAACCTCCTGCAGCTCCTCCAGTTTATCTGGAAGTGGACTTCCGCCCATGGCCCTCACCAGGCACTCCTTCCAGGCCGGGCCTGACTCTAAGAAAAGATCAGCGGCTTCTTCTCAACCAACGCTCTGCACTTCAGACCTTGTTCCTGCTTAAGTGCCTCTGTCTGAGCCTAACTATCGACTCGTGGAGACAGAGCTCTTGAAGACTGTCCTCCTCCTCATCCTCGCTGTTTACCTGGGATCGGCCAGGGGCCTGCACACGGCCGTCTATTAATTGCCTGTAGACACCATGACGCAGCAGATTGCACTATTTTCACACAGAGACGAGGAACCTGGGATCCCATTTTAATAAGAAATGTGCTCAGGTTTGGCTGGCAAGACTGGGGCAAAAGCAGGACCAGATGAGGCTGACCTGGCCTCCTTCTTAACGTATGAATCCTATCTGGGGAAACCCTATGCTGGGTCAGTTACCGAGTGCAAGAGGACGGGGAGGCACTTTCTAAGCCACACGGGCTGCTCTGATGCCCCTTGGACACGAGCCCATTACTGAGGGGGGCTGGGGCTCCCCGGCGTCCGAGTCACCTGCGTGCCCCGTTCAGAAGCCGTCTCGAGCTCACTCCACCTCGCAGAGCAGGACAGGGTAGGCATTTGCTCAAATTCCCACTTGAGCACTTCTGATAAAACCAACTGTTTCAAATAAAACTGGAAGGGCTTTTGTACTTCGCACTGGTACCATCTAAGTTCTGGGTTTCAGGCTTAGTTGACTTAAGTGAAATCAGCAACAGAGCAGGAGAGGGCTGTCTGGGTGCTGATCCAAGCCCTAAGCTGCTTCCAAAGCGCTGCATGACTCTCAGAGACCGCGTTCCCAGGGGCTCCATGATGCAATCATCAGAGACGCTCCATCACAGCTCCCAGCTCTGGAAAGCTGAGCTGCATCCCTGTCCAGGGGGAGTATATGCCACCCTCTGAAACACACTTGAAGCTGTGGCCTCAATGAGCATCAAGTTGTCTGCTGGGGAAGAAGGCAATGTTATGAGTTGAACTGTGTCTCCGAAAAAGATGTCCAACGCCCGGGAGCTCAGAATGCAGCTGGACTGGGGAACAGGGCTGCTGCCTGTGTCATCAGCTAAGATGAGGTCACACTGAATTAGGGGGACCCCTAATCTAATAGCACCAATGTGTTTAAGAGAAGAAACATGAGGAAAGAAGGCGGTGTAACGACAGAGGAAGAAGAGATCAGTGATGTATCTATGAGCCAAGGTTGCTGGCAATAGCAGACCCTGAAGAGGCAAGGAAAGATCCTTCTTTACAGGTTTCAGATGAAGCGTGGCCCTGCCCACACCTTCAACATGGACTCCCAGCCCCCAGAAATTCGAGACAAGATTCTCTTGTGTGAAGCCACCCAGCGTGTATGACTTCGTTACAACAGCCCTAGGAAAGGAGAGCCCAGGGGAAACGAACAACTGGGGGATCACAAAGACCTCTTGACTGAGAAGCAGTACCAAGGAGGAAGGAGGAAATACAGACGGTCTCCAGCTGAGGGTGGTTCGATTTAGGATTTTTTGACTTTACAATGGAGTGAAAGCAATGCGCACTTGGGAGAAACCAAACTTTGGATTTTGGATTTGCTCTTTCCCCAAGCGAGCAATTCCCGGTCGGCTCTCATGGTGCCAGGCAGTGACGCTGAGCACGGCTGCACGTCAGCCACGCGACCAAGGGCAAGCAGTCACTCTGTACCCAGACAGCCATTCTGCTTTTCACTCTCAGTACAGCATTCAATAAATCACATGAGACAGTCAAAACTTTATTACAAAATAGGTTTTGTGTGGGGCTCCCCTGGTAGCTCAGATGGTAAAGAGTCTGCCGGCCATGCAGGAGACCCAGGTTCCATCCCTGGGTCAGGGAGATGCTCTGGAGAAGGGAGAGGCTCTGTGTGAAACGGTTTTGCCCAACGGTGGGCTCATGGAAGTGTTCTGAGCATGTCTAAGGTGGGCGAGGCTGAGCTACGGTGTTCAGCAGGTTGGGTGTATTCAAACCACTTTTTACTATGATATTTCTGACGTACGATGGGTTGATTGGGATATAACCTGGCTGTACGTGTTTGTGACCAGGAACGCCTTTCATAGTGTGGCCGGCTACCTGGCTGAACTGGAGGGAGACAGACAAGGCCCAGCATCCCTGGAAGGAGCCTTCCTTCCCCTAAGAACCTAGACCATCTAACTCAGGCCCCGAGGAGGGGAAGGAGCAGGGAGGGGGGGAGCGACAGAAATGAAAGGTTTCATTCCTCCCCATTTGAGCCAAAGCCCTGCCTCCTGCATCCCGGCCCTCAGTCCCTTCCCTGCTCACATGCTTACAGAAGGACCCTAATGGGTGTTTTCACAGCCACGATCTGGTGTAATCTTCATACAACAGGGAAGGAGGGAAAGTATTATCACTCCCATTTTATATGCAAGGAAACTGAGGCTCACACAAGATCACAAATGCAATGACCACCCTGCAAAGAAGGTCAGTTAACAAAGCAAAAGGCATGGGAGTGGGCATGGGGAGTGGGGGTAAGAAAAAAGCTCTAAATTCCATCTTAAAAAAAAAAAAAGATGGGGTCAAACGAAAGTTCCAAAGGGAATCAGATCTGTTGACCTTGGAAAGTGGACCTTCATCTGTTTCAGTCGTTCAGACAGCACTGCTGCGGACACGATCCGCTGATTCTTTGACCAGATTGGTCGAGGGTCTCTGAGGAGAAAGCCCAAGCACGTAAGAACCCTGGCCTTCTGTCTCATTCGGGGCTTCGCTGTCTTCAGAAGCGTCTGCGCAAGCAGAGGGCCCTTCCCCAACCATCACCCTGAGCAAGCCAGGCCTCAGGGAGTGAGAGGCTGGGGGACCACAGACCCGCGTCCAACAGCCCGTGATGACTGGACGGACCGGCCCCTTCCCCAAAGCATCACGGAACAAGAGCAGAGATGGCAGGGATGCAGCGGGCTGGCAGGCGCCCCAGGAAACGAGAGGGTTATGCCACAAAGCACTGGGCAGAAGAGCTGGGTGGAGAGCTCTGACTCCAATCAGCGGACTCTTCCATGTAGTATAATCCTCCCCCTCTGGAAAACACCCGTCACTGGTCACCGAGAAAACGTGCCTTTCCCACCCCCAAACCCGTGGCCAAGATGTCAGGCACAGAGACCTCAGGAGTCACCACTCACCACCCCGAGAAATTTCCTCTGCGAAGTGCCCTCGCTCCCCATCTTGTCAGCTTGAAAATATTAAACACCACTGAAGGAAATTTAAGGTTTCTTTTTCAGATTTAAATGTCTACTTATTTCAAAATGAATTAGTAGTTCTCTGGGTTTCATAATGTTTAATTCATTAATGATAACTACAGCTCGAGAATTTGAAAGGGAAATTGCTTTCAGGATAAAATTAAATGTGAAACGCTGAGCGATGATTCACGGCTGTTCCTATCTAAATTACTAATCCATGTGACAGACCTGGTTGGCAGCACAAAAAAGCAATACTCTTTTCCCCCACTGCCTCAGAGACTTTGCCGAATTGTTTTGCAAACTGTCTAAACCCAAGTCCTAAATAATCCCCTGCCAGCAGCCTCCATTTCATTGCAGAATCTAGTTCTTAGCATCTCTATTGCCTCAGAGAGGTTCAGGAGGGACTAATACTTCGGCGCCTCAGAAAAAAGAGTTTTCTCCACATTCGAGTCTAGATGTACAGTCCGATGAATTTCCAAGGCAACTCATTTTAAACTTAAGGCAAATATCTAGGTGGTATCTGTCCTCCTGAAAGAAACCTCCATAAAACTCTAAAAATGAGAGCTTTCTTTTAGTTTGCAAGGAAGGCTGGCTAGCTGAGAGTCAATTACATACATCCCTGCTGGAACAACTGGGAGCTGGAACAAACCCTGTGGTCCAAAAGACAAGATAATATGAAGTTTCCAAAGCTTCCTGCAGCCCAGGTTATGCTGCCTCCTAGAACGTCACCTAGGTCTGCTCCTGCGCCAGCACCAGGGTTCACACCCTGACCAGGGTGGAGAAGCAGGGATGCTTCTGACCATGTGCCCCCAAAGGAACTCAGAGACCAAGGTCCCACAGGGCACATCTCCCTGGGAACTGCGGTCCAGACCACCCTGAAAGCCCAAAAACTGGATTCCCCCATCTCCAATCTCCCCCTCACTCCCCCCCACCCTGCATGCTGGTCCTCAGTGGCAAGTCAGACCCCAGGCAGCCCTCGGGAGTGCTCCTCCACGCCAAAGCTTTAATATGATGCTGCCTTAACCCTGGGGACAATCCACGGAAGGCGCCCTCAGGGTCCCCATACTGCAGGACAAGGCGAGTCAGCAGACATGCGATGCACTTGCCCAAGTTACAGGCCAAGAACATAGCAGAGCCAGGACACACACCACACTTTCTGCCCCGTTGCCCATGCTGTGGACTCTCTGATCATGCCACCCTCAGCTTTGAATATCCGACTTACTCCTTACGACCGGGCAGTAGGCCCACATGCCTGCCGAGGTCTGCAGGCCCTCGGGCAGCTTGGTTCACTTCCAGCTTCTCCATCTTCCCCACACTCTGGCTTCTCCAGACTACGAACCTGTTGTTCTCCGCCTCTCCTCCCAGGAGGGCTCCCGAGACCCCCTTGGGTATCCCTCCCCTCCCCCACTTTCTGCTCCTGCAGTGCTACGTTCATTCCCGTCGTCAACCACTCACAGCTTACTGTTGACACTGGGGCTTCCCTGGTGGCTCAGCTGGGAAAGAATCCGCCTGCAATGCGGGAGACCTGGGTTCAATCCCTTGTTGGGAAGATGCCCTGGAGAAGCGAAAGGCTCCCCACTCCAGTATTCTGGCCTGGAGAATCCCACGGACTGTACAGTCAATGGGGTCACAGAGTCGGACACGACTGAGCAACTCCACTCTCACTGACACTGAGGGCACGTGTGGGTCTCCCCGTCAAATCCACGAACTGCTTCTCCAGGGCAGCGGCTCTGGCTCTTCCATGACCGGCCCCCGCACCCACAGCAGGGCCGCAGAGAGGCAGTCCCTAACCTTTGCAACTGACGAATGTGCCATGACAAACGTGTTCAAAGCCAAAGCAGACCACAGACCCAGGGGCTTGTGCCACATTGACTCAGGACCCTTACAAGTGGAGAGGAAGAGACGGGCAAGGGGTTTTGTGCATTTTTTCAAAGCTCTGACTGTCAGGGAGCTTTTTTCTCCATCAAGCATTCAAACATGGCAACCACGTGCTGGAGAGAACACCTAGCTGTCTACTCACTAGCTAATGGGTTTATGAAGCAAGCCTGTTTCCGATTTTAAATCAGCAAGGGATAATCTTTAGAGGGGGAACTCAAGAGTCACCCATGTGTTACAAAAGCAAAGAGATGACAAACAATCCCAGCTCCAACTGGCTTTTATTGTTGCTTCCTGGCAGCAGAAACGAGGGCAAAGAGATACTTGGAAGCAAGAGGTTTTGTAGCTGTCGGCGTTTTTCATTTTAAGGAGAGAGTGTGTCCACTCCCCACAGCTCTTCTGTCGACCCTTCTGCAGGGATGAGTTCATGCAAAGCAGCCGGGACTCCCCACAGCACCAGTCCCGACCATTCAGGTCGGGACTTGGCTCAAATAAACCCTGATGCCACTGACATACAAAAATAACAAAAAAAATAACAATAAAAAAACAAAAAAAATTAAAAAAAAACAAAAATAACAATTGCAACTCATGGTAATCGCTTAAATTATAAGATAATGTTCCTAAATGTTCCTCAACCCCTTAGAATAGTTGCGAATGTCCAGTGAATGCGATTTCTCTGCTGCTGCTGCTGCTGCTGCTAAGTCGCTTTAGTCATGTCCGACTCTGTGTGACCCCATAGACGGCAGCCCACCAGGCTCCCCCGTCCCTGGGATTCTCCAGGCAAGAACACTGGAGTGGGTTGCCATTTCCTTCTCCAATGCATGAAAGTGAAAAGTGAAAGTGAAGTCGCTCAGTCGTGCCCGGCTCTTAGTGACCCCATGGACTGCAGCCCACCAGGCTCCTCCATCCATGGGAATTTCCAGGCAAGAGGACTGGAGTGGGGTGCCATTGCCTTCTCCGGTGATTTCTCCTAGGTACTGTGAAAACACACAAAAATACACTCTATTGTTATGTAAATTTAACCTTCAGGTCATACCCTAGCTAAAACAAACACTACATTAAATCATTTTCCCTCACCTACTCAGAACTTAGCGAGCCCCTGGGGGGCATTCTGGATGCCCCGGGCTCTCTTTCATAAACTCTTCCAAGGAGACTCCTGGTAACAGGATCACGCGCCATGCTGGGTGTCCTTTCCCTCCACCTCACCTGCAGCCGGCACAGGCCCTCAGAGTGAGCTCCTGACCCTAGAGGTCGGCCTTCACCCAAGTGTCGCCTTCGGTTCACAGCATCTATCTTTGCTATGTTCAGGGGTGTTGCTCCCAGGGAGAAGCATTTGCCAAATATTTTCTAACTTGTCTCTTTTCTTCCCCGTTTATTCAATGTCTCGAGAGCAGCCATGCCTGCTCGTGTCAGCTTGGAGACCTCAGGACAGAGGGCAGTCCAGCCCAGACACCCTTAGCTGACCCTGCAGGGCACCCACTGCCCTGGGCATCCAGAGAGGCCACCTCAGGTGACCAGGATAAGCATGGGCTTTAGAAGCACCTTCCAAGTTGTCTGCTAAATGGATGAGATGCATGCAGCGTATTTTGCCTTGCGGTTACGCAGAGGAACGGTGCGGGGCAGGACAGTCAGGACCAGGCGCTCCGGGCGGCTCCACAGAAAGGGCACACAGCCCTCTTCCCAAGGGACTGAAAAGCAGGCAAAGAGTTGCCCATTCTTGAGTTTCTTAGGGTTCCCACTTTAATGATTAAACAGAAAAACTGAAAAGCATCCATTGTTCATAAAAACAACCTTTCATAAGCATGTCAGGTTCTCAGAAAAGGTTTTTAGAACATTCTAACATCTTGGTTTTCTTTGGAAGGAATGATGCTAAAGCTGAAACTCCAGTACTTTGGCCACCTCATGTGAAGAGTTGACTCAATGGAAAAGACTCTGATGCTGGGAGGGATTGGGGGCAGGAGGAGAAGGGGATGACAGAGGATGAGATGGCTGGATGGCATCACTGACTCAATGGACGTGAGACTAAGTGTTCGAACTCCGGGAGTTGGTGATGGACAGGGAGGCCTGGCGTGCTGCAATTCATGGGGTCACAAAGAGTTGGACACGACTGAGCGACTGAACATCTTGGTTAAGCTTGTGTGTTCTAGGAATATTCTAAGTTCTCCATTTCTTTGTAGGAAGGACTAGTTCAAGGAACTCCAGTCTTAACCATTTCCATCACCACAAAATTCTAATGAGGGAAATCCACAGAAACGCGAAATTTCTCTCAAATTTTCAACTGCTAACAATACAAGGAACCATGAAATAAAGACAAAACGGGAACGTGTATAAGCAGAAGCACCTTTGGACAGGAAGCCACGACAGCAGTCGTGTAACTGGGCTTCATGGCAAGCATCTGTGTTCCGTGATACAGACTTACACGCTGAGCTTGTGCCTTCTCAGTTCAACTCAGGAGGGAAAAGGTGGGCACGTTCGCCAGCTCAAGTCCCGCATCGCCATCTGTCCTTCCTACCACATCCTTCCACCCCTCTCAAGCCTGTCCTGGAAAGAAAGAACTGAAAATACGGAACTAGCACCTTACTGGACCCGCAGCTAACACGAGTCCCCTGCTTTCAGGATTATACAGCTGGGGTGGGGTGGGGTGTAGACAGCACAGCAGGAAGCCTTCAGTGGCCAGACTTCACTGCAGCTGCAGCGTGGCCTGTGCACTCCAAACAAGCTTTACCGATCACAGCCTCTGAGGATGGGATTTATTCTTGCAAACACACACAAGCAACGGCAGTTTAAAAAGTCTTCCTGTCCACGTCTGCTCACCTCCCACAGAGCCCGTCTCCACCAAGTGCTCTCACCTGCTCTGGTCTCTTCTACCCAAGGATGAGAACAAACCCCCTCCTCAACCCAGCTGTTCCTTACCCCCGCTTCTTCACCACTGGCGCGGCCCCTTCACACCCCTGCCGTCCCCCCAAAGTCGCGCCCGTGTGTCTCCTCAGAGCCACTGCCTGGAGATCCTGCTTCAGGACATCACTCATCTCTCCTTTCTTTCAAGGATGTGGAGAGAAGAAGACTTCTTTTAAGTTTAACCAAGAAATGGAAAGGATCAAAGTCCTATCTTCCCATCAGAAAGTTTGCAGGCCTCACTTACTCAGTTCCAAGAGAGAAACAAGTCAGGCCAAAGTAAGGGACCAGCTCCACCCCAGGAAAAGGCCCAGCTGGAACCGAGCACCCCCCACCTTTCTGGGTCCTTTCTGGATCTGCCTTGCTTTGAAGCTCCCCTTACTCCTCCACCACCCATCCTCAAGTCTCAGCAGAGCCTGTACCAGCCCGACCACATTACTCCCTGCATCCTCTTTCTCACCTTCCCTCCGTCTGACCCCTCCACTCTCCTCCCCCAAGCCCTGCACCTGCTTCTCAGAGGGGTTGGTAGAAGCCTGAATCACAGGGTTAGCTACTACACCCTTATGGAGGTGAATGTGTAACCCTACCCAAGGGCACTCATGTTTTAGCAAAGGATTTTGTGGCTCAGCTGGTAAAGAATCTGCCTGCAATGCAGGAGACCTGGGTTTGATCCCTGAGTTGGGAAGATTCCCTGGAGAAGGGAAAGGCTACCCACTCCAGTTTTCTGGCCTGGAGAATTCCATGGACTGTATAGTCTGTGGGGTCACAAAGAGAGACGACTGAGCAACTTTCACTTTCATGGGCATAAAACCCATAAGGAACAAACAACTAATTTATACTGATTGTCGGTCTCAAACACATGATTAAATTTCTCTGCCCGCTTCCGATTCCTCCCTCGGCCTTGTTGGGAGAATGGGTGAGCTAACACGTCCATAACACTGAGAGCACCACCCAGCACCTTACGTGGGTCATGCACTGGGTTATCAGTATGAACCTGCACAGAAGCGCCCCCGAGAGATGAGAACGCGGAGTGACCTGCTGGGATCACAAGGCTGATCACAAGGAGCGGAGCAGGGATACAGCTCCAAGTCCACAGGAACCAGCTCATGCCGTCTTCTCCACACCACAAGGAATGAATCTCTAATGGTAAACCAAGGCCAGCAGGCGGCGGGGCGAGAGTGCGCCCGTTGGGGGTCTGTGGTACTCCGACAGCAGAAGGTCAGAAGGAAGGGCTGGACGGCCGGAGCAGGCATCAGGTGATTCCTGCAGCGCGGCCTGAGCCACACAGCCTGAATGTCCCATCGGGGCTCACTCACGCCGTCTCTGAATCGCAGTGACCTCAGGCTATCAACTCACCCCATGTAGACCCAGATTCTCCTGAGTATAAAATGGAAACCGTTTACTCGGGAGGGCGTAAGCCCCTTTCACCGTGAAGTGTTCGTGGCAAAAGGCAAAAGTTTTCATGAGGGAGCTTCCAGAAAAGGGTCTTGAGGTCAGGAGGGCAGCAAATCAGTTGGTGTCCCCCGACATTCAGAAGGGGGATTCATAGAACAGCATGCTAGATATGAACATTTATTTTAAAAAAAACTTAATACCAGAGCCAAGAAATATTGCTAATGACCTTGATACATATGGTTAACATTTCTGAATGAATTCTCAGCAGTCTGACTTTTAATCGCCAAAACACTGCTGAAAACCTACTCATTTCCATCATATGTTACAAATCCATAATCAGGCCTCCTTTCTCTCTAGCTTGTCCTACGTCGGGAAAGCATTGACTATTCCACCAGAGGAGACTTCCCTCAAAATAACCTCAATATCCTCAACTGTCACATAATTCAGCAGCTACTCACTGCACTATAAGCCTGGGATGAATTTCTGGTATAGAAACAAAATGGCAATAATAAGATAAATTCTATCATAATAAGATAAATTATAATTCTATCCTGACCAGAGCACAGGGTAACTGAAATGAAAACTAGATTTTTAGCATTTCATATTTAATATTATGTCCACTGAAGATGCTTGTTTTCAGTATATTTTGCTTCTAATAGCAGTTATTTTTTCTTTTTTTAGATTTTTTTTATGTGGACCATTTTTAAGGTTTCTATTGAATTTGTTACAATATTGCTTCTGTTTCATGTTCGGGTTTTTTGGCATGTGGGATTTTTACTTCCCTGACCAGGGATTGAGCTGCCTGCATTGGAAGGCAAAGTCTTAACCTGGGAGACTTAAATAACACCGGACCAGCAGGAAGTCCCGGCAGCAATTGCTTTTTATTTGTACTTTTCAATACTGTGAAGTTTTGCAAGATCAGTGTATTATCATGCACTGGCACACTGATGCTACTGGCTGAGTTTCCATTCTGTACTTGATACACAGCTTTGAGCAAGATGCTAAATCTCTCTGTGCCTCAGTTTGGTCATCCAAAAAATGGGGACAAAACCTGCTCCTATATTACTGTGAGGATCACACTGGGTGACTTGAGTTTGACAAGACACTAGATTCAGTGACTGCCAAGTACACAGTCAGAGCACCTGACCTGCCTCCTGAGAAACCTGTGTGCAGGTCAAGAAGCAAGAGTTAGACCTGGACATGGAGCAACAGACTGCTTCCAAACAGGGAAAGGAGTAGTCAAGGCTGTATATTGTCACCCTGATTATTTAACTTCTATGCAGAGTACATCATGAGAAACGCTGGGCTGGAAGAAGCACAAGCTGGAATCAAGATTGCGGGGAGAAATATCAATCACCTCAGATATGCAGATGACACCACCCTTATGGCAGAAAGTGAAGAGGAACTAAAGAGCCTCTTGGTGAAAGTGAAAGAGGAGAGTGAAAAAGTTGGCTTAAAACTCAACATTCAGAAAACTAAGATCATGGCATCCGGTCCCATCATTTCATGGCAAATAGATGGGGAAACAGTGGAAACAGTGGCTGACTTTGTTTTTCTGGGCTCCAAAAGCACTGCAGATGGTGACTGCAGCCATGAAATTAAAAGACGCTTACTCCTTGGAAGAAAAACTATGACCAACCTAGACAGTATATTAAAAAGCAGAGAGATTACTTTGCCAACAAAGGTCCGTCTAGTCAAAGCTATGGTTTTTCCAGTAGTCATGTATGGATGTGAGAGTTGGACTATAAAAAAAGCTGAGCACCAAAGAACTGATGCTTTTGAACCGTGGTATTGGAGAAGATTCTTGAGAGTCCCTTGGATTGCAAGGAGATCCAACCAGTCCATCCTAAAGGAAATCAGTCCAAATTCATTGGAAGGACTGATTCTGAAGCTGAAACTCCAATACTTTGGCCACCTGATGCAAAGAACTGACTCATCTGAAAAGACCCTGATGCTGGGAAAGACTGAAGTCGAGAGGAGAAGGGGACGAAAGAGGATGAGATGGTTGGATGGCATCACTGACTCAATGGACGTGAGTTTGAGTAAACTCTGGGAGTTGGTGATGGACAGGGAGGCCTGGTGTGCTGCAGTCCATGGAGCTGCAAAGAGTTGGACATGACTGAGCGACTGAATTTAACTGAAGTACATAGTAGCAATTTTTTCACTTATAAAAGCACAAATCCAATTCAAAGATATTTAATTACCCAAAATTTTGCAATCTCCATACTTAAAAGACTGGCAGGCCTTAGCTCTCACAGCACTGGGGCCAGCGCCCCCACTCGCTCCTCCTCTTCCAACATACTAAATTCTCACTATTCAGAAGTGAGTTATGCGCATCAGCCCACTGAACATTCTCTGAAGGAGTAAAAATGCTTTCTCCATAACCCAGAGAAAGTGGGCTTGTTTTCTGAGAAAATGAAATAGGCCAGAGCCTGAACCAGCAGATTCCAGTTAATCAGTACTACCTGCTAGGAGTTTTTTGAGACTGATGGAGCCAAGATTCTATTAGTAAACAAACCTCAGGAAAGGAAAATTAAAGCTGCTTTACTCCCCAAAGTATTTTCCTAATCTATCTTAATAAGCATAGTTTCATTCTGTTTATTCACAACCATTTTTCATACCATACTAAATGAATTTTGTCTGATTAAGTTAATTTTAGAAATATAAATATGAATTTCATGCTTCTACTACTATTTGCACGCACTTGGGCTCTAAGTCTATTTTGTTCCCTGAAAACCTAACTCAACATCTTACCTTAAACCCAAAGGGAAAACCCCTGGGTTGAACAAAAAGTTCGTGGCAGTGTGCCCTGAGACTGTCCTTGCAGCCACAACATAACAGCACGTCAGGAGAAGACTCTATCAAGACAGTCACCACGTCTTTCCAACAGTAGACAAGTAAAAACGAAGTCAAAGGTAGTAACCGACACGTTACACTTCTGAGTGCAGACACAAGATGGGCTGTCAAGATGCAGTGTCCCCAAAGAGGGCACTGCCCTTAATCAACCAGCGTCCATGAAGACATCCAAAAGGGCACGGGAAATACAAAAAAAGTTAGATCTCTGCAATCCCTAATGAGACTGAGGACTAGTTAAAGGCGTAATAGTTCCCACTCATATTTACTGGTCAAAAAAAGAGTAAGTTAGGTCATCAGAATGCAAAGAAGAATAAGGTGGACCCAGCCCTCAGAGAGCCCGCAGCTGGCCATGCCCAGGACCTGCACTAGGTCTGACAGACACAGAAGGCAGTAAAGGTCATTTTTAGGGGCCATGACCAAGGCTTCCAGGGGCGCAGTCAGTAAAGAACCCACCTGCCAATGCAAGAGAGGCAAGAGACACAAGTTCGATCTCTGGATCGGGAAGATGCCCTGGAGAAGGAAATGGCAACTCACTCCAGTGCTCTTGCCTGGAGAATCCCATGGACCAAAGAGCCTGGAGACCTACCGTCCATGGGGCCACAAAGAGTCAGACACAACTGAGCACACAGACTTAAATAATAATTGGGGATTCAGTGAAGGGATCTGAGCAGGGAACTAAAGGTAGAGTTATAGTTTGAATGACAGGGTGGAGTAGAATAGAGGAACAGAAAGTGTGTGTGCGCAGCTGTGTCCGACTCCTCGTGGCCCCAGGGACGGCAGCCCACCAGGCTCCTCTGTCCCTGGGATTCTCCAGGCAAGAATACTGGAATGGGCTGCCATTTCCTTCTCCAGAGGATCATCCCGCGTCTCTGGCATCTCCTGCGTTGGCAAGTGGGTTCTTTACCACTAGTGCCACCTGGGAAGCCCAGAAGAATAGAACAGAAGGACAGGATTGAACACAAGAGCAAGCAGGTTGGCTGGCCGCAAGCCAGGGGTTGGTGAGGTTCCCAACCGGGGCAGTGGTAAAGAATCCACCTGCCAACGCAGGATCCCTGTGTTGGAAAGATCCCCTGGAAGAGGAAATGGCAACCCACTCCAGGATTCTTGCCCAGAAAATCCCATGGACAGAAGCCTGGTGGGCTACAGTCCATGGGGTCCCAGAGAGTCAGACGCGACTGAGCACACACGCATGCTGGCCAGAGTGACCCGGCTCAGATGAGGAAAGGGTCTTCCAACCAGGTTCCCCGTATTCCAGGCAGGGTCCCATAGATAGCAACCCTCATGCACAGTCTGTAAAACATTTTAAATCTAGAGGAGATCGTAACCAGTCTGGGAGTAACACACAGAAACCAAGCTGTGTGACGACCTGAAGTCCTGCACTGCAGGCGGATGCTTTACCACCGAGCCACCAGGGAAGCGCCAACACGGAGTCACAAACCACTTCCGTTTTCAACACATTCAAGCGCCCTCTGCTCAGGAAACGTTTCCCTTGTTCCCACCACTCTTTTGACCTCTGTCCTCTCGCAGCCAGCCCTCGAGAGGGTCTCTCTCCCACTGGCGACACGGTTCAGCCTCAGACTCGTGATGACCACGCGGATGTGGGTTACCCTCCAAGTGGCGGGTCTGACCTCGCTGCTAAATTTCCAAAGTGGACTCCTGATGTGTCCCACGTCGGTGCTTCCCCTGCAGTTTTACATTTGTTACCACCCTTCTTCACCCAGGACCTCAGACTTGAGAACCTGTTTCCCTCTCACCCCTCATTCAATCGGTCTTTGAAATCCCACTGGTTCTGGCTCTGGAACGCCTCCCGTGCTCATGCGCAGCCCCCACTCCCGCGGCCCCTCTCCTGGAGTCCATCTCCCCGCCTGTGCTCTGGCCCCCACTGGCCTCCCCACCTTCGTCCTCCCACCAATCCACACTCATTGCCCAGCCAGATTAAGCTTCTGAGAGCACAACTCCACACCTCGTCCTCCCCAGGCCCCACGTCATCAGTGGCTTCCTGCCAAATAAATTCCAAAGCCCCTCTCCACCAACCACTCTAATCCTCCCCCCTACAAGTCCTGCTTACTCCATACTTCAGTCAGAAAGCACCTTTTGTTGTCCAGAAGAGAAGATCCACCCTCCCTCACACCTTGTTCCTGCAGAAACACCACTGCACCTGCCCGCCTGTCCAGACGACCACCCGCCCGCCCG
>NW_011494921.1:1875820-1884104 GCF_000754665.1 Bison bison bison | reverse complement strand
GCCCGCCTGTCCAGACGACTACCCACCTTTCCAGGGACGGTTAAATGCCACTTCTTCCAGGAAGCCATTCTCTAGCAGGAAGCCATCTGCCCCCCTCTGAATTCCAAGGCCACTTCATCCAGTTATCACCTGGCATTTGAGTCCCGTGCATACACACTGCTCTTCCTCCTACAGAGGTAACCTCCTATACGTGTGTGTTAGTCACTCAGTCGTGTCCGACTCTTTGTGACCTTAGGGACTGTAGCCCATCAGGCTCCTCTGTCCATGGGATTCTCCAGGCAGGAATACTGAAGTGGGCTGCCATTTCCTTCCCTGGGATCTTCCCAACCCAGGAATCGAACCTGTGTCTCTTACGTCTCCTGCATTGGCAGGTGGGTTCTTTACTGTCGGAGCCATCAGGGAAGCCCCATCTCCTATATGAAAATAATCAAAACAATGCACTAAATTAGCACTTTCTTACAAGGAAGTATTTGTGCCAAGAGTTATGAAGACACAAGACCATCAGCTGACAGCTTAGCAAAGAAATGATGCTCAACCCATGCAAAAAATAATGCAATAACATCAATAACTCTTTTTAATTATCATATACAGATGTTAGTTGAAGTCATAAAAATACAGGACATCTCAGAGAAAGTGAGTCATCTTAACAGAATGGAAAGTCTGCAGCAGCACGCCGCAGTGGCTTACAGCATAAACCCTGGAGCCACTGACGGCGGGGTTCTAATCCCAGCTCTGGCGCTGACTCCTCTCGTGACCCTGGGTAAATCACTTAGCCTTTCTGCGCCCTAATTTCTTGAAAATGGAGAAATTAAATTAGAGATATTAATAGTAGCTTCCCCTTATGACTACTGTAATAATGATGCCCATACTGTATGCAAAACACTTAGGAGCCCAGCACAGAATTAGTGCCAGCTGTATCAGCTTGTGGTTCAGTCGCCCAGTCGTGTCCAACTCTTTGCAACCACATGGACTGCAGCACGCCAGGCCTCCCTGTCCTTCAGCATCTCCGGGAGTTTGCCCAAGTTCATGTTCACTGCCTCTCATCCTCTGGGCCCTCTTCTCCTGCCCTCAATCTTTCCCAGCATCAGCGACTTTTCCAATGAGTCGTCTATTGGCGTCAGATGACCAAAACACTGTATTAGCTACTCTTAGTCTTATTATTGTGAAAATGTTTTATATGGGATGAAAAACAGAAGAATCAAAAATATTTGGTTCTTAAGATTTCTTCTAGAAAAAAGAGAGACTTTACCATCTTAAAGTCATCAAGCCAAATCTGCTCTGTCTGCTGAGTGGGAGTGTTTGCTTGACAGGACAGGTGACCTTCACCGGGGTGGCTCTTTGTACAGTGGACCGAACACTGCGAACAGGGCAGGCTCGGAGACCACTGACTCCAAACAAAGGCTTCAGCCAACGAAGGGCTCACCCACAATCTGCCGTTGTGTCCTGCAAACAAGCCCGCTGTTGTCATCCAGACGGGTGCCAAAGGAAACCGTCTGACTTACGCATTCCGGACAGCGGCTCGACGTAGACACACCACAAATACAGTCAGCGGCTTCAGAGGAAATCTAGTAGGAGGCGCTGACTCTGGTCTGATAAGCGAGCCAATCAGCAGCTTCAGAGGAAATCTAGTACGAGGCGCTGACTCTGGTCTGATAAGCGAGCCAATCAGCAGCTTCAGAGGAAATCTAGTACGAGGCGCTGACTCTGGTCTGATAAGCGAGCCAATCAGCAGCTTCAGAGGAAATCTGGTACGGGGCGCCGACTCTGGTCTGATAAGCGAGCCTTTGGGTTCAGCTTTTTAAAGAACACTACTCCACCGCATTCAGCAGCGCAGAAGCATATGTGAGTCCATTTTCAAAGTCCATCACACCATATAGAGATTTACTTACTAACGGTGGGGAACAGCTGTGACTACGGGGTATCAACATCTGTCATTTCCCCCCCAAATAGGAAGATGTAGTAAACATAAATTGCCACAAATATTTGAACTTGAACTTGTGTTGCAGACACATATTCCTACCTGGGGAAATGAGAACTGCTGGGACATCTGATGTTTTATTACTTTTTACTGAAAATATTTATAGCTCAGGGCTGCTTGTTATTCACAGGTCAGAATTATTAGACTGGTAGAGTAATAAATCCACGTTTATCACCCTCTTGTTTTCTGATAAATTTTAGAAAGCAAAAGAATTTTAGCAGTAAGACTGATGTTACCTTCACAAGAACAAATAAACAAACAAACTCTCATTGTCCACGGTTAGAGTGTCTGCTTTTACTCACTACCTGGAATACTGGCACGGCTGCCCCACACAATCCCAAGCGTCAGGGAAGGTTAGGGAGGCAGTGGGTACGGCTGTTTAGTGGCTAAGCCTGTCCGACTCTTTCCACCCCACACACTGCAGCCCACCAGGCTCCTCTAGCCATGGGCTTTCCCAGTGAGGATACTGGAGTGGTTGGCCATTTCCTTCTCCGGGGGATCTTCCTGACCCAGGGACTGAACCCACGGCTCCTGCATCGCAGGCCGACTGTTCTACCCTTGAGCCGCCGGGGAAGTTCCCCTGGGAAGGTAGACTGACTGCCGAAACACATGCCCCAGGCCTCCCTGGCTAATGCCGTGTGGTTCAACGTCTTCACACTGCAGCCCAGCGCAGCCTGGCACACGAGGCTCTGCTCCACATGGTCATTCAGGACCCAGGCTCCTTCCCCCTGTGACTCCCCCGTACCCCAGGGCTTCCCAGTTCTCCCCGGCCCCCTGCAGCTGGCCAGCAGGCCAGGAAGAGAGTCGAGGGGCAGGAACACCCCGCCTCTCGACGCCTCTCATTCCCACATACACCCTCTTGGTGAGAACCAGTCACGTGGCCCCGCCTCCATGCAGAAAGTAACCCAGGACTGCGGGTGTCAACTGGGGCGATTCTGACTCTCAAGGGGCACGCAAAAACGTCTGGAGACATCCGTGGTTGCTATAACTGGGCAACAGGCACCTAGTGGGCAGAGTCCAGGGATGCGTCCCCCAGGGCACAGGACGGTCTCCCCACAACAGAGTGAACCAGCCCCAAACGGCAATAATGCTGTTTTGGTAAGCATCGAGCCAGTTGTCAGAACTGCGTGCACATCAGTGCTTGGATCTCCCACCATTTCCCACTACCACACACTCTCACCAATCCCAGCAAATCCACATATCGATAGTCTGCTCATCTGCTGCTTGTTGGTTCCTCCATTCACTCACCCAAGCTCTTAAACAAGACAAAGTCCTACAGTCAAAGAATTCACAGTGGAGCAGGTGAGTCAAGCATATATAGAATTATCAGATATGGGGATAAGTGGGATTTAAGGGGGAAAATGGAAGGAAAATTTAATTTTGCTTGAGAGAGTTGGAGGAGAATCCATAGGACAAATGGAACAGGAAAGATGTCTTGAAGGAAGCATATACTCATGGTTTTCCATCAGAAAGCTGTGTTTTTATTGGCAGGGAGGGGTGGACAAAAAAAGTGGTTCCAGGAAAAAGGGAACCGAAAAAACAAAGGAATGCCAATACGAACGGATATGATTTATTCCCTTTTTGTTTGGGGGGAAAATAAGAACTAGGAGAGGAAGGTGACCAAAAACTGCCTTTTGTTCCATGCTTTTTAGCAATGTATTCATGAAAGTCTCAAGTTCCCAGCCATACACACGGGCTGTCAGTCAAGTGGTCTCTAGAGAAACACTTCCCACCGTCAGACTCCATAGGAACTTGTTAGCACAGGGCAAAGTCAGGTAATAGCCAGAAACCTCACTGCAAATTTCCCAACAAGACCTGTCGGGGAGTCCTCCAAACCACGCTGCCACCAAGCCAACATGCAACTGACTCAGGCAGATGGCTGACCAAACGCGTCCATCCTTGTTCCCAAGGACAGGACAGGGCAGAAGGCAGATCTGCTCCTAAACTACACTGCACTGAGCCTGTTGGGTTAAAACAGAAAAGTGTTGCTTCTTCCCGTCTTGAATCCCAGGAGCGAGAGTGGCTCCCAGCTCCCCAGAACAGTCCTCCTGGGTTTATACCCCGGCTCTGGCGTAAATTCACTGTGTGGCCTTGAAGAAGTTACAGAAGTTTCCAGAATCTTAGGAAACTTCCCTCCCAAATAATATACTTAAAGCTCTTAGCACTTCACCCAAAACAGATAATAAACATGTGTACCATAGCCATCTCCTCCACCCCCCAAAACTGTCTTTCAATTGTCGTAAAACGCACTGTAGAAGCCACCCAAGCTTGGGAAGAAAAGCACCTGATGGGCTGTCATGTTGTTTTGTAGATTATTAACAGCAACTTCAATTTTCTTGGGCAAGATGCTATTAATCACAAACCAATCCCACCATGTGAACAACCATGGCTCTTATTTTTAAAGCTAAAATTAAAATTTTAAGACTACCACAGTCCAACACAATTATTTACCTCATTGTTCTTTTCACTCACATTCTTCCTCCCTCAAACTGTTGTCTCTTATTTTTCTCCGCGACCAGCTTTGGGAAAGCAAAGTGTATCTAACTGTACCATAGGTTACACTGAACGACACTAGTCACCTAGCACTAAAAAGCCTCATAAAAGGAAGATACCTGCTTCTTTTCAAGTCAGAATCTCTAAAGAGAAGTTAAAATGGGAAGGAAGCAGACTGCAGAACCCAGAGGCAAGTCAGCCCGTGCAGAACCGCGTCCTCCTACGGTGAGGGGAGGCACCTAGGGTCCTGGCGAAGTCGATGCCGACCACGTTCACGAAACGTGGAAACTGACGTGCATGGCGACGCCTTCTGCAGTCAGTCAAGCTGCTAAGTCACTTTAGTCGTGTCCAACTCTGTATGACCCCACGGACTGCAGCCCTCCAGGCTCCCCCGTCCATGGGATTCTCCAGGCAAGAGTACTGGAGTAGGGTGCCACTGCCTTCTCCGAGTCAGTCGAGAACAAGGAATAAAACAAAAGCTGAATCAACCAGAAGACCGAGGCTGAATCACGCCTAGACTTCAAAATTGATTACCACTGCCCTCCTAATTTACAAGGAATTCTAAACTGTCTGGACAGCATCTTCTTCAATTTCCACTGCAGACTGGACTTGACCCCGAGAGGATGCTATTCTAAGGAGTACATTAAAGACAGGGCTTGGCATCTGCACGGACAGATTTCACAAACAAGGTATAATCAGTCTGGAGTCAAATCCAAAGCGTTCTTTTTAACTTCTTAGTAAAGACATTTTTCCTTGTACGTCAATGAACCTCCTGTAGGTAAGTATGACTGGCCTGAGATGCAATTCTCAAAGACTTTACTTATTATTCTGATATAAACTTAAGGTGTATGAACAATTAATTTTTGAGAGCTCTGAATCCACTGTTGGGAAAAAAAATAAACTATAGATTCTGCAAAGAAACACTAACTGTCTGAACTAATATTAAGCATTTTGTGTGTAGAAATAAACACAATTTTAGTAAATGAGTTCTGTTTCCCTAAAGATTCCTGTTCCATAGATAAACTGCTTACCTTCTTCTTAGGTGAAGTAAGAAACCATGAAGAAATCTGTCTTATCAGGCACATGAGGGAATATGAGTTCTCAGTGTACACAATGATGAAACGGGAGTCTGATGGGAAGGTGATGTAAACGTCTGACAACTGCCCTTGGGTGTTCTGTGCTTGAGATTTACAGAACTGGCAACCAGCAGACTAATTACTGTTTCTGGCAGTTTGTTGCAGGTCCTAACATCCCCAGATAAACAGTTAACACTTCTCAAGAAGAAACAGAAAACAAAGGATTACCACTTGAAGCCGCAGCTAAAGACTAGAAAAATCTACGGCTTATCTAAGAGCCTGATCAGGTTGCCACCAACCAACCCTCCAAATTAGTAATGAAGATTCCGAAAGACGAACACCGGCCAACGGAAGCCCAGCCCTGGACACTGCCACCCAGGATCACGGGGCCAGGTCTGGTCCCCTTCCCAACCCCCGCTTGGAATTAACAGACTCAGCAGGAAATCCCTCCCAATCTCTGGGAGGAAAGCACTGTGAACACAAATGCCCCCATCACAGCCCACCCCACCACCACATTTACACACGGGCACGTTCCAGAAGCATCCCACTGCAACAGAAGACAAGGCAGCTCACCTGCCGGTGTCCGGCGTTTCCACCAAGAAGAAAAAGAGACAAATCTGGAAGCACCTAAGCTCCTAGATATAACAAATGCACTTGGGATATCAGCGCGATAAGGAAGCCAGAGCGGATCTAGGCTTGCACATTTTCAAGTTAGGGCCCAGCCTCAAATCCAGCCTGAACTGGAACCCAGCTCTCAAAGCTGTTTCTGAAGATTACATTGATTGCAGCATTCCTTCAACAAACATTTATTGAACGTCGACTATGTACCAAGCTCTGGGCAACAGCCCTACCGGGCACAGCAAACACCACTGTCCAGGGGGAAATTTTTAAAGATTCCACTAACTTTACACTGTCCAGCTTTCGTGGCTTTATTAAAGCGCTCTCTTCTTTAAAGTAATACTAATGCTAATGAGATTCCATCCAAAGAGCAGATGCCTGGATAAAGAGGCTGGCCAGCCACGCGGCTTTCTCCATCCTTCCCCCGTCCGGTTCTCTCCTGCCCACTCCCTTCCGACGGCCGTGTCTCTAACGACATGAAAGACCTACAAAGCCTGCTTCAGGATGCAAACGACAACCACAGAGCAAGGACAGGACCCAGAAGTAGGGTGACCAACTGGTGCCAGGTTCCCTGGGACTATTCTGGTTTTTAAAGTATAAGTCCTTCCACCCAAGTACCCTCTTTGTCCTGGACAACCGAGTCGGTGGGTCTCCCTACCCCTAAGGAAGCACACCCCAGCAAAGGCAGGTGCGGATGTTACAGGAGGCCCTTCCCCTGCCTGAGTGAGGCCAGCGGGGAAAGGCGTTTAGCTGGTGCCCTGTAAGGAAAGCCCGTGGGCTACCTCAGATCCTCGCGGCCTCCTCAGCATCCTCCTGAGAAAGTCATTTTAAACACCACACCATTTAAGAAAGCTTTACAAAGACTATCCAATGACAGACTCCAATAACACGACGTACTCAAGAAATCCTCACCTAAGTGCCGTAGCTATAGGGATGGGGGTGCTTCCCTGGCTAGCTCCAGAGATCCTTGAGTTTATACCATAACTATTCATCCCAAGATTTCTGGAATCCAGCACCAAGACTGGGGGATGGTAAATACTGAATAGAACAGACCTTAACAGTAGCTCGGAGAAGGCAGTGGCACCCCACTCCAGCACTCTTGCCTGGAAAATCCCGCGGACGGAGAAGCCTGGTGGGCTGTAGTCCACAGGGTCGCTAAGAGTCAGACACAACTGAGCGACTTCACTTTCACTTTTCACTTTCCTGCATTGGAGAAGGAAATGGCAACCCACTCCAGTGTTCTTGCCTGGAGAATCCCAGGGACGGGGGAGCCTGGTGGGCTGCCGTCTATGGGGTCGCACAGAGTCGGACACGACTGAAGTGACTTAGCAGCAGCAACAGTAACAATAGCTGCCACACTGCAGTGCTCTGATGTGCAGGACGACACGCTGAGCACTTTACAGGAACGGCCTCGTGTACTCACGGTGACTCAGTGAGGTTGACTGACCTCTGTTTTCCAGGTGAAGAGACCAAGGCTCAAGGTCATCAGGCAGAGTTCATATTTGAACCCAAACTATTTTGCTTCAAAAGCTCCATGTTTTCAACACTGCAACTGAATTAAGTTCAAGTAAGGTGGCCATTGAGAAACCCATATGCAGGTCAGGAAGCAGCAGTCAGAGCTGGACAGGGAACAACAGACTGGCTCCAAACAGGGAAAGGAGCACGTCAGGGTTGTATATTGTCACTCTACTTATTTAACTTCCATGCAGAGTACATCATGAGAAACGCTGGGCTGGAAGAAGCACAAGCTGGAATCAAGATTGCTGGGAGAAATATCAATCACCTCAGATATGCAGATGACACCACCATTATGGCAGAAAGTGAAGAGGAACTAAAAAGCCTCTTGATGAAAGTGAAAGTGGAGAGTGAAAAAGTTGGCTTAAAGCTCAACATTCAGAAAACCAAGATCGTGGCATCCGGTCCCATCACTTCATGGGAAATAGATGGGGAAACAGTGGAAACAGTGGCTGACTTTATTTTAGGGGGCTCCAAAATCACTGCAGATGGTGACTGCAGCCATGAAATTAAAAGACGCTTACTCCTTGGAAGGAAAGTTATAACCAACCTAGATAGCATATTAAAAAGCAGAGATATTACTTTGCCAACAAAGGTCCGTCTA
>NW_011494921.1:1872806-1875557 GCF_000754665.1 Bison bison bison | reverse complement strand
ATGAGATGGCTGGATGGCGTCACTGACTCAATGGACGTGAGTCTGAGTGAACTCCGGGAGTTGGCGATGGACAGGGAGGCCTGGTGTGCTGCAATTCATGGGGTGGCAAAGAGTCGGACACGACTAAGCAACTGAACTGAACTGAAGGTGGGTGTATATGTATGTATATATGTATGTATATATATATAAAATAACAGGCCAAGAACTGACAGAGGAGAGTACCAGATACATTTCTTTTATTCTCTCCACTTTCAGTTTTGCCATTGCAAGGGAAAAAAAGGCAGAAAAGCAGATCAGTTATGAGTTAAGCTCACACATGCAGCTAAGGCGAGGCAAGGATCTGAGTTAGAAGAGCAGCACTGTGCCTGGCAAGCAGCAGACACGCAGTATTTGGATAAATTTAAAACACAACCATGCCTAACATAAGGTTTCAGTTACTGATGCTCAGTGTTTCCAAGGCTACTTTACCCACCACCATAGGTGACTAGATGGAGCTTCTAAAGGGGAAGTGTGATGGAGCAGGAGGAGATGGACAGGCACTCATCCCAGTCACTGAGGGCTCCCTAATGCACGGCTGAATCAGCTGCTACTCACTTAAAATGATGGTTATCCTCATGGCTCACACAACAAAGGGGCAAATTCTCTAAACAAAGTACAGAGATCTATCCTCATGATCGCCAACCACTTCCAATCTCATTTCACCTCAAAGGAAGCAATCTGCAAACCTACAGAGCAACACAACTGCAGAAGAATATCACACTAAGCACTTTGGTTTTGAGACATTTATCTCCATTCCATTCATTACCCGTCAAACGGAGAACACTATGTTAATGTATTCTTGGCCATTTTCTCCAAGCAGCTGAACACATTTCCTCTTTCAGAATAACATAATCCATAATGATCAAGCATTCCTATCATGTGAATGAGTATTCCAAAATCTAAAGAGGTGAGGGAAGCTAGATGTCTCTCCCAAAGGCACTTACAGCCACAAGTGAGCTAGGAGGCAGGTGAGTAGCCAGCTGTGGGCAAGGGCCACCCACTCATATCAAACTCAAACCCAGTCTCGTTGAGACTGTGGGCCGGCCTGCGAGGGTGTCGAGTTCTAATGCTTATGACTGTACGTCAACAAGAAGAGGGTTTTTTGGTTTGTTTTACTGTTGTTTTGGAAGAAACAGGCCAACTCACGTCAAAAACAGGCCACCAATGACAATTCATTTTGTTAGAATGATGACTCTCTGTGCGCATGTTCGCCTCCCGACCACTGGGATGCACACACTGCAGGCTGGCAGCTCTAATCCAATTCAACACTTACTCATTATTAATGTAAGCTGGGGAAGCTCTTAAAAATTAGTTTCTCTCTTCTTAACTTCCTTTCATTCTACAGGCCAAAAGCATCTATAATTCCTTTATCCCAATAAGTCAAAGTCATTTCTCTGCTATCAATGATTTAATATTTATTGAGCCCTTACTTTCTGCAAACATGGTGGGCAATACAAAATAGGGTCAAACTTCATCTAGTCTTCATCTTCAAGGAAATTATAAGAGAACTGAGATTCTGCTGTCTCAGTCTCTATACCTGCCAGCCCACAGACCCCTTGGGAAGAACTGTACCCCTAACCCTCTCCCCCAGCTGAGCAATGACTTGTGATATGTGGTCGGATGACAAACGACATCCTGGGAAGTCTTTTCAACACTTCTCCCGTTATGTGCACGAGCTTGAGTGGGTCTCTGCTCTCTGCAACTAAACAGAAAGAAAAAGACACTGCAATCTCAGGTGATAATACAGGGCAATTGTGACAAGTGCCCTTGGTAGAATGAATGAGTGAATACTGAGTGAAGTGAGAGGCAATTTTGCCAAAGGACACTGTAGAAGTCAAGGATCACTATGAACCAAAATGATGGAGTTAAACTTTTTAGGAGAGTTAAGAGCTGAGTCACCTTTAATGATGGGGTATCATGTGGGAGAGGACACTGCAGGCCACAGAATATTCCAGAATTAAGAAATAGGCTATGGAAAGCATTTGGGGGGACTAGTAGGCTAACCACTCCAGCTAATGTGGTGCTTTCAAGCCAGGCACAGCAAAAGTCAAAGTTGGACAGGAAGTTGGGGGTGGGAAAGCCAGGCGTGAGAGTTCTCAGCTGGGAGGGAGAAATCAAGGAAGATGTGGGAATTGTCACTAAAGATGCCCAGTGCATCTATTAAAAAGCAGAACACCAGTGTCAGTAACCACGGTCCCCATTTGCACGGCACATGTTTCCACAGTATCTCTCAAAGCTTTTACCAAAAGCTCATCAGTTCTTACGGATCCTCAGTGAGGAGCACATGATGTGTGGTTATCTGGATTTACTAATGAAAGTGAGGCAGAAAAGTGACATTTCCTTTGGTAGGTGGGAATAAGATGGGGATGGGGGCACAGAAAGAGACAAGGCAAGCACAGAACACAGTGTCCACAGATTCCATTTTATCACGACTTCGCTCCCATCAGCAGCCCATCTGCATCTGATCATCCCATCCCTTGCCTGAAGCCTGCTCCCCCAGGAAGCCCATGTGATGTTAGAATAACCTTTACCACGCAGGATGTTGCAATGAGCTTAAGCCATGCAGGGATTTATAAGTCAAGTGGAAAATAAGGCATCCTTTCCACCCACCCCTGCACTCCCAGCAGACCACAGACATCCCCCAGCACTGCCCCCCCAACACACACATACACACACACACACACACACACACACAAAACTCCACAAAGAATG
>NW_011494921.1:1871163-1872603 GCF_000754665.1 Bison bison bison | reverse complement strand
ATTTCATCCTGGAATACACGGTGCAGCTCCCAAAGCCCTGAAGAAGGGTCTGGAACCCCAGCACCTCCTCTCTTCCAGCTTCCACGACACAGAGGCCCGCCGTGCCAGCAGTCACGTGCCCTCCACCAGCGTCTTCGACCTGGATGGCCGACTTCACGGTGAAGGTGAAACAGTAGGAACTCAGAGGCCAAACACGATCGAGACATGTATTTCAGAGCTTCCCAGAGACCCTTCCAGACGGGACCCCAGGGCTTCATTCCCCGCGGCTCACTCTGCGCCTCGCCCTTAGCTGGGTCCTGGGGGTCTCGGGTGAATCTGCACCGATCCCCCACGGGTTTCTCACCTGCCCATCTCCACTTCTGAGCCCCGGTGGGTGCACTCCCTCAAGGGAGCTGGACTGGAGAGCAGCCTCTGGACTTTCAGTCAACACCGAGGTCCGAGGTCACTGTGACCAGTTTACCATATCACTTGTCTGCAGAGTCGCTTTTGTTCAGTCACGTCCGACTCTTTGCAACTCACAGACAGCAGCACATCTACAGAGAGCCTTCTACAAAGACGACCTCAACCACCTGATTAGTGACCAGAAGCAGCACTATCTCACTCAGTTCCATACTTATGCCAAAGGGACATGTCAAACCCTAAACATCCCAACCGATGATTCATTCAGGCCCACTCTTGCTCTTTTTTGACCCTCAGCTGCTCCAAACAAGCTCAGGAAGGCTTAGACAAGAGGCAGATGGCGATGGAGAGGGAGTCTGGGAGCTACACCTCTCTGTTACATAACGCTCAGCACAGAAACCTCCCAGAACCAGCCTTGGGAACACCTCCTGGCCCATCACTTCAGAATAAACCACGACTCAAAATGGGCAAAAAGAGAAAACAGTTGTCACTTTGGTATTTGATGACCAATGTGCAATCCTAGTAGCAAATAGAACATCAACATATTAGTAAAAACAGGTCTGGGTAGGATCAGATTCTTTAAGAGACATACCATTTGTTCATTCAATCTACACTTATGTAACTCTCAATGCACCAGCCTAGACCCTGTAGGAACACACAAGGCCACTTGTGGAAGGTTGTTGGTGCTGCTCACCTAGACCCCGTTTCCTCCTGTTCAGTGCAAGGAGCAGCAGGTTACCCTTAAATGGGGTCACAGGAGGAGTCCTCGAAGCAGCATCAAGTCACTTCCGGGTCAGACCGTGTCCTGGTCAGAGCAAGATCCTCAGGGCCCCCTGCCCCATCGCAGGGACCTTTCATCTAGGCCCCCGTCAGGATCACACCCCACGAAGCTGGGTCCTTGAGGGACTGCCAAGAGCAGGCCCAGCTGCTGACCGTGCTGGACACGGAGCGTGGGACGGAAAGAGCCGTGTTCAGCCACTGAGATCCGGAAGGCACGTGTCACGGCCGCGTGACCCAACCTATCTTGCTGACACCTCACTG
>NW_011494921.1:1868689-1871029 GCF_000754665.1 Bison bison bison | reverse complement strand
CCACCCCACCCCGTTTTCTAAGACAGAAAAGCAGAATTTACTTCAAAATTCAAGTGCAGCCCAAATAACACCTGAAATGTAAAGGGTGCCAACAATGAAGACTGGCAACTAACAGTCTCTGAGATGCAGCTCTGAGAGAGCAAGGAATGAAAACAGAACGGCCACCAACAAGGGGGGAATTCAACCATCTGCACGGAATTCAGCAGAGGAGCCGGAACACTATGAAGAAAAGGTCCCCTTCCGACCACAGGCCCAGTCACGTGTGAAGCAGTGAGCACCCTCGTGAAGAAACACTCAGGCAGAGGCTGCATGGCCGCACGAGCCGCCTCCTCAGAGGCCCAGGACCCCGCTCTGTCCCCGCCTCGCTAGCATCCCCGAGCCTCGAGTCAGGTCTGCAGCGCTCCGTCACCCGGAAGCTCCCTGGAGGGGGTTCGCTTTTTCGTCTCCACACCCCACCCCAGTCTGGCCCTTGACAGTGCCGAGCCCAGCACCCACCAGGTCCTCGATAAACATCTCCCAAACGAAGTAAATGAGCACTGTAGGAAGAACTCAGCTCTGCAGGCCAAAGCCAGTCTCGTAACCTCTAGGGCTCCTCCAACCTAAGAACTAAAATGCACCACGGCCCACATCTGGGAGTGGGGAGCCCGCCCTGAAAAGGACAAGTTAAGCATCAGTGTGAGGCTTGACCAGGAATATTACCAGACTCGCTTGAAAACCACCGTGAGAGCGAGCCCCGGGCCCTGAGCCGGGCGCTCTGCTCTTGGACGTGCGCTTACACGTACAGGCAGCTGCTTTCCCGTGTGGAATTCTATGTTGTGAGGTATTTATTTTTTCTATTAAAAAAAAGCCACACCCTTTGTTTCTATTGCATTATTACACTCCTTATTATCCCATCACGTGGCTTTTCCTCTTGGGCACACACCCTGCATTATTGCTGACATCAAAATCACTTGTCAAGATACCTCTACCCTAGCCCCACTACACCTCTGATCTTTCCAGAGCACAGGTCTCTGTTTCAGCTGGGACAGGGCGGAAACTCATCTGCTTCTCCCAGAGACACCTGAATGCTCTGAGTAGAAGAAAAAAATGCCAGCATCACCGACATCTTTTGAGGTCACCTTTCCAAACAAAATTACCCTAGAGGGCAACGACAGATCTTTGAAGTTTTTAAATTATATTTTTTTAAGGGATTTGGGCGGGCGTGGGGGCAAGGTGAAGGGAGAATGTGCCACAGATGTCGAGCGGGGACTGCAGTGTAAGAGAGCACACGGGCCTTCAGTCCTCGCCACCCCTTCCACCCACAGAAGAAGTCTTGATCCACTCCTATCCATTCTTCTTCCCTGCTTCTCCCGGAGGACGCCCAGACTCTGCCTTCCAGGACACAATACCCACACCAAGGTGTCCTGAGCCATCTGAAGGTGAGGCTTTCACAGAGCCTTATCAAGATAACCCCAGGTCTGGTTAGGTTGCCATCAAAACAGAACTATGCTTGGAAAGGAAAGAAGAGGCCACAGTTTTTGGAAAAGAACCAACAACCTAGAGATAAAAGCAGACTGAGGGCCTAGTGGTTCATGGCTACATAAATGGAAACTTCGCTGAAGCTCCATTTTCCCTTCTCTTCTGCTCTCCCAACAGCCCTCCCACCCACCTCCCAGTAACTTAACTGCTGGCACATCCCTCCTGCTGTTGCAAATATTACAATGAAGAGATGGGGGAAGAGACAGCATTTCATAAGAAGGTTACTACATGTGACCAATGCCCTAACAGAGCACTGGTCAAATTTATAATCAGCCTTACAATGATACCTTTTCAACACATGATATTCCATTTACAGACTGAAGCCAAAATGTATTTCTACCGATAGGAAAGTAGACATATTCAAACCCCACATTTCCAGACAACTGCCGATTACATCAAAACTGCCCTAAAGGAAAGCCAGTGGAATTCACACAACTCCAAAGGCAGCCTGCCCTCAATGACTTCTTCAAAAGGAAGGTTTAAAGTCATTTGCAATTTCTTTCTCTAGACCAGGAGTTTCGGCGGTGCCCTCTCCTCCACACAGACAGGAATGGATGGTGTGACGCGGAAACCATCAGAGCCGCCCCTTGCAGACACCGCTGACCCAAACGACCCGGGGACACCCAGGCGCCTACGCGGATTATCGGGGTTTACCTGCATCTGTCCCCGAGGCCCTTTCGCCCCCTTCTGCGTGATGACATCAAGTGGAAATGGCACGCGTTTGGGAGGCAAAAGGCTGACAAGCAGGAAGCACAGCTGAGCCCGAGCTTTGTTCAGCCTGCAGTGAAATACACGCAGTAAGGGTTAGACCCGCGCAGCAAA
>NW_011494921.1:1862720-1867048 GCF_000754665.1 Bison bison bison | reverse complement strand
TTTCCAGAAACTGCGCGTCCGGATCCGCGTCGGTGCTGGTCCTTTCTGGCCGCCCCTGCGGGTTCCTGTGGCCCAGGCAGGGCGGGCTCTTGCTTTGGTAGAGGAGAAGACGCGGCCACAGAAGCCGGAATGACACCCGCCACCTGGCTCCCCAGGATTCGGGGCGGGGATGGGGGGACGCGGCAGGGGGTAGCAGGGAGGGGCACGTCCTAGGGCCGTGGGAACCAGCGGGACCTTGGACCTGGGGGTCCACCCTATTTCTCCACCTCGAAACATAACTCCTACCTTAGGGACAAGCTTTGCATGTCTAATTCCTCTAAGAAAATCGAGGCGTGCCTCCGGTGTTGATTTCAGAACAGGAGAACCGAAGAGGAAGGTCGCTGGGAGAGATGTCTACACAGACTGGAAATCCCGAAGTCTATTCCGTGACTCTGGTAAAGTGAAGCCTGCCAGCTTTCCTAGATCTTCCTCACCAGGCTTCAGCTGAGTGTCCCTAGTCGCCCAGCGAAGCAGGCTCGCTGGGATTTGCTGGCTGCTGCAATGGAGATGTCTTTATGTCCTACTGTCTCGTCCAGGGGGCAAGGACCTCTTCCACATCTCATTGAAGTGCTTCTGCCAAGATGATGAAATGGACAGCCTGCGTAGCACCCTATGTGACCTACTAAAATTCACAATGTGCTCGACAGACCCTTCTTGTCTTGTGCCTTAAATAAAACCTGTTAATAGTGTTTCCAAATGTGCGGTCACTCAGCACATGCAGAAATCGGTCACCGAGAAGCATAAAGCTTCATGGATGTCAGGCCGCTCTAGGGTCCCAATTAAAACGTTCTCCTGGCTGACCCACGTCCTTCTGTTCCCTGAAGTTATATCCTCTGTTGTACGCCTGGCAGGAGTGAAAGTGGTGGTCTGTTTTAAGAGCAGACGTATATCCTCGCAGTAGAGAGCTTCAGGAGTCTTTATTTCCAGGCTCAACTTTAGGAGCCTGAAAACAAATTTTTTGTCCTTGTTTTTGTCGCTTTAATGAGAAGCTAATGAGCATATTGAAAGCTCTGATGTTAACCAGGAGCTTCGAATAGGATGGTGAGTGACAATACAGCAAGATCTTACTAGAAAAATTTAGCCTAGAAATATTGTTATTCAAAAGCGACATTAAAAGCTACGTTGAAGAAGCTACTTTCAGGGGTGGGTAATTCTTCCAAAATGTTTAAAATCTTTCTTTTCAGCTGCTTTCCAAACAATCTTTTGGGAGGATTCAAGCATTCAGCCCGTTGTACAGTAAACTCTTCCACCCTTACTCATTCATTCCCACTGGCTGGTCTTTGGATTCACGCCACATCATGGGTGTTCTGCCTTCTGTCCAACCTTGTAGAGCCGTCACACAGGGAGGGTTAATTAACCGTGGGCAGACTGGGTTAGGCCATTCTTAAGATTAGTTGGGGGCCAGCACCAGGGCAGGGGAGACACAGGCAACGACATGTCGGAGAGGATTCTTCATTGAGACCCTTGCGGGAGCAAACCAGCTTGGAGCAGGCAGGGTTCAGAGCCAGAGCCAGCAGGCAGTGTGGTCAGAGCTTCAGGAAGGCATGCACCCCAGACAGAGGCATTGCCCACGTGTGGGAGTGAGATGCGATCAGGGTCTTCAAGATCCCAGGCCTTGAAGATCCATGGTTATCAGGATGAGGCCCTGGCTCTGGGGAGTCAGGTAAGGATCAGATGTTCCCGAGTTCACTCAACAAATGTTCCTGGTGGCTGGCCTTTGTCCCCAGAGCCCAGCCCTCGCATCAGGACAGAGAAGGAAACACACCCAAACCCCCACCCTCACAGAACTGTCATGCTGATGGAGGAAGCCGAGAACACACTAGATAATAAACGAGTACGAGAAATTATGTGTTGGGGAGTGAAAAGCAGAAGGGGGCAAATCAAGCCAGAAGAGGGGCATGGAGATTTTGCATTGGGTGAAAGCTGAAATTTTAGTTTGGTGGCCGCGAGGGCCCCTTGAGAAGATGCTTTTGAGGAGGGATCTGAGCAAAGATTTCCTGTTATCAGACAGGGTGCAGAAAGAGGGCTGTAACCTGCCCCCGAGCCTGCCACCCACTCCCTGGGTGGAGGTTGAAATACTGGGACTGGGTTACAAGGTCAGTCAGACCAATAACATTGATGCTTAGTCACCTGAGGCTGAATTACCACTGCTAAAATCCAGGCAGGGATGAGTTATTCATCTTTGTACCCACAGCATCAAGCACAGATATCCAATAAATGTTTATTGAGCTGAACCCTTAAATCTCCGAGAACATGGGGTGGGGCTGAGATAACTATGGCCCCGTGATTCCCAGGACAGCCTTTCTATCAGGAAGATACTTCCACAGACAATGCGATAATCTTTTTTATCCCTTTTCATGACTGTCTTCCTGATCTTCGAGGGCAGAGATTCTATTTCAGCTTGGTCCCTGAGTGCCTGACGCTCTAAGAAGGAGGCAGAGATGAAATAGCACAGGGAAACGAACAGACCCTCCCGGGTGCTGACGGCCCTAAAGATCCCAGTCCAGCCCATTAGTGAGGGTGAGGTTTTTGTCTAACATGTCTGAGTTTTACATTTTAAAATCGCATCTTGAAACTGAACTATGGTGATAGCTGTACACTTGAAACAAGCGGATTTTATGGTGCATAATTTATACCTAACGTTGTTTTAAAACGTTGAAGTAGGAGCCAGGTTCAGACAGCTTTCGCGTGCTGTAAATAACCCCAAGAGGCATGTTGCACCAAACACATCATCATCCTTCCTAATCACTGTTTAAACCAAGTTGACTTGGATGAAATACTAGGGAAAAGTATATATTGGTCTCCACCCCTAGTTCCTGGCACAGAGCTCCCAAGTGATACGAACACCGGGAGCATCTTGTGGTCTAACATTTGGTCTCTGGCACTGGTTCCTGACATCACGGTGATAGAAGTGTCTTTTGTTCTGGTGAGGTGACCCTGGGTGGGCTCCTGGATGAGGACTGGTCACCAGAAAGACCAAGACACGGTCAGAAGCTTGGAATTTTCAGCCCTACTCCTTGTACCCCAAAGAACTTTGGGAGAGAGGCTGGAAATGCCGTTACTGATGGATCATGCCTGTGTGATGAATCCTCTGTACAACTGCCAAAGCGCAGGGTTCGGAGAGCTTTCCAGCGGTGAGCACGTAGAGAGGGGCGGGCCTGGAGGGGACGTGGACGCTCCGCCCCCTTCCCACATGCCTTGTCCCCTTGCACGTCTTCCATTTCAATGTCCAACTGTCTCCTTTTCCATATTCTTTTATAATAAACTGGTAAACAGTGAGTAAACGGTGTCCCTGAGTTCTGTGAGTTGCTCTAGCAAACGAATCAAACCCGAGGAGGAATCTCTGATTTGTAGCCGTGGGGTCCGGTCGAAGCACAGGCAACAATCTATCTGGCCGCGAGATTGGCGTCTGAAGTTGGAAGGGGGTACAGTCCCCTAGGACTGAATCCCCTCAATTCTGGGATCTGACATCATCTCCAGGTAGATATGTCATAACTGAGCTAAACTACAGGATGCTCAGCTGATGTCACAGAGAATTACTTGTCTTGGCAGAAAAAGCCCACACATTTGGCAACCAGAAGTGTCAGAAGTGAGGCGTTCTACGTGAGAGGGAAGGAGAAACACCCAGGAAAGTGAGTGTTTCCTCTGAATTTGCAAATTTACTTTTCCCTTGTGTGATTCTCGCCACCTTCGAGTATACATAGTCTTTTTAAAAGTGTAGAAAACAGTCTTCAAGTACATATAGTCTAAGATAGTTTACCGTTAATGATTGTTAAAGATAGTGCACATTTCAGGACTGATTTTTATTTAGGGGCTCTACATAAACCAATCTCAACAGACTAATTACACCAGTAAGGTATTCTCTGAGAGAGCTGCTGTATCTGAAACTGTCTAATCTCTTACTTATGTAGAACCAGGTATAATCTGTGTACTATGAGGCCTCATCTGGAATGAAATAACTGAAGTATTCTGAAAACTCCAAAGGATTTCATAGGAACCATATCCAGACTGCTTTTCTAACAGTGGCAATGGGTTAAACAATGCCATCCTTTTGCTTAACCTCATCTTTAATATGTACAATACACATTCCAAAACTGCTGGCTAGAATTACAGGGCCATTAGCAGGGGTGATATTCAACAGCTACAGGCAGCCGCCAATGTATCTGGATGATGATTGAAGACAATACGGCCATTTCAGTGTGTCCTGGCTGAGTGGCAGCTGCCAGTAACAACACCAGCCTCTGCACCCCCCCCTCACCCCCAGGATCTGCGTCTTTTTTATCTTATTT
>NW_011494921.1:1862303-1862620 GCF_000754665.1 Bison bison bison | reverse complement strand
CGGTCGTGTCCGACTCTTTGCAAACCCATGGACTGTAGCCCACCAGGCTCCTCTGTCCATGGGATTCTCCAGGCAAGAATACTGGAGTGGGTTGCCGTTTCCTCCTCCAGGGGATCTTCCTGACCCAGGGACTGAACCCGGGTCTACTGCATTGCAGGCAGATTATTTACCGTTTGAGCTACGGGAAAGTCCTATTTACAGGCTGAGGTTGAGTAGGATCCTCACTCCCTCCAGGAAGTCAGCAATGTCTCTGCTGTAAGCACGGCAGAGGGAAGTCATTATATACTGGACCCCGTCCCTCGTGCCATCGACGTGAG
>NW_011494921.1:1856155-1862137 GCF_000754665.1 Bison bison bison | reverse complement strand
TTTGGCTGTAAGGTTCCTGGCCCTCATCTGGCTCCTCCTCTCATGTGGCCGCTAAACCTGCTGCCGCAGCTACACTTAGTGCGAAAGTGCCGCTGTGAGATGGAAGGAAGAAGAGGGCAGAGAAGGCCCCCGCCGCTTCTCAAGGCCCAGGTCTGGATCCAGGACCTTGCCCGTGGGCCCCGAGCGGGCCCAGACCCCCAGGACCCACTCCTCTGTCCTCGCCTGCGTCCCCCCAGGGCTGGCCTGGCGCCCCCACCCCCGCCGCAGGCCCAGACCCGGCCCCCCACCCTCTTCTTCCCGCAGGCTCTGGTCTCAACTCCCTCCTGCCCCAACCATTCAAACTCAAAGAACCCAAACTGTTTCTCTGCTCCTGGAGCCGGAGGACCAAGTCGGAGCACCCTCTAGTGGTCAGGAGGAGCGATGGCACCTCTGACGTCTCCCAAGGTCAGCCCTTTAGAGGTCAGTGCAGGATGATGTCAAACAGGACGCTCTTCAGTACTTCCCACCTCTTCTTGCTTTCGTGTACTTCGTCTGCTGTTACCTCCCTCTCTTCCCACGGGTGGAGTGTGCTGGAACGGTTGCTGGAGTAAAGCATCCCTTTGTGGTTGTTCAGTCGCCAAGTCGTGTCTGACTCTTTGCGACGCTAGGGACTAGCCCTGCAGGCTCCTCTGTCCATGGGATTCTCCAGGCAAAGATTCTGGAGTGGGTTGCCTTGCCCTCCACCAATGGGATCTTTCCGACCCAGGGGTCAAATCCGCGTCCCTTATGTCTCCTGCATTGCCAGGCAGGTTCTTTACCACTAGCGCCACCTGGGAAGCTTGTCAGCAACCGCACCCTTTTGAAACTTTACAGAAGAAATGGAGACTGTTACTGTCTTGATCCTTATCACATACCCCTGCCTGACTATATACCTGACTATATACAGTCTTTCTACTCACCAGGGATAGGGCAAAGTTCTTGAGGTGCTAGCTAACTGTGTTTCCCCTTTGCCTGGCAAAGTAATAAAGCCACTCTTTCTCTGTATTTCTGCTTGGCATTGGTGCACAGAGAGCCAAGATCTGGGCAACATTCTGACACCCCTCCACCCTCCGCCTCACAGTGTCACAGCAGTGTGACAAGGTCACATAATCACCTGTTTTAAAGTATGTCAAGGCTATATATTGTCACCCTGATTACTTAACTTCTAGGCAGAGTACATCATGTGAGATGCCCAGGCTGGGTGAAGCACAAGCTGGAATCAAGATTGCCAGGAGAAATATCAATAACCCCAGATATGCAGATGACACCACTCTTATGGCAGAAAGGGAAGAAGAACTAAAAAGCTTCTTGATGAAAGTGAAAGAGGTGAGTGAAAAAGTTGCCTTAAAACTCAACATTCAGAAAACTAAGATCATGGCATCTGGTCTCATCCCTTCATGGCAAATTGATGGGGAAACAATGGAAAGAGTGTCAGACTTTATTTTTTGGGGCTCCAAAATCACTGCAGATGGTGACTACAGCCATGAAATTAAAAGACGCTTGCTCCTTGGAAGAAAAGTTATGACCAACCTAGAAAGCATATTAAAAAGCAGAGACATTACTTTGCCAACAAAGGTCCATCTAGTCAAGGCTATGGTTTTTCCAGTAGTCATGTATGGATGTGAGAGTTGGACTATAAAGAAAGCTGAGCACAGAAGAATTGATGGTTTTGACCTGTGGTGTTGGAGAAGACTCTTGAGAGTCCCTTGGACTGCAAGGAGATCCAACCAGTCCATCCTAAAGGAGATCAGTCCTGGGTGTTCATTGGAAGGACTGATGCTGAAGCTGAAACTCCAATACTTTGGCCCCCTGGTGGAAAGAACTGACTCATTGGAAAAGACCCTGATGCTGGGAAAGATTGAAGGCAGGAGGAGAAGGGGACGACAGGATGAGATGGTTGGATGGCATCACTGACTTGATGGACATGAGTTTGAGCAAGCTCCAGGAGTTGGTAATGGACAGGGAAGCCTGGCCTGCTGCAGTCCATGGGGTCGCGAAGAGTCGGACACAACTGAGCGACTGAACTAAATTGAAGGGTGTTTACATTGCTGCTTCTCACCGTGACCCCCTGTCCCTTTAAAGCTCACTCAGATTTCTCCAACGAGACCCTTTTTTTACCTACTGCGCAGGAAACCCTGTGAAGCCCTCCAGGTACAAATCCTTTCCACATTCCCCTGCTTCTTGTTTATAAAAAACAGGCTTGCTTCCTTCAGCCTCCTACACCTTCCAGAATTCCAAAAGGCTGATTCAGGAAGCGAGGGAATGCAGAAACAAAGGAGGAACATTAAGAAACAATAGAGCAGCAGGGGGCAGGTCCTGGTTCCTCCAGAGGGCGTATACACAACAACAGCCTTGAGCCGCCCGCAGGGACTCAGGCCCCCACCCAGTGGAGGCTGGTGACCTCACGCCAAGCACCAGGTGCCTGCCAATCAGAAGAAAGTCAGACACCCCGCAGCCCTCACCCCAGGTTTTGCCTATAAGAACCTCCCTCCCAGCCCATCAGGGAGTTGGGATTTTGAGCATGAGCCATCGGTTCTCCTTGCTCGACCCTGCAATAAACCTTTTCTGCTCCAGACTCTGAGGTTTTGGTTTGTTTGGCCTCTGGGTCAGGCACGTGAACTTGGATTTGACAGCATGCACTCTGACGATAGTTCCTGAGATTTTCACAGCAAGTATACCTGGGGTGGTTTCCATTCCCTCCTCCAGTGAGGGACAGGGAGGCCTGGCACACTGCAGACGTGGGCTCGCCAAGAGTTGGACCCGACTCTGCAGCTGAACAGCAACAACTCTTAAGACCCAGGCTTCCCAGGTGGCACTAGAGGTCAAGAACTTGCCAGCCAGTGCAGGAGATGTAAGAAAGGCAGGTTCGATCCCGGGGTTGGGAAGATGCCCTGGAGGGGGGCACACAGCCCACTCCAGTAAGAGGAGCGTGGCGGGCTACGGTCCGCGGGGTCGCAGACACAACCGAGGGTACTTAACACACTCAACGTCGGTAGGTCCTCAATCCTGGAACTGCTGTTTGTTCACCTCGTCCGCCCCGTCATACATACATCCCACAGCATCCTGAGGAACAGAGAGCCCGAGCCGTGCACACAGGCAGCGCCTAATAAGTGTTCAAAAATGACCCAACAGGAGTTAATTTGTTCCTTGCAGAGTCTCATGCTCCCTACATCCCCTGTCAGGGGATTTTCTCTATGTTGTTTCTTTACAAATCTGTTACAACCTAGTTATTCCAGTTCAGTCAGACTGCGATTTAGGGTCATTTCCAAATCGATTAAAAAAAAAAAAAAAAAGACGTGTTAGGCTGCGCAGGGTCTTAGCTGCAGGACTTGGATCTTCATGGCAGCGTTCAGGACCCTCAGCTGCAGCAGCAGGCCCTTTAGCTGTGGCTGGCGACGTCTCAGCGGCGGCACGTGGGATGGAGCTCCCCAGGTCCTCCACAGTCTCCTGTGAGTGTGAGAGTCGATCAGGCGTGTCCGACTCTGTGACCCCGTGGACTATAGCCCACCAGGCCCCTCTGTCCATGGGGTTCTCCAGGCAAGAATACTGGAGTGGAGAGCCTTTCCCTTCTCCAGGGGATCTTCCCAACCCAGGGATCCGACCCAGGTCTCCCACACTGCAGGCGGGTTCTTTACCAGCTGAGCCCCAGGGGACACCCCCTGGTCTCCTCTCGGGGTGTCTGAGCTTCTTCCTGAGCCGCTGACCCTGAACACCATGCTCCTCACAACCTGTCACTCCTCCCTGCCCACAGTGGCTGCTAGAAAGTCTTAAAACCATATTCGTGAGCAACTTCTAGCAGCTGAATATTTATCTTGGTTTTAATGCAGTAAACTAAGTCCAGCTCCATTTTAACTTCCTAACTTTATTTTTCCTTTGCTTCATTAAAAAGACACTTATCTTCCTCCATTTGAGTCATCCTTTATGCTGCCTTAAATTCTTTTTTCAACAATAGAACGAAAATAACATAAACGAACAATCAAACATTGTCACTCGCTATCGGTAATTCCTATGCAATTTGTAGGGCTCAGTAGTAAATGAAACATGGGCCCCCTGCTCCAGAATGATTAAGAGTTTTGAAATGGTGACAACAGAGCATTACACCAAGCATTGCACTCTGCAGAGTGTGGGGCACAGGTCAGGCGTCCCTGAGGCCAGCCGGGAAATAGACACCTTTTATTTTACCACTTAGTAATGACATTTATGTTCACTTATCTCTCAAAGTTTGTTCAAGAACCATTTAAGGCCCAATTTGCATCGTGCACACAGGTGCATCGGAGGAGGCAGAAGCAGAGAGTTGAGAAAATTAAAGGTGTCCTTGGAGATTACATTTAACTAAAACTAATTATCCTATGAAATTATTCTCAGCCAGCTTCTTGGTTCACCTATCTCTGATTCGTCTTCGCATTTCCCCACAGGCTGATGCCACCGTGCTATAGGAACGCCAACATTTGCTGGCTGGCAGTTGGATACATATAGAAGGTTAGGAAAGCACTTTGGGGTTTGATCTGAGGATGTCTGGAGTTGTAGATTCAGTTTGGTAGGCAGTCAGTTAAGGAGGGTGGCGAGAGAGGAAGATAGATTTAAGAGTCAAAGATATTTGAGATGCTGGAAACATTTTATTTGGGTGGAAAAAATCAGCAAGCAATTGGAGATGTGAGATTGATTCACTAAGGGTTGGCCTGGTTAGATTTTAAAGCAACCTAGGTAGAAACTGGTGGAGAAGGCAATGGCACCCCACTCCAGTACTCTTGCCGGGAAAATCCCACAGACAGAGGAGCCTGGTAGGCTGCAGTCCATGGGGTCCCCAAGAGTCAGACACGACTGAAGTGACTTAGCAGCAGCAGCAGCAGCAGGCAGACACTGGTGGGAATGAGATCACCAAGGAACTCCATAAAGAAAGAGAAGAGGTTCAAGGAGCAAACCACGCAAAATGTCCTTCAGGGTTCGGGTAAGAAAGAGGAACCACACAGGTGCTTTCTTTGTGGCCAGCACCCCTCCTGACTCATCTGCCACCAGGTTCTGGCTTTCATCAAAGATGCAGATCACTGACCCCATCCCTATTTCCGGAATACAACCTTGACTTTTCCAGCTCCTTGTTCTGTCTCCTGAAATATTATTTCTCTTCTCCTCCATGCCCAGTTATCTGCAAGGCCCGTCTCAGATGCCCCGCCCCTTCATCGGAGGCTCTGACCGTCCTCCCATGGGGACATGATCACTCCTTTCTTTAACCCTCATTGTGCCTCTTTGCAAAACCCTATTGCACTGTAATAGTTGTGAATTGCTGTAACAAATTAGTCCCAGATTTAGCAGCTTAAAAAAATACATTATCCCCAGTAGTTCCTGGGGGTCAGGAGTCCAGGAGTGGTCCAGTCAAGCAGTTCTGGTCCAGGACCTCTCATGTGGCTGCAAGGTATTAGTGGGGGCGGAGAGGGCCAAGATGGGGCCCCCAATATTATATCTGACATACAGGAGGCTGGGGGTCCAGAGTGTATCAAAAAGAATGGCGTCCCTCACGCTGGGTGGAAGACCCAACAAATCATCAGCCAGACTTCTGACTCTCCTTCCCTGGGTGCCAGCTACACCCCGCTGCAGACACAGATGTTTTCGGCACCTTCATGGATGGGCCCCCTTCCAGCTTCGTGGAGATGAGTCCTGCCCCACACGCTCCTGCCTTCGAGGCCAGAGTTGCTCAAAGCTGTCAGGCTTCCCCACCCTGACTCTCCTGGCAAAGATGAAAGAAGGGAAGGGTACAGTAACGCCTCTGCTCAGAGAAGCCAGTGCTCTGTCTTTGTGGTACAGCCTTCCTGACTGGCCTTGGTATGAAGCTGGCTTCTACCAAAGCACATCAAAGGACTTTAATGTGAACTTGATGGGACTCAAACTCACTGCAAGCTCTTAGAGGACGTGGGCCTCACAGGTCACACCTCTACACCTGCCTCAGAGCCGGTCCTCCCCGAATGTCTA
>NW_011494921.1:1835033-1856055 GCF_000754665.1 Bison bison bison | reverse complement strand
TTTTTTTGGTCACACCAGGTAGCATGTGGGATCTTGGTTCTTTGACCAGGGATTGAAGCCATGACACTTGCTTTGGAAGCTCGATGTCTTAACCACTGGACCACCAGGGAAGCACTTTCTTTTTCTTAATTACAGCACAGCTGATTTACAGTATTGTGCTAGTTGCAAGTGTACATCCAAGTGATTCGCTGACACACATGTATGTGTATATCTGTACTCTGTTTTTCCATTCTTTTGTATTACAGTTTATCACAACATAGCAGATATAGTTCCCTGCACTATACAGTAAACACGTGTAGTTTATAAAGGTTTGAATTTTAAGAAAGTGAAGCAGGGCTCAGCAGTGAGATACTGGAGTCAGTAAGTGCAGCTGCCACTTCCGGACATCTATCAGTGCAGGTAAGGGTAAGCCAGGGCCACCGGGAAGGAGTGGCATTTTTGAGAGAAGTTTCGAAGGCTGGTGGAAACTTCAGTGTGTTTGTCCACTGAGAAGGAAGAGGACACTGTAGAGCTAAGGAAGATGTCTAGGAATTATTTATTTGACTGACAAATTTGCTTAAGGTTGACTTAAAAACTGAATCTGTTTAAAAATGTAAGTTCACGAGCATTCGTAGGACACACACATACATATGTGCGTATACATACACCTGTACATACATGTATGTACACATGCACATACAAATAGCTAAATATGTAGTAAGAAAAAAGGTAATTTCAATCAATTCCAGGTGCCACAAATTGTATAGGTCATATTCTCTTACAACAATCAATGCAAATAAGAAAAAAGTTTCAGTGAAAAATACTCGACTGTCTGACAACAAATATACTTCTTGTTCTGTTAGCATAAAAATACAACTGTTGAGACAGAAATTTGAACCACACAAATTAAAACTTAAAATATTTCACCACAATTTTGCCCAAAAACAAACTCCAAAGTTTTAAAAACTCTTACTGTTAGTCAAGAAATGTTGAAAGAGAAAATATAACCATTTGAATTTGGAAGCTAGAAAAAGATTATATAATATCTATAATGAAGAAAAGGAAGAAAATAAGAGAGGCAGAAATGTCTAAAAAGATTAGCGATGGGTCAATAAATTCAAAAGCTTTATATTTGAGGAAAAAACAAGCAAAATGGGTTACTTACAAATTAAATGAAGAAAAAATAGAAATAGCACAAGTTTAGAAATGATAAAGTAAGCAACAATTAATGTGGAAGGAAATTTAAATAGATTACGTATACATGCATACACAATTCTCTTACCGTGTTCAACTCTATGCTGATAAATTTCAAAATCTCGCAATTTGCTGAAAAAACGTATATTTCCAAAACTGATACCAGAGATAATATAATGGACTAGAGTAATAAAAATAAAATAAACTGAAAAAAACTATTAACTACTTCTGCCCTAAAGTTCCAGGACCAGATCATCTTACTAATAGATTCTTTCTCAAGGAATGGAAATGCATGTCCCCCGTGATTTGTTTCAGAGCGTGTAAAAATGGAAATTACTCCATTTGTTTTGTAATCCTTCCCTTCGCTTTCTTTTACCCCATCTTTCAGCATTTATTTATTTTATTGGTCTTTTACACTCAGTTAACCTCATATTCTATCAAACTTGCTGCCTCACAAAAACTGTTTAAAAAGTCTTTCTGCTTCTGAGAAGCTTTTAATAGGCCACGAAACATGTTTATAGATAAGAAGTAAACAGGAAGATGTTTTCTCCTTCTTTCCAGAATCCAAACTTTCAATAATAAATATCTATAATGTGGGTGGCACCTACCCTGCTTTTTAAGAAAAGCAAATGGTTTGTGAATATTATCCTGTCTTTTTGTATTTTAACTTTAATATGTAATTTGTTTGGGTTTGTTTAGCTTAGTTAATGTCTTTCCTTTTTAAAATCTCTGCAGATACTCAAAGGGCTATGCCAAAGTCTCCACTTTCCAATTCTTCCACTTGCACTGAGATTTTCCCATGAATGTTGTGTCTTACCAGTATTTTCCTGAATACCAACTGTTTAATAGTCTAGATCAGCTCTTAATAAACAAGTCAGAGTTATGCGCAAGGGAAGAAAACTTGTGGCTCCAAGAAGAAGATTGCCATCACGCTTGGCACACTTGTTGGAAATCTAAACAACCTGGAAACCTCAGAAATGTTTCCGATTTGCAGAGCTGTGTTCATCAAGTTCAAGGGCAAAACTCGTGGGAGGAAAAGTGTGCGCCCGCCCTTCTCTGCTGTGCCTCTTCTGTGGGGGCTGCAATAAGAGTATTTTCTCCACCCAGCCACAAAGATCTGAATCTCTCCAAAAGGAGAGGCTCTCGTGGCTAACTGAGTGCATCTGAAGTCATTCATCGTCCAACTTCACAGCGCCTGGACCACAGACGGGTATTCCCTTCCGTCTGCCTCCTTCGACTCCTGCTCTTCTTTCTCACGGACCTAACTGCATTCACGTTAACAGCCACGCACACACACACACACAGACTTGAACATACTTACATGTACTCTAGATGTTTGCTGGAAGGCGCGGCTCAGCCTTTTGTTCCTGGGGCCTCGCACAGTAAGTAGCACACAGTTTACACTTAGCAAATGTTCTTTCCAACTAAATCAAGTCAAACTGAACTGAGTGTAGCTACAGTAGAAGAGTGGAGCAGAAGCAAAGGCAGCGGCAGAGGAAGGCGTTTCACTTGCGCCTGGGGGAGTTAGGAAGCGCCCAAACAGAAATAACACAGAAACGTGTTCTGAGGAGCTATACCAACCGTTCCAACGCTGCAATTTAATTGCATGGAGCAAACATTTAATTTCAATAATAAATGCTCATACATTTTTTTTAACACAGCGTTTTAATCTTTGAAACCCTTCCAGGCACTAAATAATTGAATTTTCTAGATTACATTCTTCAAAATTCATGCACATTGATTTACTGTTCCCAGCAGAGCAGTGAAATGAAAATAGAAGCAAATTAAAGACAGCACAAAGCTCAGGACTCCCCTCCGCTTCATTCAGACCACCCACTTCTGAAGCGGTAGCTCCAAAGAGCGACAGATGGCCCTGCTTCTGTCTCAGAGAAGTGGGGAGCACTCGTGCCCACGTGGACACCAGCCTCACCTTCTGTGCCCGGGGAGATGGTCCAAGAAGACCTCAGCTCCCCTAGGCCGTAAGTGCAAAGGGGCGGCCTCAGAGCTTAGGGTGGGCTGTTCTTCTTAGCACTTACTTCTACAGTCATTTCTTTCTTTCCCAGTAAACTGAAGAACTTCCAAGAATGATGCGGGCCTTTGAAGAACTCTCTGATCCCAGACAGTGAAGTTTCTGCCCTGGTCTATCCCGGTGCTGCGGCCTATGTACTTGTGAACAGATGTTTAACGGGACTTTCCTTGTTGACATATATTGTGGGTAGCCCCGGGCTGAGAACAACCAGAGAGCAATCCCTTCATCCATCTGCAACTTAGGTGAGCAAGACTGGGAACAGGAAAGGGTAAATCAGAGAAAGTTTACCAAGTGGCAGAGGGAGGTCTTCCTTCCACTCCAGGCCGGAAGTGGGGGCCACTGAGAGACCCCCGCACAGAGGCTGGGGGTCTTGAAGAAGATGGGACTTCCCTGGTGGTCCAGTGATTTAGTCCAGAGCTCCCAGTGAGGGGGCCCAGAATCAATCCCTAGTCGGGGAGCTAGACGCCGCGTGCCGCACAAAGATCAAACTCTCCAGTGCCCCAGCTGAGACCTGGGCAGGCAAAAAAAAAAAAAAATCAATTAACTAAGAAAGAAAACAAGAAGAAGAAGATGGTGGGAGGGCCAGGAAAGGGCAAAGAAGGGAAGGACCCAGCCCTTCATGACTGTCCCTGAGCAGAGGGTGAGGCCAGAGGTGTGGAAGGAAGAAGCTTGTGGTTGAACGGGAGGCTGAAGCTTTGAGTTAGACGAGAGAAGACATTTTAACTTTTGAAAAATGAGTCACCGCTTCCCAAGTGAGATGACTCTTGTAACTGAAAGCCACGAGACTTGCCCGTGGAGCTGAGAGAGCCGTAAAGGGAGACATGGATATTCCCACATCCTGGTTAATCCACTGAGATCATCCCCGTCAGCAAACTGGCTACGTTGCCTTAAAGCATCACCTCACGTGTCCTGATGTGGCCAAAATGAAGATGCTGCTACACGGCCGATTCTGTCCACTGTTGTGATGACCCCGTTGGCTTAACTACCGGGTATTCCAATAATTGCACGCACAGAAGGGTGACTGACTGACCACAGGGGGCTGCAGCTTTAGGCCTGTTTCCCCTTTTTCTCGTAATGTGGCTCTCAATAACACTGAATATTGAAATTTAGATCAAGCTGTCATTAACTTGACATTACGACTTGTCTGGATAATCAAAACCTGGCACACGCTCAGCGTAACTGTTGTTTCAAAACAGTTTCGGTTTTCCACTCGGAAACAGGCCAAGGGACTAACCTCCATGCTTAATAAGGACAAAGCTTAGCTGGAGAAACAAATTTCAGCCAAGACTTCAAATGTCCTGAGCTTAAACTACTTTTTTTGCAAGCAGGTTTTTTTTTTTTGCAAGGACAGGATGCTTGAGTGACATATTCCAAACCCCTAAGTGATGGTGGAAATGGACTTGATTTTGAATCACTGAGACATAAAATGCTCAGGTCTCATTCAACACCTGTGAGGAACCGGGAAGGAGTTTCTTTCACTGTGAACTGCTTTCATTTTCACCTCTTGGAAGAGTCAGCAATCTGACCAAAAGAAAAAACAAAACCCTAAACTGTCAGGGGACGGCTACATAAATTAACTAATAAAATCTGAAATGCTTTGTAATCGTATGATAATGACAGAGTGTACAATAATAAAATGGCTCACAATTTGAATTTACAATCCCTACTTACTCCTTAAAGCCCCAGCATTTTAGAGATGAGATTATCTATTCACAAGGCTTCTGCCCAACTCATGTAAGAGGATTCTATTATGGGTAAACTGGAGATAAAATGAGAGTTTTAATATGATAACAGGTCAGTGGTTTTTGAATTGTTAATGTATAAAAGACCCTAGAGGCATATGCTGAATATATAGTCCGTGAAAGACAAAATTAAATAAACAAAAAGCAATTTACAAGCTGGAAAACATTTTTTAGTTCTCATGGAGCGTTATAACACATGTCCTCTAGCATCCAACTTAACAGGGCTGAGCTGACAACCACAGCAAAGAGGCAAGTGAATTAATTTCTCTTCACAGGCCCAGAACCTGGAAGAAAATGGTCTGTGGGAAAACATTTCAGAATTGAAAATGTGAACCACAGGGCAGACACAGGATTCCTGGGGGCACAGAAGCTCCTGGGAATGAGATTCACCCTGGTGATATTACAAAACCATGAAGATGGGATGTACTTACTTACGCGTTCGTGTTTGCTGTACTCTACCCACTTCCAGAAGGGGGGTTTGTAGTGAATGCGAAAATTCTGGGGAGGAGAGGGCATCTTTTCAGTCTGGATCAGGCAGTATTTTGAACATACGCATGGCTGCAAGACTGTCATAATGAGTATGGTGCCCACAAGATGTTACAGGCAGCTTCCCCTTTACCTGTGCAAGGATGACCGTGGCCGTGTAACTAACTTGCTTGTTTTCTGACTCTTGGGCCACAGATGCACATTTAGGCCGTTGACCTCTCACCCTGAAACGTCCGTGTGAAAACGGCATCCAGAGCAGGGAGACGCCCCCTTATCAGTGTTGCTGCATAGACGCCTCTCCAGGTCACTGCCTGGAAGCCTGAGAAAATCTGTCCCCACTCCTAGTGGGTGGTTTAGAAACAAGAGCTGCAGTGGTGGCTAGGGACAGGAGGATGGGGTTGAAAACGTACGAGAAATGGTCCTTATAGACTCTCCAATTCTCTGGTTTTCCAGCACCAACTGGGCATCCAACAATTCAATTCCATTCTGACACCAACTACCCAGAGTCAGTTCAGACCCCACAGGTGAAAGGGGTCAGTCCCACAAGGCCCCTTTCCCTTCTAATGCAGGCGGGATGCCAGGCTGTTTGCACTTCTGATTTGGCTGCAAATTCTAGGTTCCCACACTCTGCTCTCAGCTTTAGCCGTTTGCGAGAACAATTCACAGAACTCAGGGAAAATGCTGCACTTATCATCACACTTCATTATAGAGGGTGCAAGTGAATAGCCTGCTTATCACGAGGGACATGGGGCGAGATCCAGAAGACTCCTGAGCACACAGTTGGAGTCACTACCCTCCTGGCACACGGGTGTGTTCACCAACTCGGAAGATCCCAGAACTCTATCATCTGGAGGTTTTTATGGAGGTCTCCTTACACAGACATGATTGATTAAATCACTGGCCATCGGTGATGAACTCTAGCCCCTCTCCCCTTCTCAGAGGTTTAGGAGTGGGCCCCAAAGTGCCAACCTTCGAACAAGGACTTGATCTTTCTTGCCACCACCCCTCATCCTGAAGCTCACCGCCCCTAGGAGCTCACCAAAAGTCATCTCGTCTGCAAAAATTCAGGCTGAATGGTTGAAAGAAGCTTCTCATGGATGAACTCTTCTCATGGATGAACAGAAGCTTCTCTGTCTGACTCTCAAAGATGCTCCTAGGACTTCCCTGGTGGTCCAGTGGCTAAGACTCCGCGTTCCCAGTGCAGGGGCCAGGCTGGGTCCCTGGTCAGGGAACTAGATCCCACCTGTGAAACCAAAGATTCTGCACGCTGCAACCGAGACTGGTGCAGCCAAACCAAAACGAAAAGGGTGATCCCATCACTTCTACACTCAGGAAATTCCAAGAGTTTTAGGAGCTTTGTCCAGGAATCATGGACAAAAAAAAGAGATATTTATTTCTTTTTATACCACCCAGGCGCTATAGCATTAAGCTTAGAAGGCTCTGCGAGACCCCCCTCCAAACCAGCCTCCCACAGTAAAATAAAGGGAGGCTCACTCCCTTCTTCCCTCCAGGAGCCCTGTGGCACACTTAGTGGGCATTTCAGCTTTGTTCCGTAAGCATTTCCCGTAAGCTGGCTGTGAATGTCAGTCACTGCAGGGGTGGTGGACATGACCTCAAGCTAGTCCATGCCACAGGCTGACATCTGTATGGTACACTGAAGGGCTCTGGCCCTGCTCTACCCCATTCAATCCTGTTAACTGTCCTACAAAGGAGGGCCTGTTCTACAGATGAGGAAACTGAGGCTTGGACAAGTTAAGGAAGGTCAAGGCCACATGCTAGAGTGCTGTGGAGATGTGATTTGCACTCAGCTCTGTCTGACTCCAGAGTTCAAGTTCTTCACTCTGCACCACTCGGTCTCCAAATCATCAAAAGAAAGCAGACTGCTGTGGAAGGGACCACAGGCTTGGGATTAACACAGTCAGCAGCGATCCCAAATAATGTAAGAGAACACTACAATAGATACCCTGTAATGTAACGATGGCCCTGATAGTGAGACCCTCACCGCGTCTTGGGTCCTCTGACGAGGCGTTTTCAGTTACTGGTAACATTATGGATGCAACTACAGAAAATTTCATATAATCAAAACAAAATTTAAAGAATGTTTTTTAAATTTCTGGCCGTGCCATGCAGCATGTTGGATCCTCCTCAGCCAGGGCTGAACCTGCGCCCCTCCTCTAGGAGCTCAGACTCTTAACCCCTGGGTCACCAGGGCTGAACCTGTGCCCCTACTCTAGGAGCTCAGACTCTCAACCCCTGTGCCACCAGGGCTGAACCTGCGCCCCCCACTCTAGGAGCTCAGACTCTTAACCCCTGCGCCACCAGGAAGTCCAAAACAATTTTTTTTCCCTTTCCATTATACTTTAATATTGTGTCCTTATCCTTCTTACACTTCTTCTTGCTTTTCAAAAATTTTTTAAAAGGTAAAGTTTCGTTCACAATAAAACTTCACTAGTTCAGATGCCACTAATTCATAATCAGTGTTACCTTAATAGGAACTGAGCTGAATTTTACTTTTGCAGACACTTTCCTAATAAATCAAGAGATTAAATAGTTGTATGAGATTTATATTCATTATTGGGCTCTGGAGTACTTTATTATTCTCAATTAAAATTCTGCATTGCTATTTTGACTATTTTTATTATTATTAAGTCCTACTTGCAAAACTTAATAAAAAGCAAAATATAGTTCCTAGCATATATAATATAGAGTGTAGAAATTAGAAATATTTATGCAGTAAACATTTGTTTTCCAAAATTTGCATAATCAATTTAGCAAGTTTCTGGTTTTTAATGCATGCATTCAGAAAAATCTATTATTTCGTGGTGTAGTTAACATAATCCTTACAAAGAATGTAGTTAGGGTGGTTATTTCCTAGGTAATGCTATCTTTCATAGTAAAAATCACAACCTCTGAGACTGCAGTAGTATTGGGATTTAAAAGTTATTTAACAATAAATTTCTAGGGACACCCCAAGTGTTCTTTCAGGCTATAAAGTGTTCGGTTGCTTCATAAGAACAAAGCAAATAGTCTTCTTTATGGAATATTTGCTAGATTAAAGGACTCCTTTTTCCTTACTTCAGTTTCATGTCAGATGTGAATCTCTATTTTTAGCCAGGGAACCACGTGGACATCAGTGGTCCCTGCAGAAGAGCTGGGTGTCTAAAGAAGAGATAAATACAAATACCTTGGTAATCCCCTGAGTGGCTTCCCTCTCCATCCCACCACCACCCCCAAATCTGTGAGTCTTACACTTGCTCTCAGTAGTGTTCAGAAATTTCAATAGAAACGGAAATAAAGTTGGACCCTATAGCAGACCCTACTAAAATGAAGTTGGGTTTTATAGAAATAAAAATTAATATCAGTGGTTTAGCAGTGAAAGCAGGAGACAGTAGCAAATTTTCGCTGGGAAGGCTGCCCCCAGGGCACTGAGGAGGTGAGCTCAGCAAGTGAGCTCGCCCGGCCGCTGCCGTGGAGGCTGCCTGTGAGGGCTGACGCCATCCTTCCTTCAGCTATCGCAGGCCCTGATTACAGAAAAATCTCCTGATTGCGGGTCGGCAAATCTGAAATTTGAGATGCTACATGACACGGTCACACGTAAAGGCTGAGGGGTCTGAGCAAGTCCATTATCCAATCTCCTCATCTCACAGATGGTGTCAATGAGAAACTGGCTTTCCAGGCGGGGCCAGTGGTAGAGAACCCGTCTGCCAATGCAGGAGACACAAGAGACGCACATTGGATCCCTGGGTCGGGAAGATCCCCTGGAGGAGGAATGGCAACCCGCTCCAATGTTTTTGCCAGGAGAATCCCAGGGACAGAGGAGCCTGGCGGGCTATGGTCCATGGGGTTGCAAGAGAGTCAGACATGACTTAGAGACTAAACAAGAACCAACAAAGAAGAAGAAACGGAGGTTTGGAGAACTTTCAGGAATTTGAATATGGTAAAAAAACTGGTAAATGCTGAAAGGTGGGGATCAGATCTGGACCCGGAAACGTGTACCTCCAAATCCCCGTTCATAAGACCACCTCGGGCCAGCTGCATGCGGCAGGCCAGCCCACACCCTGAACACCCCAGAGGTGGGCAGCACGGCGGTCGTGCCCTGGACCGTGGGAATGCAGCCACGGCGCACAATGTCTAAGAGGAGCTGCCAGACACGGTGGGGGCTCCACGCCGCCAGAACACCGGAGAACAATCTGACGACACTGGTTCGCCCTCCGCCGAGCGTTCCTCCATGGCTACACGGCCTGGTTCACTTGTTCTTTGTCACAGAAAACGCACTACGTGCCTCCATAAACCTCAGTGGCCACTCGAACAATCAAACAGTGACTTTGCTCTAACAGAGCTTTTAGGGAAGTGGTGGTTGAAGTTGAAAACACTATAGTTCTTGCCTGAAAAAGTCAAGAAACTTCCTTGTGGTTTGTAGACACTAGCTCTGCATGAATTTAGGATTTTTCCTCTAAAGTATTAGAATTGTAGCTCAGAAGACCCAAGACAGTGACCACTAACTGAACCTTGTGAATTTTTTCTCATTTACCCGAAGGCTTGGGAACGAAAGCTCAGAAATGGGAGGCAGAGACAGAAGAGGACGTTTCTGAAGCACGCTCCACAGAGGAGAAAGAGAGTTTGGGTCCACGTTCTTCACACTTGCATTTTAGGGGCAAACGAGTGGTTTCAACGGGTAGAGAGGCATGGGGATCACAAGAGCAGACACGGAGGCAGGGAAGCTCATGGAGCATGCGAGAGCCGTGAGGTCAGTGCAGCCAAAGCAGTGTGTGTGCGTGTGCGCGCGTGCACGTGTGTGCGTGTGCGCGCGTGCACGTGTGTGCGTGTGTGCGCACGCATGTGCGTGTGTGTGTACACGTAGGTGTTCACCCACATCCAGATGTGTACACACGCGGGGTCATCAGGCAGTGCTGGCTGATGGCACAAGAACGGTAATGGGAGCAGCTGAGCTCAGGCCTTCACTGAAAGGGCTCCCACGACGTGCTGTTTGGAAGAAGCTGCTTAGAAGGCTGGTGGGGAAGAAGCCCTCAGATACAGACTAGTCCTGCATTTTAAACAGCCCCAGCCCTGGGGGCTAAGGGTAAGCTTTTCTATCTTAACTGAGGTTTAAATGAACAGGCTAGTAGAGGCTTTTCCAGTTATGCTAATATCTGATGCCAATTATCATTACAGCCTTAGTTTTAAACCTGATCTTTCTGCCCTTCTGCAGTCATCATTCATAACCTGACTCACATATAGAGAAGCTTCACAACTTTCATTGCCAAATACATATATATATGTTTCAATTTTTAAAGTTCTTCTATTACAAAATTAAGATGACTTTTATTCTGAATTTTTAATAGAAAAAGAATTTTCCCCTAAACATATTCATGTTATTAACTTCCACAGAGAGTAATTTTGTGCTATTCAGTGGTTATCTCTAGACTACAGGTTGGTAGACAGTTTCTATTAGATGGCAAATATTTTAAGCTTTGCAGGCCCTACAGTCTCCATCATACCAACTCAAAGGTTGTAGCAAGAAAACAGCCATAGACAACATGCAAATAAGTGAGTGTGGTTGTGTTTCGATAAAATTTTATTTAGAAAACAAGTCAGAAGCAGATTTGGTCCTTGGGCCATAGATTGCTAACTCCTGCTCTAGACCGACAAAATTTTCTTTACAATCAAGAAACGCTTAACCCATTTTTGTAACCGGTCAATTTTAATTGTCTTACGGTTCCATTTTCTCTGTGCTGACCATCTGGATCAATCTTGTTATACGTATTTATGCAATCGTCACTTCCTCCGCTCCTGGATGAGTACTGTGTAGCTTAGAAAGCACTCAGAAGAGGGGTTCCTTCTTGGTCCAGCGGTTAAGAATCCACCTGCCAATACCGGGGACATGGATTCAAAGCTTGGTCCAGGAAGATCCCACATGTTGCAAAGCGGCTAAGCCAGTGAGCCGCAACCACGGAGCCCACGGGCCACAGCTTCTGAAGCCCGCGCCCTAGAGCCCCGCTCTGCAAGGAGAAGCCGCGGTGGTGAGAAGCCCTCGGACCACAAGAAGAGTAGCCCGCGCTCCCTGCAACGAGAGAAAGTCCGCACAGCAACGAACTCCGTGCAGAGTTCAAAAAATGATTAATCTTAAAAAAGAGCATTCAAAAGAATAGTTTTTACCATTTTACTTTCATTTTTAACAAGACATTTACAGAGTTCCTTTAGCTCATGAGAGTCTTGTAGAAAGTGTGGGTAGGCACCCACGCGCATGGCCCCTATGGGGACAAATCCAGAGAGGCGGTCTGGCCAGCCTTGGCTTTGTATTTTAAGATTTTGTTAAAAGCTTGACTGGGAATTTTCTCTGCACTTTTCAGTTAAAGGGCCAAATCCCATTATTCTACTATAAAAATAATCTTAATCAGGTAAGCCAAGAATATGGTGGCCATTTACCTTATAGAAGCAAGAGAATTCATGTCTCAGAATCAAAAGTATCTCGCCCATTATCTTGTAATAACCTGTAAGAGAGTATAATTTGCAAAAAATATTGAGTCACTGTGGTGCACACTTGAGACGAACAGAACACTGTAAATCAACTAAACTTCAACTTTTCTAACAAGCGCCTCGGATATTGGCAGGTCCCGATTATCTGCAGACCCCTTGAAGTAAAAGAAAATCAGACGGGCACTCTATGGATGCAAAATTGGGCACAAGAGTGAGTTTTACTCTAGATGAGAAAAGAAATCTCAACAAATAATAGCTTTTAAACTTCTAAAAACTGAGAAATACTATACTCATTTTATTTCAGATTACCTGTAGGATTTCCACTTAAGATCCTTCCTTCCTGTCATATTTAAAATTTTTGGCTGGTTAATAATTATGAAAAAATATTTTAATCAAGAATTTTAAAATGCCCAAAAGCAATTCAAATTGCTCTTGTGTCGTATGTTGTGTATTTGACACGTGTTATCGAATTATTCTCAGTGTAAGAGTTTTTTTTAACCTTTTACTCTTAAATAATTTTAGATTCACAGGAAGTCACCAGAGTTTTGTTGCTGGAGGTTTTTTTTCATCGTCACCTGTTTCTTTAGACCACTCTGCTGTGTTGGTGGTGATTTTGCTACTTCATCTGGAACCACCCAACTTCAGCAAGATAAGACGCATCAGATATTTTAAAATTACCCCAACTCAAATGCATTGGGATACATAAAAAAGGTGCAACTTTACACATAATTGTATGTGTCTCTAGCCCTGCTGCCACTGTGCTACCTACAACCACTGGGATTCACATAAACTTGGTTTCAAGAAATTCCCAGAAAATAATGAAGTTGCAGCAGAAGCAGTGGTCTTCATTCATTGCAACACAAAGCTCCGCACACTTAGAGAAATGTGTGGTCATGCAAGCACAGTGCTTGGGCTTGAAAGGGGCCTCGAAGCTTTCAGCTTCCTCCGCTTCGCGGTAAGCCCACCTCTGACCTTCGAAGTCACTTAGTTTAGGCCTGGCATCAATCACGCGTCCCCAGTGGTTAGCCAGCCTCTGCACAAACGTCCCCTGTGACACTGAGCTTATTACCTCCCAAGGCAACCCAGTCCACTTTCAGACAGTGTATTAGTCAGGGTTCTCCAGGGAACAGAGCCAGTGTATACGAAGAGATTTATCATAGATACTCGGCTCGCACAGGATGGAGGCCAAGAAGTCCTGTGATCTGCTCTCTGTACACTGGGGACCCAGGAGAGTGGTGGAGTGACTCCCTCTGAGTCTGAAGGCTGGGGACCCAGGAGGGCGGTGGTGTGACTCCCTCTGAGTCTGAAGGCTGGGGACCAGGAGGGCGGTGGTGAGACTCCCTCTGAGTCTGAAGGCTGGGGACCCAGGAGCAGGGTAGGAAGGATGATTCCACTCAGTTGGAGAGTGTGAACCCGCCCTCCGTCTGCCTTTTTGTTCGTTCCGGATTCGCGATGGATCGGCTAATGCCCACTCACCTTGGTTTGGGCGTCTCCTGTACTTGGTCTACTGATTCAGATGTGAATCTCTTCTGCAGACACCCTCACAGACACACCCAGAAATAATGTTTAACCAAATATCTGGTACCCTGTGACCCAAACAAGCTGACACATAAAATTATCATCACGGTCTTGAATTATTATAGAATTCTTCCTTATGCCAAACTAAAACCCACGTCCTAATATCCATTAGCTAGTGGTCCTAAGTCTTCCCTTTGAACAATAAATCTAAATCATTCTTCCGCATAACGGTCATCCAAATATCTGACAACTGTGTTTGTGTCATCCACTGTCTTAATTTGAGATTCCTACTGACTCAAAGAACATGAGTTTGAACAAACTCTGGGATTTCATGAAGGACAGGGAAGCCTGGCATGCTGAAATCCATGGGGTTACAAAGAGTCAGGCACAACTTAGCGACTGAATAACAGAGAAGCTGACCCTGTTATAAAAATTTGTTTTGGTGCAAATAGTTTATTTGGGACCTTTTCCTAGGAAACACCAGCAAGGGAGCAGGGAGTTAAGCCAATGGAGTGTCTGTTATCAAGCTACTTACCCTCTGAGCAACCTGGGCTCGTTCCTTCCAGGAGACTCTGGAAGTCAGGGTAGAACCTGGGCCTCAGAGTTATCCCATCTAAAGGATGAGGGAGCCAGGGATTTATACACTAACCCTGGTCAGTTATCACCTGAGGGCTGTTCTTGAAAGAGATTAGACTCCGCTTCCAGAGAAAGCCCTTAAACAGGGCTATGCCTAGGCTGCCAGGCGGACCCCAGCCAGCCTGCCCTCCCCTACTGGAGGGGACATGGAGGCATGCTCTCCAGGCCATTCTGCCCTGCGGTCTCTGAGGGTTCTGCACACAGCACAGCTAGGGTCTCTTCAGTCCTGTTCCATCAGGTGGTCTTGGTTTTGCCATTTTTTTCTTCTTAGAACTGAACACAACACTCCCTGTATGGTCCCTCCTTCATTCACCCAACTCCTAGTCCTAGAAAGAAACACGCCCAACACAGAATAGGCATCATCATTAATTGAAGATAGGAGAAAACATAGTCAGGTTCAGTCATGGAAGCAGCTTAAGTAGTATTTAAGCAAATTCGATGCCAATGGAGTAGGCCTGGCGTGGTCCTGATCCAGAGTGTCCACCGAGGTTCCTGAATGGCTTTTACTAGAACCATCTCCAAGTAAGCCAACTGGGAAATTCTATTTCCTTTAAAAATTCCAGACAGATTCACTCTCTCCTGGTCCCGTATTGCTGGAAAGGGTGTTCTTTAGTGCTCTGCTATATATGCAAAGAGAGCTCAGCCTAAGATTAAATTATGGAGAAGGCATGAAAATTGTTTATGCTGAATAATCAAACATAGTAAGCTTTTCGCCACAAAGTGACAGCTTTCTTCCCGATGACTCATTGCCGCAGCAGCTTCAAAATATATTCACACTTCTTCGCTGCTCCTGTCTTCAGAAAGTGGGGCCTAATTTCCCTCCCCTTGAGTGTGGGTTCTACTTTGATTCTAACAAAGAGAACGGAAGCAACCACAGGAGATTCCTGACGGTAGGTCCTAAAGCGATTAATAGCTTCCTCGAGGTCAATCTCTTTTACGAAGATGAGGGAGCCACGTGGTAAAGACGAGAGAGCAGTCCTCTGGAGATTCTGCCTGCCAAGAACCTGAAGCCTCCAGCCAAGAAGAGCAGTGGGAATGAGTCATCTTGAAAGCAGGTCAAACCTGCAGATGACTGCAGCTCTGGTTGACTTCTTGATGGCAGCCTCATGAGAGGTACTGACCAGATCCACGAGCTCAGCCACACCTGGGCTCCTGACTCTCAGAAACTGTGAGACCACATACATTTGAATTTTCTTTTTTAAGCTGCTATGTTTTGGGGTGATTTGGCTCACAGTAATCGATAAGCAATACTTGCAGAATGCATACGTGGGCAACTGGTCTTGTTAGATAATGAAAAATTATCAGCTTTTTAGCTAAAAGTGACAGGATTCTTGAACCATGAACTTGAATACATGAACCGTGAACTTCCAGATGTTCAAGCTGGATTTAGAAAAGGCAGAGGAACCAGAAATTAAATTGCCAACATCCGCTGGATCATCAAAAAACAAGAGAATTCCAGAAAAACATCTATTTCTGCTTTATTAACTATGTCAAAGCCTTTGACTGTGTGGATCACAACAAACTGTGGAAAATTCTGAAAGAGATGGGAATATCAGACCACCTGACCTGCCTCTTGAGAAACCTATATGCAAGTCAGGAAGCAACAGTCAGAACTGGACATGGAACAACAGACTGGTTCCAAATAGGAAAAGGGGTACGTCAAGGCTGTATATTGTCACTGTGCTTATTTAACTTACATGCAGAGTACATCATGAGAAACGCTGGGCTGGAGGAAGCACAATCTGGAATCAAGATTGCCAGGAGAAATATCAATAACCTCATATATGCAGATGACACCACCCTTATGGCAGAAAGGGAAAAAGAACTAAAGAGACTCTTGATGGAAGTGAAAGAGGAGAGTGAAAAATCTGGCTTAAAACTCAACATTCAGAACACTAAGATCATGGCATCTGGTCCCATCACTTCATGGCAAATAGATGGGGAAACAGTGGAAACAGTGTCAGACTTTATTTTTTGGGGGGCTCCAAAATCACTGCAGATGGTGACTGCAGCCATGAAATTAAAAGACACTTACTCCTTGGAAGGAAAGTTATGACCAAACTAGACAGCGTATTAAAAAGCAAAGACATTACCTTGCCAACAAAGGTCCGTCTAATCAAGGCTATGGTTTTTCCCATAGTCATGTATGTATGTGAGAGTTGGACTATAAAGAAAGCTTAGTGCCAAAGAACTGATGCTTTTGAACTGTGGTGTTGGAGAAGACTCTTGAGAGTCCCTTGGACTTCGAGGAGATCCAACCAGTCCGTCCTAAAGGAGATGAGTCCTGGGTGTTCATTGGAAGGACTATGCTGAGGCCGAACTCCAATACTCTGGCCATCTGATGCAAAGAGCTGACTCATTTGAAAAGACCCTGATGCTGGGAAAGATTGAAGGCAGGAGGAGAAGGGGACGACAGAGGATGAGCTGGTTGGATGGCATCACCAACTCAACGGACATGAGTTTGGGTGGACTCTGGGAGGCAGTGATGCACACGGAGGCCTGGTGTGGTGCGGTCCACGGGGTTGCAAAGGGTCGGACACAACTGGGTGACTGAACTGAACTGAACTGACAGGATTCTTTCTTGTGATCATTGTTATGAAATCTCCATTTCCCTCCAGTTCTTAATGAAATTTTAAGTCATTTATCAATAACTTTCATTACCCATTCTTGAATTGCACATGTCTTTACCTATCTCACCTCCCTCCCCTCAAATCTCAGTCATCTCAGTAAGGTTTCCCAAGCTGTGCTGTGCGTGCTCAGTCACTAAGTCGTGTCCAGTGCTTTTGTAACCCCATGGACTGTAGCCCACCAGGCTCCTCTGTCCATGGGATTCTCCAGGCAATACTGGAGAAGGTGCCATTTCCTTCTCCAGGAGATCTTCCCAACCCAGGGATCAAACCCGAGTCTCCTGCGTCTCTTGCATTGCAGGCAGATTCTTTACCACTGAGCCACCTAGGAAGCCCCAGAGCTGCACTACCAGGACATAAATCCCATCGACAGTTGACCTCTGCCACCTCGCCCTAAGGCGTACAGAATAAATTTCTTACTTGGAGTGGAGCAGGATCAGTGGGCATCAAAAAGGCTTTATTTCGATATGTTTCATTATCTTTTTATCTTTCTTTTCCTCATCTCTTTCCACATTTTATAATCTTAACATCTGAAACTCTCAATCTGATTTTGACCTAGCCCATAAAAACGCCTTCCTGACTTTGGTGGCTTGTGAGCAAAACAAACAACCCAGCCAGCCCATGGACTCTGGCCAATTAGTGTTTCAGCAGAGTATTTCTACCTAAGGCAAGGGCTCCCTGTCCTTCCCTCACCACTGGGAGTGACAAGACAGTAGATGGGGGCTGGGAGAAGAACCCGACTGTCCTCTGTGATCCTGCTTCTCTGACCAGAACCAACAGGCTTCCCTGTGTGGTGGGTTGAACTCACCTTGTTTCTTTTTTCCCCAAACAGCTGCAATTGCAAGTTATTGCTTGCCAGAACTTATTTTTCTCATACCTGTTCAAACATCTATGAGTGAGAAAAAGCTGATGAAAGCGAAAGGATACTCCACTGTCCTCAAATTATAGGTGACGAAAGAAATGAATGCATACTGATATCAGAATAGAATCAGGAATACTTTTTTTTCCCTACAGTTATGTCAGAACTAGAGAGTGAAATAGAATACTGGTTGTGGGTATACTGCTCCATATTCTTTAAAAAAAAAAAATGTGTGCATTATTTGGAACTTCCAAGTCTATTAGAGCATGGCTCATCACAGTCACTGCACTGTAATTATCCTTCAAAAGAAATGCATGTTCTACCTGGTAATCAAAATTCTCGGGGTGAGTCAGTGAATTAATGAGTATCTCAGCTGGTGGGTTTGCACCTCTGATCTTAGCCACTCAGTTCAGTCAGTTCAGTCACTCGGTCGTGTCTGACTCTTTGTGACCCCATGAATCGCAGCATGCCAGGCCTCCCTGTCCATCACCATCTCCTGAAGTCTACTCAAACTCATGTTCATAGAGTCCATGATGCCATCCAGCTAATGTCATCCTTTGTCGTCCCCTTCTCCTCCTGCCCCCAATCCCTCCCAGTACAGAGTCTTTTCCAATGAGTCAACTCTTCACATCAGGTGGCCAAAGTATTGGAGTTTCAGCTTTAGCATCAGTCCTTCCAATGAACACCCACACTCAGGTGCCCAAAAGTCCAGATGCCACTGTCCCAGAGCCCACTTTGAGTCTCTTCCATCTGTGTGCTTTTATTTTTGGGTCTTTCTTACCTTCTCAATTCATACTTTAAATTGAGATTTCATAAGCCAAGCCAAATTGGTGCATTTCAAAGGTTTATTCTAATCTCTTCCATTGTTCTGTAATTATGAGTTGGGTCCAAGCAATTCAGAATTGTGTGCCAATCCTGAAGTTATTCCAAATTGCTGATTTTGGGGATTAGTATTAGAAAGTCTGGCACACAGTAGGCATACAATAAATGGTTATGGAATCCTGGTGTATATATACATGTATTTTTTTTTAATCTGAGATAAAATCTACTTTCAATAGACGGTAGAAGCAAGATGTTCCCGGCACATGACAGACTGACTCAAGGTATCTGTGATAAGAGGGAACACTGAACAGAATTCCTGGAAGAGGTGTGTTCGCTCAGCGTCCTTATTATCATGTCATCTCCCACTCGTCATTGATTTTCTCAAACATCCAAAGACATTAGAATAAATTATAGAGTCTTAACAGTTATTTAGTCCATGAAAATATAGAATTCAGGAATCTATCCAAGACTTGTCACTACCTGAGCTAGAAGGGCCTTTAAAATATACTCTGATGGACTCGAGTGCTAGTATGATAGATTGGCCCTAGGGGTTTTCTTTTGATAAAATGAAAGAGAAGGAAGAGAGAAAAAAGGGGGAGAAGTGACAGAGAAGGGGGTCATCCAAACCCCAAACTCAGCATATTCATATGAGCACATAAGACCAAAAAGATGCAATGTCAAAATTAAATTTGAAAATTCCATCTTAATTTTATGGATGAGGAATCCTGCCCCCTGTCCCCATAAGATGAAGGCTTCCTATCTCCTTATTCTGGTGAGGAAAAGAAATGAGAAAGATTGATGAAAGCACCTTTCTTTCAAAAGTCTTCTCTTTCAGTTCAGAGCAAGGAAAATTAAAATACCAAGCAAGTTCATCCATCATGGTACGCCTCTTGTCTCCTTTTCATCTTTCTTCTACTTTCTAGATTACTAATTTCTCAGTCACCTTGTTTTCACTCCCTGTCTGATGGTAAGCATGTTTATAATACTTAATATTTGTTATATCCATAGATGCTGGGACTTTAGCACTTAATATTTGCCATATACATAAGAACTCAAAGAATTCATGAATATTAATTTGGTGTCCCAAGCTATTTCAGAAATGAGAGTAAGGAAAACGAGGCTTAGAAAATCGAAAGGATAATTGCTATCTTGAGTGAAAACTTGAGGGCTTCATCTGGATGTGGGGCCTCCGACAGAGTTCATCGCCAGCTAAATGACTGTAGGCGAGGGTATCCGTCAGTGTAAGTCAGGTTATGCTGTGGTAACAAAGAGCCCCCCAAACTCAATGGATTACAACAATTCAGGTTTACTTCCCTGAATTCCCACATCCATCACAGGGTGGTCACGGCTTGGTGACAAAGGGGAAAGAGCGTGCACACGGTAGATAACACGCTGGCTCCAGAATCTCTCTCCCGGAAGTGGCCCCTGTCACCTCCACTCACAGTCTGAAGGCCAGAGCAGGTCCAGTGACTCGCCAGTGGGGCAGGGACAGTCTTCTCACCAGGAGAGGCAGCAAGTCTTGTGAACGTAATACTATCGACCACAGTGAGAGACCTCACTTGCTCAGCTGTGAAAAGTTGGGTCTAAGGTACCCCCCAGATAAAACTTATAAAGTAGTAAGTCGGAATACTATTTGGCAATAAGGTAGGGCAGTATTGTCATTATTATTCATATCTGCCCACTACACCAACACTCTAAATTCAATGATTCCTCATAAAAGCAACAGAAAAACTTAGGAAAGGCTTCTTGCTCAGTCACGCTTGGCCCAGCTTTTCTGGAAGATGCTTCCCAGCGACAACCAATACAGGAGCCCCTCCCTATCCACAGTGTTACTTTCCGCGGTTTCAGTTACCTACAGGCAACTGTGGTCCAAAAACGTGAAAAGGAAAATTCCAGAAATAAACAAATTGTCATTTTTAACTTGCACGCCCTTCCGAGGAACTGACGAGAGCTCTGGTTGTCCTTTTCTATCCTGCCCAGAACAAGAATCATCCATTTGTCCAGCACGTCCCCCCATTAGATACTTTGTAGCCACCCCAGTTATCAGAGGGACTGTCATGGTATCACACTTGTCCTGTTCCAGTAACTCTTACTTTACTCAGTAACGACCGCAAAGCACAGAAGTCGTGATGCTGGCAGTTTGGATGCACCAAAGAAAAGCCATAGAGTGTTTCCTTTAAGTGAAAGGGTGAACCTTCTCCACTTCATAAAGAAAGAAAAAGTCACATGCTGAGGAGGCTAAGATCTACATTAAGAACGAACCTGTATCAATAAAATCGTGAGGAAGGAAAGAGAAACCCGTGCCCATTTTGCTGTCACAGCTCAGTCTGCAAAAGTTACGGCCACAGTGCGTGAGCAGCGCTCTGTTAAGACGGAAAAGGTATTAAACCTGTACAATAAGATATTCTGAGAAAGAGAGATCACATGATTTTATTATAATATATACTTATGCTGCCACTGCTGCTGCTAGGTCGCTTCAGTCGTGTCCGACTCTGTGAGACCCCATAGACGGCAGCCCACCAGGCTCCCCCGTCCTTGGAATTCTCCAGGCAAGAACACTGGAGTGGGTTGCCATTTCCTTCTCCAATGCATGAAAGTGAAAAGTGAAAGTGAAGTCGCTCAGTCATGTCAGACTCTTAGCGACCCCATGGAC
>NW_011494921.1:1833235-1834933 GCF_000754665.1 Bison bison bison | reverse complement strand
CTGTGTGACCCCATGGACTGCAGCCTACCAGGCTCCTCCATCCATGGGATTTTCCAGGCAAGAGTACTGGAGTGGGGTGTCATTGCCTTCTCCAAATATATACTTATAACTGCTCTATTTTATTATTTGTTATTGTGCTTAACTTCTTACTGTGCCTAATTTATAAATTAAACTTTATCATAGGTAGGTACGCATGTATGTACAGGAAAAACACGGTGTACACAGGGTTTGGCACTATCCATGGTTCCAGGCATCCTCGGGTGGGAGGTCTCGAAATGTATCTGCTGAGGATAAGGCAGGACGGTGGTGGTCTTTCCAACCCCAATTCTATGATACTCTAACACAAAAGGGGTCAGCAAAGTGCGAGAATTCTGTTAAATCACTCTAGCCACGATTTTCTTTAAAATGTATCTGCTTCATAGTTATACCTAAAATCTCAAAACACTAATCTAGGGACTCAGGTGGTCCAGCAGTTAAGAATCCGCCTTCCAGTGCAGGGGCCGTACTTAGCTTCTCAGTCATGTCCAACTTCGTGACCCCATGGGCCATAGCCCCCCAGGCTCCTCTGTCCATGGGATTCTCCAGGCAAGAACACTGCAGTGGGTTGCTGTTCCCTCCTCCAGGGGATCTTCCCAACCCAGGTCTCCCCGGCAGGCATTATAGGCAGATTCTTTACCATCTGAGCCACCAGGGAAGCCCATGATGGGGACTCAGATCTAATTTCTGGTCTGGAAACTAAGATCCCACATGCTTCAGGGCAGCTAAGCCCACGCACCCCAACTAAAGAGCCCGAGCTCCACCGTGACCCAGCGCAGGCAAAATTTTAAACACACACACACACACACACACACAAATACTAATCTAAGTCTGCTAAGCTTCTCACTGGAACTCTTTGCCCCTGAAGTTATCTTACCGAGAAGGAAGTCAGAGAGCCCCATCCAGGCTTGGCCTGTGCAAGGAAAACCCATGAGTTTCTGGTTCCCATTCAGTCTATAGCGAGAGAATCATATTCTTTACCTGATTATATAAAAATGGGAGGCTGATTCTAAATACTCACAATCCTTTATTAAATAAAATTCAAAAACAGGTGTTGGGAGAAGGAAAGGGACTAAAAGTTACCAAGTGATTTATATACTACAGGTTCAGAATGTCTTACTGGAAATCCTTGGAGTGTGATATGTTTCAGAATTCAAAATTTTCAGGTCTCAGGAAGGTAATAGAGTGCATATATCAGATATTAACACCATCAAGCTATATGAAACTGAACTCATATTTAAGTATTCTAGCATTGAATATGTATCAAATATAAATGCACATAAGTATAAAAAATAAAGACAAAGAATAACTTTATGTGTGTTCAGAGCTGATTTTTTTCCAATCAGTTTTCTGCAAGCTTATGATAAAATTATGGGTGTTCAGAACTTTCAGAATTTGGAAATTGTAGATAAAAATTGGGGGCTTTAATTTTATTTCACATTTCAGTTCAGTTCAGTCACTCAGTCATCTCTGACTCTTTGGGACCCCATGAACCACACGCAGCACGCCAGGCCTCCCTGTTCATCACCAACTCCCGGAGTTTACTCAAACTCATGTCCATCAAGTCAGTGATGCCATCCAACCAGCTCACCTCTGTCGTCCCCTTCTCCTCCTGCCTTCAATCTTTCCCCAAATCAGGGTCTTTTCAAATGAGTCAGTTCT
>NW_011494921.1:1832670-1833004 GCF_000754665.1 Bison bison bison | reverse complement strand
CATCTGCAGTGATTTTGGAGCCCCAAAAAATAAAGTCTGACACTGTTTCCACTGTTTCTCCATCTATTCGCCATGAAGTGATGGGACCAGATGCCATGATCTTTGTTTTCTGAATGGTGAGTTTTAAGCCAACTTTTTCACTCTCCTCTTTCACCTTCCTCAAGAGGCTCTTTAGTTCTTTCCTTTCTGCCATAAGGGTGGTGATATCTGCATATCTGAAGTTATTGATATTTCTCCTGGCAATCTTGATTCCAGCTTGTGATTCATCCAGCCCAGCATTTCTCATTATGTACTCTGCATATAAGTTAAATAAACACGGTGACAATATACAGGC
>NW_011494921.1:1827630-1832388 GCF_000754665.1 Bison bison bison | reverse complement strand
AATGGCACCCCACTCCAGTACGCTTGCCTGGAAAATCCCATGGACAGAGGAGCCTGGTGGGCTGCAGTCCATGGGGTCGCTGAGAGTTGGACACGACTGAGCGACTTCACTTGCACTTTTCACTTTCATGCACTGGAGAAGGAAATGGCAACCCGCTCCAATGTTCTTACCTGGAGGATCCCAGGGATGGGGGAGCCTGGTAGGCTGCCGTCTATGGGGTCACACAGAATCGGACATGACTAAAGCGACTTAGCAGCAGCAGCAGCATAGATTAAGTGGAGAAAAGCGTGAATAGTATACTACCTTTACCTTGGGCAGGGTAATGAATATTTGCTTACAATTTTAAAATTTACTCATATAAAAAAAAAAAAAAAGAAGAAGAAGAAGAAGAAAATGTAAACCTAAAGCTGAACAGCGGAAGCCGGGGGACAGGATGGAGAACACAGGGATAAAAGCCAGGCTGCTCTGAATATACCTTGACTACAAAGAAGTTTTTAATTTAAGAATGTGTAATCCTTAGAAGTCTTAAAATGAAGCAATGAATGGGCTAGAGCAGAATCCAGCCGGCGGCATAACCACACCAAGAAGGATTACTTCAGTGACTCAAAAACACAGAATTTAAATGAAGATCCTTTAGTAGAATGTAACCTCAGTATGGCTTCCCAGGCAGTGCTCGTGGTAAAGAACCCACCTGCCAATGCAGGAGAGGCAGGTTTGATCCCTGGATCAGGACAATCCCCTGGAAGAGGGAATGGCAGCCCACTGCAGCATTCTTGCCTGGAGAATCCCATGGACAGAGGAGCCTGGTGGGCTACAGTTCCTGGGGTCACAAAGAGTCTAACAGGAGTGAAGCAACTTAGCGCACACCAGACCTAGGGCAGGAAATGAACAATATAAGCTTGAAATACTTCTCATCCCAGAAGACAGGTCAACCACTGTGCCCCGTCAAAATGAGTAAGGGGTCAACTCAAAGAAGCTCAGTGGCCCCAGACGGGACAACTTCAGCATCAGTAAGAACACAGTGGATTGAAGCCCATCAGATATGTCAAAGTCTCTGAAACCAACTCACTGGTCACTTTCACAGGATGCTGACACCAACACATTATTTCTGAAAACAGGTCAATAAGGGGAAAGAGTCAAGCATTTAATCTACCGTTCCTCTACAATCTATCTCTGGGTTATCACAGAGTTGATGAGGAAACATTTCTCTTTACCAAAAAAAAAATTATCTCTCTAGTAAACAGGGAAGGAATGATAGAATTAGAATGCCCTTCTTTTGTAATTACTAATTAAATAATTTAATTCAGCCATTGCTCTTCAACGGCTGCTGGCATAATAAAAAGAGATAATTGTATGTTATATTTTTTCTGATGGAAGTGGTAAAAAATAAAACTTGAATCCAATCAAGCCTCCAAATTTTGTTTCTAATTTATAGCAAATATAGGGGACAGAGAAAGATATAAAGTGACATGAAAGTGAAAGTCGCTCTGTTGTGTCTGACTCTGCGACCCCATGAACTATACAGTCCATGGAATTCTCCAGGCCAGAATACTGGAATGGGTAGCCTATCCCTTCTCCAGCAGATCTTCCTGACCCAGGAATCAAACTGGGATCCCCTGCATTGCAGGTGGATTCTTTACCAACTGAGCTACCAGGGAAGCCCATAAAGTGACACAGCAGGGATGCAATAGACAAAATCTTATGTAATAACACATTGTTTTATTCTAATGTTTTGACAACTGGGGCCTTACTAAGCATGGGAAACTGTCCTCTCACGGGTAACCAGTTACTAGAAATAGTGAAGAATTCATGCTTGACAACACCTTTATATACACACTGGCCAATCCAGAGTCAACCCCCCAGCCCCTCAACTGGGGCTCTTACACTCCGTGGCAATATTTTTCTGACCTATTACTCCAGGGCCAGGCACCCGACAACTGGAGCCTTATGGAGCCCACTGAGACGCAAACTAGCCAATCTTTTTTTTTTTTTTTTAGCTACACTGGGTCTTCGTCTCTGTGCGAGGGCTTTCTCTAGCTGCAGTGAGCAGAGGCTTCTCTCTAGGTGCAGCGTCAGGCTTCTCACTGAGGGGGCTCCTCTTGCAGCAGAGCTCGGGCTCCACGGCTCGTGGCTCAGTGGTTGCAGCTCCTGGCTCTCAAGCACAGGCTCGGTAGCTATGGGCCCAGAGCCTTAGCTGCCCCACAGCATGTGGGATCTTCCTAGACCAGCGTCTGAACCCTCGCCTCCTGCATGGCAGGCGAATTCTTAACCCTTGGGCCACCAGGGAAGTCCCAAAGTAGCCCGTCTTCAGCTTGCTTGATGCCTTGCTGGCCTTTCCGTGGAAACTGCAATGACGGCTCGTGCCCTCATTTCCTCTCCCTCGCCCCTGACGCTTTCTCACGTGGCCTGCCATGCCCTCTTCCCTCAGGAACTGTGAGTCACAGACTCTCTTTTCAGTGGCAACTGTCTCTTGATCTGTGAGCCTCATCATACCTGAACAGTAATAGAACCCATTCTTTATCTAATTATTTTTGGCCACAAAAGAGAAAGTTGTTCAGTTGTGTCCAACTCTTTGCAACCCTGTGAACTGTATCCCGCCAGGCTCCTCTGTCCGTGGGGATTCTCCAGGCAAGAGTACTGGAGGGGGTTGCCATTCCTTTCTACAAGGGATCTTCCAGACCCAGGGATGGAACTCGGGTCTCCCACATTGCAGGCAGATTCTTAACCATCTGAGCCACCAAGTGGCTTGCAGGATCTTAATTCTCGGCCCAGGGATTGAACCCAGGCCCACAGCAGTGAAACCTAGGAGTCCTAACCACTGGATAGCTAGGAAATTCCCATAAAACCTACATTTTAAAACACCTTGACTCTGTGAAAACTCGGCAAGACAAATAAGAAACAAATTGCAAGGAAATTTATCTCAGTTTAAAAAAAAAATAGCACAGGGATAAAATAAGAGAGAGAGAGAATCTTTGGTTAAAAAACTCATAAGAAACATCAACTAATTCCTAAGTATGAACCATATTTTATTCTGAATTTGAACCAACTCTTAAAAACATTATGAGACTAATGGAGAAATTTGAATGCAGACTAGGTAGTGATATTTGACATTTTGAAATGAATGATCATACTTTTAGGTATCCTCATAGAATTGTTGTTATAGTTTTAAAGGGACACTTTATCTTTTACAGATTCATACTGAAATATCTGGGCTTCCTAGGTGGTTCGGTGGTAAAGAACCTGCCTGCCAATGCAGGAGTTGCAGGTTCAATTCCTGGGTGCGACAGTGGGGGAGAAGGGAATGGCTACCCACTCCAGTATTCTTGCTTGGAGAATCCCCATGGACAGAGGAGCCTGGCGGGCTACAGTCCATGGGGTTGCAAAGAATCCAACATGACTGAGCAACTAACACTTCACTTCAAAAATCAAACCTAATACTAATAATTGTCTAAATAAACAACCTTCATGTCTCCCCCTTACTCAGGGCTAGAAATTGCACTAAGAGCGTTAGGAATAGTATCCTTTTAGTCCTCAGAACAGTCCTTCAAAGGATGAAGTTTTGCCAGCTCTAAGGATGTTCACAGGGAGCTCAGGGAAAGGGATTACGGTAGTCCCAAGGTCTGAATTAACCTCGACCGCGACAAAGGATTAGAAGCCTGGACACTAGTGTGAGTCTCCAGATACGACTTGGTTCTGTCATCTGTGACTCCTGAGATCATCCTCAAGGAAGAAGACCCTCTGAATGTCAGTAATCTGCTCTCTCCGATCTCCTTCCAGCAACGACTATCAAAAGCAAAGCATCCTGTGATTCTGTCCTTTCTCTGAATCCAACATTCCCCACCAGGGATTGCACAGCCTTTGTGTTAGCTTCTCACAATACACAAACTGTCTGGGAAAGCCAATATATTCAGAACTCTTCCTGAATTTGCCTTTTGGGTTTCCACATGGAAACAATTACAAGGACATAAAAACGCAGCTAGGAACACTGTTCACGCCTCTCTCCTAGTTCTCTTGCCCCTGCCCCATGCCAGGCCCACTGTGTGGTGCTTGCCACTCTTTTTCTTCACACAAACATCAAATGTCCGCCTGAACACAGCAGCTGTAACCAACTCATGCCTCCATGGGGCAGAGTGAGCGCTGCTCTCTCCTAGGAGAATTTCACCTGACTGAATTTAGAAAATTAACCATGTCTTGAAAGGGTTAGGGTGTTCTTGGATTCAATTTCCTCGTTATAAACTTTAAACTGTTTCCTAGTTCTGGTGCATTAAGTCCTGGGCCTGGAAAAAAAAAATTTGTCCCTGATGTAAGTGTTAGAAAGAAATGTAGGTCTGGACTGTACCTCAGTGTTTAGGAGTCAGTACTTTCTCCCGTCCTCTTAGCCAGTAGGACAGAACTAGGACAGAAACCATGACCTTAAGTGAGTTTAATCCTTCCAGTGAGACGACTGTCTTGCTCATCAGACACCAAATATGACAGCATCAGAGGTCACACTCAAAAGACCCATCACCTATCACTTACATTCCCACTTCAAAATTAAATGCATGAGCAAATCTTTGAAAGTATTTGAAAAGTAACATGTTTTCCCTGTTTGATGTACAAGTGCTATTGTAAATAATTCACTTAATAAATCTATTATTTGTTTCTGAGTTTGACCCCTATTCCTCTGAGAGGTTTATTTCTTTTATCTGTAAATGTCACAGTTCTTCCATTCATCCTTTAAAAGCCATCTAGTTCATCTTTCCATCTTTTGTGATTAAT
>NW_011494921.1:1821942-1827530 GCF_000754665.1 Bison bison bison | reverse complement strand
GGTCTACAGACTTTGAGCGCAAATGTATCATTTAGCCTCAATCACTTAGTAGCAAGTTGCCTCTGTACACATTTATTACTTCTATTCATAATTAGTCATGATTAACTAGATTGGAAACTCTCCAAGGGCAGAAATTGTTTTCTCTATTATTTTATCTTCTAGTGCAGGGCCTGGCTCTGAATAAATGATCAATTAACACACAGCAATTAATGATTTGGGCCAGTGTCAAGTGTATGGAGATGATGGTTTAATCATAATCACCTGCGATAATGACAACACTCACATCACCTTTAAGTCCTGTCCCTACTGGCTAACTTCTTCCAGAAAATGCTTATGAATTTTGCATAATATTGCTGGCATCTTGACATTACTATTGCATGAGATTTATAATCTTATAAACCATTTGTCACCGAAATAATGTGGAAGATAAAAGTAATTTCAGTAATACATTGAAAATATTCTGCTGTTGAAATGTTTGTACGTACATCATATAAAATGAGGAGAGACATGTTTTAGAAATGTCCTAGGCTGGTGACAAGATTGGACAAAGCAGGGCCACCATGCCCTGGGCAAGGATGCCAATAACTTGCAAAGCGCCAATTTTCTCGGGCTCCAATGAAAGGTTAACTGGGGCTCAAAGAGAACAAAGGGACCTGCTTACCTCTTCCTCTCAGCTTCTCAGGGGGGACTGGGCTGAGGACTAGTCATCAGCCGAGAATACTTGCTCCCCACCCAGACCTCTTGCTACGTGATAACCTGTTAGAACAAGTGAGATATGCTGACTTCCAGGAGCCAGGAACCCACGGTGGTGGAGCGGGGTGTGGCACATTTTATCTTGCAGCAAGGCTGCAAGTGTCGCATCGCAGCCGAAACATGACTGTTCACTCATTCAGCAAACGTTCCCGACCCTGTGGCCAGGCACCCCTCACACTCTTGATATCTCACACAGTGGCGGAGATGGAAGGTGCACCGAAACAAGTACCACGCCAAGTGCCAGGGGAGCCCTCCTTCCTGAGCCCAGGCCACGGTCTCCAAATCCAGTTTAGAAACTCCAAAAATGCTTTAGCAAGAAGCATTTATTTTCCCAAAATTCAGGAGCTCATTCCTAATCCCCTCAAAAAACTTGGGGATAAAATCCAATAATAGAACATTGCCTGAAGTGTATTCCCAGGACCACTAGGTCTGCAGGATGATAATGGCTGTTACCCAAAGAGGGAAAAAGAGGAAAGAGAGGGTAATTCCTGATCAGTGAAGTCTAGAAACTGCTGATTTAATTAATGTCGGATATTTTTTTAAAGATCCTTTAAAATGTTAATACTCTTTATGAGTCACTAGGAAAGGATAATATTCCCTGGAGTTAGATAGATGACGATTTCTTTCTTCAATGGACGTTTTTCTCATGTACATACTTCAAGATTGTTGTCGAGCTTCCCCATTCTCTTCATGGGGCTTCTCAGGTGGCTTGATGGTAATAGAATCCACCGGCCAATGCAGGAGACATGGGTTTGATCCCTGAGTCAGGAGGATCCCCTGGAGAAGGAAATGGCAACCCACTCCAGTATTCTTGCCTGGAAAATCCCACGGACAGAGGAGCCTGGCCAGCTACAGTCCATGAGGTCACAAAGAGTCAGACACGACTGAGTGACTCAGCACACACATACACATTCTTTCCATACCCTCTTCCAAGAGGAAGACAGCAGGCTGAATATCAGCACAGTACAAAGGGGATATCAAAATATGTTTATCTCCGTGGTCAACTGTTAAGGCCCTACAGGAGGGTATAAATGCATTTCAGATAGCCAGGAGGTCCTACTGAATAGCACAGGGAACTCTGCTTAGTGTTATGTGACAGTCTGGATGGGAGGGGAATTTCGGGGAGAATGAATACATGTGTAAGTACGGCTGAGTCCCTTTGCTGTCTGCCTGAAACCATCACATTGTTAATCATCTATACTCCAATACAAAATTTAAAGTTTTTTTTTTTTAAGGATATAAATTCATTTCAAAGATCAAGAAATGATGAATGGTGGATTTTTTCAATGCTTTCTTCCTAGTTCTAATACGTGTAGACAAACTACTTTTCCCATCTCCTAGGACTGTTTGTACTGACCTTAGAGGGCTCTACTTTAAGCTTACAAATTGGAATACAAGCTTGGTTTCCTGTTACTCCAGCAGAATTTGGAAAATATGTTGATGCAGCTTAAAAAACATCCACAATAACGCAGACGATTAGGTGGACTAGCTTTCGGTAGATCAAAGCGGCCTCTGCAAAACTCAGTGCTATAGATGTGAGTTCTTAGCCAGGGCTGCGTACTCGAATCCCCTGGGGAGCTTACAACACACCCGGATGCAAGCCTGCCCCAGATGAACTAAATCAGATTCTCTGGCGGTGAGGCCTGAGAATTGTTATTTTTTTAAACTCCCCGCAGACATAGAGAACAGACCCGTAGACACAGTGAGGGAGGAGAGGCTGGGGCAAGTGGAGAGAGCGGAGCTGAAACGTGGACATGACCGTGTGGGAAACAGACAGCCTGTGCGCATGCGCCGTGCGACGCGGAGGGGGGGTGGGGGGCCCCGTGACAGCGGAGAGGGCGGGGCGCGGGGGAGGTTCGGGAGGGAGGGGACACGCGCACCCCTGTGGCTGATTCATGTCGGTGTAGGGCAGAAGCCAACACAAGGCTGTAAAGCAGTTATCCTCCAATTAAAGCAAAACGCAACAACTCCCGGGCGCCTCTCATGCACAGCCATGGTTGAGACGCACCGCCCCGAAAGGTCCAGCTGTTGTCACAACAGCCAGTGACCACCCCGCCTCACTCTCAGGACTTGCTGGTTTGGGGAGCATTTGCCGTGTTACTTGGGTTTCTCTTACCTTGGGCGTGGGGTATCTCTTCACAGCTGCTCCAGCAAAGCCGCAGCCGTTGCTCCTTACCTTGGACGAGGGGTATCTCCTCACAGCCGCCCTTCCTGACCTTCAACGTGGGATAGCTCCTCTAGGCCCTCCTGCGCCTGCGCAGCCACCGCTCCGTGGACTGCAAGGAGATCCAGCCAGTCCATTCTGAAGGAGATCAGCCCTGGGATTTCTTGGGAGGGAATGATGCTGAAGCTGAAACTCCAGTACTTTGGCCACCTCATGCGAAGAGTTGACTCATTGGAAAAGGCTCTGATGCTAGGAGGGATTGGGGGCAGGAGGAGAAGGGGACGACAGAGGATGAGATGGCTGGATGGACAGACAGCCACTGACTCGATGGACGTGAGTCTGAGTGAACTCCGGGAGTTGGTGATGGACAGGGAGGCCTGGTGTGCTGCGATTCATGGAGTCGCAAAGAGTTGGACACGGCTGAGCGACGACTGAACTGAACTGAACTAAACTGCCGTGTTACATTAACTTGCTTGAGCTGCCGTAACAAAGCACAACAGGCTGGGTGACTTAACCCACAAAAACGAAGCGTCTCACGGTTCCGGAGGCTGGAAGTCCAAGCTCAGGTGCTAGCAGGGCTGGTTTCTCCCGAGGCCCCTTGTCTGCTGGGCTTGCAGACGCCGCCTCTCACTGCACCCTCACGTGGTCCTCCTCCGTGCGCTCCTCCTCCGTGCACTCCTCCCCAGCGCCTCTGCTTCCACCAGCCAGGTGGGATCAGCGCCAAACCCGACTCCTCATTTTAAGCGAACCGCCTCTTCAGAGGTCTTTGAAGTACAGCCACATTCTGAGGTACCAGGGGTTGAAGTTTCAACACGTGAATCTGGGGGGAGATGCAAATCACCTCATAACAGGTGTGACAGGAGACCCCAGAGACTCCAGGAAACACTGCACACCATCACACCCACAAAACTGACACTTTTTCCTGCTTCTGTGATAGTGGAGCATGTGGCATCACACACAGACAAAGTCGCCCTACCTAGTTACGGCCCTCAAGATACTAAAATTTTGAATACATCCCACAAATCTTAAAAAAAAAAAAAAAAAACGAGGGGGTGAGGAAATGCTTTATTTATGACTTTTGTAATTGTGGTATTTATAGATATAACATCTAAGTGACTATAAAGATCATATAAAATATTATTGAACAGACAGATAACCACAACTAATATACATGAACAGGCTTCCCAGGCGGCGTGAGTGGTGAGGAACCTGCCAATGCAGGAGACATAAGAGACATGGGTTCGATCCCTGGGTCAGGAAGATCCCCTGGAGGGCATGATCAGTACAAATATTATACCAACATAAACCAGTTATCTAAATTTGATCATCTTGTTAAGCTTGTAGTATCTTCCCACTAAACAGCTGTGGGTTTTGCTGGGCACTTTAGTACTTTTGAAGCCTGACACCTTGCACTTTGAGAGGGAAGGAATAAAGTTTTTATTGTCCATGTGCTTTTGCGTATGCATCTTTTTTGCAGCTCCGGAGGTGCCATCAAGAGATTTATCTGAGGAAGGGCTTCACCTGCCAGAGCTTGATTGTTTGCAGATTCACTGCAAAACCCACTTACCTCACGTACTGTGCAAATCAAGTGTCTCTTTTCACTTACAGAATGAACCCCTGAAGCAAGAGAGCTATACCACACCTGCCTTTTTTCCTTCCTAACTCTGCTCTTCTGGCTGTTTCTATTTGTATTTCTGAATCAAGTGTGGTACCAGGTGTGGCTTGAGCTCAGGCAGTGATGTATTCCTTGTTAATGACTGAAAAGTCAGGAATCTAGGTTTACGGTGATCTCCGTCAAGTGGTAAATGATGGAGACTCTGGTTTATGTGTCATCTCTCTCTGTTTGACCTGGGAATGCTGATATCTTTGATTGTTGAATCGCTAATGCAATCATTGTATACAGCGAGGAGAGAGGCGTTCTTAGAAATATCCTAGGCTGGCAACAAGTTTGAACATAGAAAGCAGCGCTATGAGGCCCTAAAGGATGAGCTTTCTTGGGCCCCAGTTGAAGATTAACTGAGGCCCAAAGAGAACCAAAGCCTACCCACCTCCCCCCAGAGCCTCTGAGAGCTGGGGTTATGGCTGGTCATGAGGCAGAAGCACCTCCCATCAATGAGGTCACGCCAGTCAGTTCAGTCGCTCAGGCGTGTCCGACTCTGCGACCCCATGGACGGCAGCATGCCAGGCCTCCCTGTCCATCACCAACTCCCGGAGCTTGCTCAAACTCATGTCCGTCGCGTCAGTGATGCCATCCAGCCATCTCATCCTCTGTCGTCCCCTTCTCTTGCCTTCACTCTTTCCGGACATCAGGGTCTTTGCCATGAGTCAGCTCTTCGCATGATTCTGCACAGAGATCGCGTCACTCAGGAAACTTTTCTATGCTGTCTGGAGCAGCACACAGCCTTTGAGATCCACAGTGGCTGGAGCCACGAGCTTCTCTGTTCTGTTTATTTTTTAATCTCTGGCTGAGGTTATACAATTGAAGTTGTTCTTATATGTGAAATTTTTTTTTTCCTTTTTATTTCCTTGTAAAAGGAAGATGAAATATTTTATCACATTCTGTATTTGTGGCTACCCCATTCCTCTCTTCTCCTACTTTTAATTTTCTTTTCTTGCCCCCCCCCCAGAATTTTTTGGAAATTTATTGGCTGTTGATATCTTTCATCTATTG
>NW_011494921.1:1810485-1821842 GCF_000754665.1 Bison bison bison | reverse complement strand
TTTCATCTATTGAAATGATTGTGCACATGATAAATAATGAATCAGATAAAGGAGAGAAAAATTAGCAACAGTACAAAGTTACTCGTGTTTATAAAAGCACTTTGCTTCACTGGCATACACAAGCACTCATATAAATTCAAAATAAAAATTTTTAAAGGTTTAACATAAATTTGAAAGGAGGAAAATCTGAAATAAATAAATTCCAGAAAGGAGGAAAATCAAATGCTAATGCTTTCAACTTTGGCTCTATAAGAAAAAAACTTCAAAAGCTTGCTGAATCTATTCCTCAGAGGAATAAAAAAGTTTAACTCTTGGATAAACTAATGGCCTTGATTACTGGTTATAAGATAAAAAGCAAAAGAATGCTAAGTTACTTCAAACACAATTTAAAAAATTTTCAATATTAGGTTTATAACTACAGATGTTCATAAAATATAAATCTTTTGAAAAGTTTATCTTGTTCAATGTGAAAATTTTAATTCAAAGCAATGAATTATGTTTCTCCCTGATTTTAACACAATACAGAAAACAATATTATAAATTATACAAAAACTTGGATTTATCATGGAAAGCTTAATCAATCTGAATGCTTTAAAGTTTCATGACTCAAGGAAATTTGCATTATTACAAAAATGTAAAACTATTTGTCCAACTAAAGTATAACTAATGTCATATAAAGGGTCTCGTTAAGTGTTTATAATTCTATATGTCATATACATACAAAATCATGTAAATATATGAGATCAAAAATATTTATTTATTTGGGTGTTTTGGGTCTTAGTTGCGGCATGTGGGGTCTAGTTCCCTGACGAGGGATCGAACCCGGGCCCCTGCATTGGGAGCAGGGAGTTTTAGCCACTGGGCCACCAGGGAAGTCCCCCAAATTCCTAATTTTTAAATTGAGGTGAAATTCATGTGACGTGAAATTAGCCATTTTGAAGTGTCCATGTCTGTGGCATTGAGGACACTCTCGATGTTGCACAATCATTGCCTCTGCCCAGTTCCAGAACCAGACGGGGTGGTCATCACCCCAAAACGAGACCTCAGGCCACTGAGCAGTCACTCCCTGTTCCTCCCTATCCCCTTGGCAGCTTCCAAGCTGCTTTCTGTATCTATGGGCTTACCTGCTCTGGATATTTCATATGAATGGAAGTAGGCAGTATGTGACCTATTGTGCCGGGCCTCTTCCACTGAGCGTAATGCTTTCGTGGTTCATCCACGTTGGAGCATACGCCAGCACTTCATTTTAATAGCTGAGTAATATTTCGTTGTAGTTATAGACAGCACACTTCCTCTATCCTTCATTCACTCATGGTGGACATCTGGTTGCTTCCACAATTTAACTCTTGTGAATAGCACTACTATACATTTTCATGTACAAGTATTTATCTGATACCTGTTTGCAATTTTTTAAAGTACATATCCAGAAATGGAATTTCTGGGTCTTATGGTTATTCTACATTTAACTTTGTCAGAAACAATACATTGTTTTCCAAGTGGCCATTCTATCCTACCAATTAACTTTAAGACTTTGAACTATTAGTAAGTCAAGCTATTAGTATATATTAACATGTTGTACACCTGAAAACTCTAGTTTTACTATACTCTTGTCATCAGCTAGCTGGTTAGAATGAATGTAAAAACCTACTACTTTAAGAATTTTTTAAAGATGTCTTTGATTGTAGAGAGGTATATATGTAAGATAATGGATGTATTTTGTTTTGCTTTAAATAAAATTGGTTTTGCCAGAATATGAAAGAAGATAATAGAAGGCAATTTGAGGATATACCACAAATACAGAAAGAAGAAAAAACTAAGCTCAAGAGCCTGGGCTTATAATGCCTGCATATAGTGAATTTGAAATAAGTGAAGAAATAGGTTAAAAACGTTTGCAAAGTTGACTGGGTGGTAATCGATTTATCCATAAGGTGGAAAGAGGCTTGTGCATCATTGACTACAAATGGCTGCATAAATGGTCATCAAAAAAGTAAAATAAGAATTTGGGTCTCCTGGTAAGATGGTAAACTGATCCTTGAGTATAGAGAAAGCTTCTAACAAAGACAAAGACAAAAAGAGAAGAGTGAAAATGTGGTCTGTGCCCGACATCAGTGGTTCCCTTCTCACTAAAATGCCGTGTGACTTGTGTTTGCTGCACTTTTGTATTAATTTTAACAAAATGACTTTGAAAATAGGGTTCCAGACAGTCATTTTTGTGTCTTGCTGTGTTCCCTCTAAGCATTATCTGGAAGCATTTCCTGTCTTGATGCAGCCACGACTGAGGCTCCGATAATGGCTCCTCTGGGAGCGCTCTTCAGTACTGCCTTTCCAAATTCGGGGCCCAGAATCAGAGCTCTACAGCTATAAAGCTACCTACTGTACCTACATCGTCTTTGGAGTTCCCCAGAAGCCCACCGGCCACCACAAAGATTTGATCTCTCACCTTTCAAAATAAGAGATTGTAGAAATAATCTGGCATTCTCTAGTTTTAATATACTCAGCACTGTTGTGTCCACCATATGAAAAATCAGCAAAAAGGTAAACTTCTTTCTGTTTATTACATATGAATAAAATGTTACTGTTAGAAACATGCCTACATTCACGTACAAAGGTGGGCAATATGACTTTGAAAAACTAGATTAATTTTTAAAAGACCCTTTATTTTCAATATAAATTCTTTTGTCAATCGATGATAATCAGAATACACTTTATCAGGTAGATCAAACACTCTTGGAGATTTGACAGTGCGCTCATTGTTTACAATGTATTTATATTGTACCCTCACAATAAGCATTAACTAAATCCTTAGAAGTCAGTTGCTTATTGTATTTCAATAGAGGATTCTCCCTTCATGGATCACAGCCTAGCTGTGGCTAAGGGGCTTGTGTAACTCAGTGGCGCTATGAGCCACGCCGTGCAGGGCCATCCGGGATGTTCAGGCCATAGTGAAGAGTTCTGACAGAACACGTTCCACTGGAGGAGGGAATGGCACGTTCCAGTTCAGTCACTCAGTCGTGTCTGACTCTTTGCAACCCCATGGACTGCAGCACGCCAGGCTTCCTGTCCCACTCGAGGATTCATGCTGTGAGAACCCCATGAGCAGTATGAAAAGGCAGAAAGATATGGCACTGGAAAATGAACCCCGGGTCAGACCGTGCCCAGCGTGCTACAGGGGAAGAGCAGGGGGCAGTTACTAGTAGGCCCAGAAGAATGAAGTGGCTGGGCCAAAGCAGGTCTGACACTGTTGGTTACCATACTAAATTAACAATGACCTTTGAGTCTTGTTGTCCAGAAGCATTTTCTGCTTTTTTCTTATACTCACCTAAAGGTCCCTGCTACAAAAACAGATCAGAGATTGAGTTTTCTGGGGAAAAAATATCAAAAGAGCTCCAATAGAGGACTGAATCAGATGTTCAGGACAGTTATAAAGTACAAGGCTAGGCTCACGGCCCATTATAAGACAACCTTATAACCTTCACCATCTTCATCACACTCAACAGTGAGACAGTCTTGAGACGGAATCCGGACACCCAGAACCTTCCTCCCCGCAAAGCAAATGACTTCGTGGAGATGAACTGTTCACTCTGAGATCCACAAAACATAAATTAACTCCCCAGGACTAAATGAATGGGATGAACTGACCTGGCCTGTGGCCTGTGTTCTACTTCCAGTGCTCACGTTGGGGAAATTCTTCTCTTCCTTCTAACCCAGCGCTGACCCTCAGTTTAATGGGCTCTGCCTGTTCAAACTAGTTTGAAACCCTCTTTAAATGGTATCTTGTTCCAACTGGATCCTGACAAATGGGGATGAGGGAAATCCTATGGAAGATTTATTTATATAGTAAGTTAATAAATCACGAGAAAAAGCAAGAACAATGATTCTACCTTAAAAAAGGATAAAACTGGCAACAATGGTTACATATTTTACCAGGAACCTTTGCTAAATTCCTTCATTCTCTGTATCCGTGGTCATCACTTTCATGTGGGCCTGCTAAATTGCTTCAGTTGGTCCAGACTCTTCATCTTCTCAGGTGTCCCAGTGGGTAAAGAATCCACCTGGGGTATTGGAGACTCAGGTTCTATCCCTGAGTCAAGAAGATCCCCTGAAGGAGGGCATGGCGACCCACTCCAGTACTCTCGCCTGGAGAATCCCAAGGACGGAGGAGCCTCTGGGCTACAGTCCACGGGATCGCAAAGAGTCGGACACGACTGAAACTTCTAGCACACATTACTTGCATAGGTTTAATAAGAATGTGTTCTTTTTCCAACCAGGGTACAATGGATAAATCAATCTGTATGATGACCTAAAATGACATGTATGTAAATGATCATGTGTGATATCTTGGTACATTCTCTTACGTGTTTCACAGAGGGGAAAAACTGGATCACAAAACTGCTCATGATAATGGTTTTCCTTGGCCTGGGGTTTGCTTTGGGTGCTATCTACTGTGTCGATTATGCCAATTTGAGCTGTCAGTATTCTAAATATGTCTATCTGAAAATAAATAAATAAGCAAATAAAAATATATAAGTAAATATCTTCTGGGGAAAAGATTCTATACTGTAATCATAGTATAGAATTCTCATCCAAGGAGCACAAACCCAAGGACTGCGTCCTCAGTATCGTACAAGGCCTTCAGAGTCCTCCCATGAACCTGGTCCACAAGCTGCCCTGTGGCTTATGGAACCCCAGCCTCCATCCAGAAACATCGACCAGCAACGGGATGTCAGTGAAAGGGAGACCCTGACACGCTGCAATAGCTCATTTTATTGTCAGTGTGTCTGGGTCACAGGATGCCCAGATGTTGGTGAACATCATTTCTGGGTGTGTCTGTGAGGAATTTCCAGATGAGATTAGACTGAGTGAAACAGATCTCTGTCCAGTGTGGATGGGCCTCTTCCAGTCCATGGAGGGCCTGAATGGAGCAGAAAGGTAGAGAAAGGGAAGATTCTCTCTGTCTGCCTATTTGAGCTGGGGTACCAGTCTCCTCCTGTCCTCAGCCTGGACTTATACCATCGGTCTCCTGATTCTCAGACCTTCAGACTCAGATACCATCAGCTTTCCTGGGTCTTCAAATTGCAGCCAGCAGACTGTGGCTTTCCCTGCCTCCACAATGACATAAGCTGATCCCTTACAATAAATCTATCTGTCTGTCTGTCTATTTACCTATCTACCCACCCACCTGTGTGTTTATCTATCATCTATCAATCATCTGACCTATCATCTATCAATCACCTTATCTATCATCAATCTACATATTTATCATCTATATGTCTATCTATCAATCAATCTCCTATTGGTTCAGTTTCTCTGGAGAACCCTGACTAACCCTTACATCTAAAACCTTACATGCAAAGCCCAGTAAGAAGTGAATTTGAGGCTTCTTGGGTCTCAATCTCAGTGGACAAACAGACAATGAACTTGAAATACTTTTGAGACATAAAGTTTATATCCCTAGGAGCTTTACGAGGCCCCCAGATATAAGCAACTCTTAAGCCTTAATTCCATGTTGTTCTCATTCTTTTGAATGCAATGAGAGGGTCATTGTGTATTAAACACTGATTGCTCCTATGAAAATAAAACTTTTCCAATAAAATAAAATCACAGTCATGATATGGAGTCGGAAAATCCCTGATCATCTTACATGGTCTAATCCTCACCTTAGGGGAGGGAAGTTGGACAAAGGATGGAGTTGGGAAGCAAAGCAGCTATTCTGCTCTGCTTCCATTGTGGTTAAGGCTATGACACACCACAGGCAGGAAACGGGGGGAAAAGAGAATCTGCGCCTTCACACAAACCAGAAACGATAGGGTCGCTCTATGTCTGGTCCCCAGGATGATAAAAACTCGGACAATTCCTACAGACATGAGCTTCACAAGCGAAACATGGCTTAATGTCTGGCCTTCTCAACACCAGTGTATACGGATGTGACGATCATGTGAGAAAGTTACTGCTTTCCACCGTGAGCAAAAGAATATACATTTGAGCAGCTTATAACCTGTGGTTTTCTCCCTTTTGTTGTTTAATCACTGAATCACGTCCGAATCTTTGTGACCCCATGGACTGTAGCCCACCAGGCTCCTTTGTCCATGGACTTTTCTAGGAAGAACACTGGAGCTGGTTGCCATTCCCTTCTCCAGGGGATCTTCCTGACCCAGGGATCGGACACACGTCTCCTACACTGCAGACGGATTATTTACTGCTGAGCCTCCCGGGAAGCCCCCTTTACTGGGGTCTTTATTTGGAGGGCTGGTCCTTTTGATTTCTGATTCCCTTCAATTCTTTGCCAATTAACTTTTTCTCATTTCTTCTTTCTAAATGGTTTTGTCTGTTGGTTTATCAAAACCTGAGGAAAGCCCCCACATTTTTATAACCAGGCACTACCACAGATGGAGCTTCCCTCCTAGCTCAGTGGGTAAAGACTCCACCTGCAATGCAGGAGATTTGAGTTCGATCCCTGGAACGGGAAGATCCCCTCGAAAAGGAAATGGTAACCCACTCCAGTATCCTTGCCTGGAGAATCTGTGGACAGAGGAGCCAGGTGGGCTGCAGTCCGTGGGGTCACAGACTGGGCAAGTAAACCACCACACCACAGATGAGAGTTTCTCTCTCATTTGGGGCATTTGTTCACGAGGATGTGAAATGTGACTCAGAAGAGGGGCTGCCCTGAGCCCTGGATCCTTCTCCCCTCCCAGAGGCACCCAGGCCACAGGCTTGAGTGGTCCTACAAAGCGGGTTCCACATGTATATGCATACCCGTGGTGGATTCATGTCAATGTATGGCAGAACCACTACAATATTGTAATTAGCCTCCAATTAAAATAAATTTATATTAAAAAAAAAAAAGCCAGCTCCCCCCAAATGGGGGCCTGTCAGCTCCGTGGGGCTACTGGTCTGCAGGGAAGGACTAAGCCAAAGGGCGTGTTTGTTTCACTGTCCCCAGTGTCAGGGGGCCCTTAGCGAGGTTTTCTGAAGGACCCAGCATGTCTCCGTCTGCAGCATCTGCGAACGTCGCCCTGTGCACCCTCATCTCGTTACATTTCCATAAGCTCTCGTCCCAGTTATGCTCAGAAGACACAGCCCTCGAGTCCCAGAAATAATGTGCTAAAGCAGAAAAGAAAAAAAATTTAAAAACCGCACAGCTATTCTTGGTCATTTTAATGGTGAGGCGCTTCAGATTCTCTACAAAATGAAAGAAATTCAATTGTGTGAGGTCACCAGGTCACAATCTCCCCAAGAACACTGCTATTCAGAGCCAACCATCTTTCTCAGAGGGGCCTGCAAAGTTTAATAACATCAGTCAGCTGCAGTGAGACCCTGTGAGCCCATAATCCCAAAATGAGCCTCTGCGTGCCGTCTATTACGGAGGAGCTCCAGTCCACCTGGGTGCGATTGTAGATCAAAGGTGACACTGAACACTGCCTTTGAAATTTCAATCACAGCCTTAACCACCCTGTGATTCAGCCAATAGCAGTCCTGTGGTTCTTTGGGAACAGAAGGCCACCTTCACGAGGCTGGAGGAGACGCTTCTGCCGCAGTGGGAAGCGGAGAAGCATACACAGTAAGACTAGGTGATGCCAGCAGTGTTTGCTGAGTTGCCAGGCCGTGACACAGGGTCGCTGCGTCCCTTGTACCACGCTGGGTACGAGATATTTTTGTACAGAACTTCTTCTTTAAAGAATTTACATGTTAAAACATCTTCCCTCTAGTCACTTAACAGTCGACACAGCAAAAGTGAAATAAGCACAGAAGGAAGGAAAAGCGTGATTTCAAACTGCAGTCTGCCAATGCCTCCAACAAAGACGGATCTCAAGTAACTACCATTGGGTGAAATAGTGAGTCTATATTGATAAGTTTCCATTTACATGAAGCTCAAGAACAGGCAAAATTAATCTATGAAATTAAGATTAACCTATGAAATCAGAAAGTGGCCGCCTCTGAGTGGCCTTATTGGCCAGGGGTCCCAGGATAAAGGAAATGGTGTTTGCTTACACAGGGATAAGCATGTGCAAAAGTCCACCAGGTTTTACGCTATGTAACCTCACTGTTCGCTCTGACTGTGCCCCCTAAAGTTCTTGTTTGAAATCCTAAACCCCAAAGGTGATAGTTTTAGGAGCTGGGGCATTTGGGAGGTGATTAGGTCCTAAGGGAGAAGCCCTCGTGAATGGGATTGGCGCCCTCATAAAAGCAGCCCCTGAGCTGCCTCACTGACTCTGCCCTTTAAGGACATGGGGAGAAAGTGCTGGCTGCGACCCAGGAAGAGGGTCTTCGCCAGAACATGACCATGATGGCAGCTTGATCTTGGAATTCCCAACCTCCAGAACTGTGAGCCAAAAGTGTCTGCTCTTCATAAGCCACCCAGTCTCTGGTATTCGTTATGGCAGCCCAACTGGAATCAGACACTATATAAATTATGTCTCGATTTTTTAAAGTTTTTTTAAAAAAATCCACTGCTTGCACACTTGAGCTGTAAAGCTGGGACTCGGACCACTCTACCAGGAGAGCAAGGGTCCAAACCCACTCTCCTCGCACTGAATCGGACCAGTGAGGCCGCGTGCTCCTTGCTGTCCGTCACCATGGGGCGGTGGTCCCGCTGTTCAAAGAACGCCCGCCTGTATCTTCCTCTGTATAGAAATGCTGCGATGCGGCTGGGGCGCACGTTCTCTGTGCGCATGCTCAGTTGTCAGGCGCGTCCACCTCTTTGCAACCCCACTGACTGTAGCCCGCCAGGCTCCTCTGTCCACGAGATTCTCCAGGCAAGAATACTGGAGTGGGTTGCTATTTCCTTCTCCAGGGGCTCTTCCCGACCCAGGCATCTAGCCCCGGTCTCCCGCATTGGAGGCGGATTCTTTACTGTCTGAGCCCCCAGGGAAGCCCCACAGCTCTCTGCGTGCTCGCCCAGCCGGGCAGCAGTTTTTCTTCCCAGTGTCTGAAACACCGCCGTGTGGCCGCCATCAAGATGCTGCGCCCAGCCGGGCCTCCCCCACAGCCTCCTTCCCTCTCCACATTCTCACCTGGGAACAAAAGCCCTAGACCGTGCAGTCCGTCCTGCAGACCGCCCGAGTCCCTGACTCTGCGTCCCCTGGAGCGTGCCCACCCACCACCTTGTCGTCTGGTTTATTGTCTGTTTTCCTTTTTAATCGTGATTCCCACGTGCTCATGGCTGCCCCATCCGTGAGTCAGGGAGCGTGCTGCGACCTAAAGCTGCACGGGAAGGCGAGACCCGTGAGCCAGACCCCAGCCCCGGGCCGGGCCGGCGCGCGATGCAGACGGCTCCTCCCCTCCTGCCCCCGACCCCGACCAGGGCCGTGACTCGGGTTCTACAGTTTGATTTGCACTTTCAGTTATTGAAGAGCGGTCTGTGCAACACAACAGGGCCGGGACGCCATTAGGCCTTGGGACTGAGAAGCTGAGGCAGAACAGGAGTAAATTTGAAGATGCGCTTTGCCAAGCTTGGGAGCAAAGCTGCACTGACGAATAAGCACCATTCTAGGCTTTCACTTTAGTGCGGCGATGTTTTTAAACGTGAGCAGAGGAACCTTTTCCATCAGTTTCCTTCTACTGGCAAGGTCCCTGGCAATATCTTTGAGATCTGAGAGAAATAATCACCTGTATTTTATTTTTGTCTCATACCCTGGACCAGGAACAAAGGATTTTCACTCTACAGAAACCAGACAGCATTCTCTGAAACCTGACGTATTCCTTCAAAGCGTTGGCACTGGGCTTGAGTTTCAAAATTATATTTTTTTCTCCAAACCATCGTCCTTGTCTGTGCTATCGGGGGTGTCCTTGTCTGTGCTGTCGGGGGTGTGCTCTTATAAAGGCTCAACTTTAAATTAAAACCCCAGCGTAAAGGAAATGCTATACATATTAACCACTTAAGTAAAACAGCTTTCTGCATCCACGTTAATTCTGTTCACAGGCTACGCCCAGGCCCAAGAATATTATTTCTTATTTACATCAAAGTTCTATATTTACAAACATGATTTACACTAGTTTAGTTTGTCAGCCCATATGGTATCTTTGAAAGACCAGAGCTATATTCCCATTTCACAGGTGAAAAAAAACAAAAGTCAAGGATCAGTTAGAAAATTTGTGCATGAGAAAGCGTTTTCAGGGCTTGAATTTCCAATTCATGTCACTGTTTCTACAGTTCAGTTCAGTTCAGTTGCTCAGTCATGTCCAACTCTTTGTGACCCCATGGACTGCAACACATCAGGCCTCCTTGTCCATCACCAACTCCCAAAGTTTACTCAAACTCATGTCCATTGAGTATCAGTGATGCCATCCAACCATCTCATCCTCTGTCATCCCCTTCTCCTCCTGCCCTCAATCTTTCCTAGCATCAGGGTCTTTTCAAATGAGTCAGCTCTTCGCATCAGGTGGCCAAAGTATTGGAGTTTCAGCTTCAGCATCAGTCCTTCCAATGAATATTCAGGACTGATCTCCTTTAGGATGGACTGGTTGGATCTCCTTGCAGTCCAAGGGGCTCTCAAGAGTCTTCTCCAACACCACAGTTCAAAAGCATCAGTTCTTTGGCACTCAGCTTTCTTTGTAGTCCAACTCTCACATCCATACATGACTACTGGAAAAAACATAGCCTTGACTAGATAGACCTTTGTTGGCAAAGTAATGTCTCTGCTTTTGAATATGCTGCCTAGGTTGGTCATAACTTTCCTGCCAAGGAGTGTCTTTTAATTTCATGGCTGCAGTCACCATCTGCAGTGATTTTGGAGCCCAGAAAAATAAAGTCTCTCACTGTTTTCACTGTTTCCCCATCTATTTGCTATGAAGTAGCATGGGACCAGATGCCATGATCTTCATTTTCTGAATGTTGAGTTTTAAGCCAAGTTTTTCACTTTCCTCTTTCACTTTCATCAAGAGGCTCTTTAGTTCTTCTTCCCTTTCTGCCATAAGGGTGGTGTCATCTGCATATCTGAGGTTATTGATATTTCTCCCGGCAATCTTGACTCCAGCTTTTGCTTCATCCAGCCCAGCGTTTCTCATGATGTACTCTGCCCAGAAGTTAAATAAGCAGGGTGACAATATACAGCCTTGATGTACTCCTTTCCAGATTTGGAACCAGTCTGTTGTTCTATGTCCAGTTCTAACTGTTGCTTCCTGACCTGCATACAGATTTCTCAGGAGACAGGTCAGGTGGTCTGGTATTCCCATCTCTTGAAGAATTTTCCACAGTTTGTTGTGATCCACACAAAGGCTTTGGCATAGTCAATAAAGCAGAAATAAATGTTTTTCTGGAACTCTCTTGCTTTTTTGATGATCCAACGGATGTTGGCAATTTGATCTCTGGTTCTTCTGCCTTTTCTAAATCCAGCTTAAACATCTGGAAGTTCATGGTT
>NW_011494921.1:1794455-1810385 GCF_000754665.1 Bison bison bison | reverse complement strand
CAACGGATGTTGGCAATTTGATCTCTGGTTCTTCTGCCTTTTCTAAATCCAGCTTAAACATCTGGAAGTTCATGGTTCACATACTGTTGAAGCCTGGCTTGGAGAATTTTGAGCATTACTTTGCTAGCATGTGAGATGAGTGCAATTGTGCAGTAGTTTGAACATTCTTTGGCATTGCCTTTCTTTGGGATTGGAATGAAAACTGACCTTTTCCAGTCCTGTAGCCACTGCTGAGTTTTCCAAATTTGCTGGCATATTGGGTGCAGCACTTTCACAGCATCATCAGTTTTACCAAATACCATGGTTTCATATTCATGATTTCCCCATCAGCCACCCTCCTGCCCTGGTCCTGCGTGTATGCTCAGCCGTGTCTGATTCTTTTCGACCCCAGGGACTGTAGCCCGCCAGGCTCCTCTGTCCATGGGATTTTCCAGGCAAGAATACTGGAGTAGTTTGCCATTCCCTTCTCCAGGGGATCTTCCCAACCCAGGGATCGAACCTGCGTCTCCTGCATCTCCTACATTGCTTTACCTCTAAGCCACTGGGGAAGCCCCAGCCACCCTAAAGCACCGTTAGGAGTATCAGTCACCGAGGCTCACGGATACCTAAAGGGGCGCTGATCCTACTGAAGCCCGATTCCTCAGTGTGGGCCTTGAGGGGACGGAAGATAAACTCTCTGAAATGGCTCCACTCTGAGCCGTTCCGGATGGGGTATGGTGACCGGCCTTGTCACTGCCATTTCACAGACGCTGGTCTCGTGGCATTCACCGAAGTCCTCGATGGTTCTGGGCCTCTGGTTCTCCTTTAATGCCACACATAGTTCTTTCTGCGTTTACCTGTTGCCCAAGGAAATGTGAGGATCACTTCTATTATTGTCTGTACTGCATGTAGTTAAATAAGGTCGACATGGGAGCATTTTTTGGAAACACATGAATATTTATTTTTACTGAAAAATGGCTGCTGAGTCCCCTAAAACATTCTCTCATGACGCAGGTCCAAAAATCTTTGCAGGCGTGTTGATTATAATGTTCTCAATGGCTGTAAAGATGAAAAGGCCCGTCTCCTAAAGGAAGAATGTGTCAGCCCTGCCTGGAGATGGCGATGCCTTGAGAAGCCGGTCACCCTCCTTGATCAGAGAATCGCCTGCACGTGGTTCTGTGAAGAGCGAGACCAAAATGCTGTCAGCTGAAATGAAGGCTGGAGAGCTAGTCTGATTCCCAAATGTTTTTTTAGAACTTGTCAGCTGGTTCCAAGACATTACCTACCACTGTTCCCATTACTAATCGGGGTGCTTTCTGCTATACAACAAATGAACTAAAACTGATTAGTTGGTTTCATTTCCTGTAAAGTCTATTCATCACTAAGAAGTACCAACCCTCATGCTTATTAAAATGCTTATTAAAATCAGAGTGTGGGCTGCTTACAACCTGGGGCTAAGTCAGTTCACTATAAGAGAATTCAGTTTGCATCTCTTCCCAGCCCAGCCTTGTGGGACTTTCCCTCACCTTTCCCTAGGAGCTTGAGCAAGTCTCACTCCTGGGTTCCAAGCCTTGAGGCCATGAGCTCACTGGACAGGGAGAACAGGCAAGGTGTTCCTCCCTGGCCGCGTGAATCGCCGCCAAGGCGCCTCCTCGCCAATCTCAGCAAAACCAGGCTCCTTCTACTGCCCCAAGGCTGTGTCTTAAACACAAACAATACTCCACCTTTGAAAACTTCATTTTAAAGCAATTGTGAGCAATGTAGAATGTATCCCGCCTGACCTCTTCCAAAACAACACCAGCCCTGGATCCAAAAAATTGTTATTCTTGCAAGTAGACAGCTCTGGGCCACTACGACCGTCATGAGAACTATTAGGGGACAGAAAGATAAGTGTTTGAGTTTTTAGAGACTCGGAGTGCTTAGATGAATGGAAAGCAGACAGAATTTGGTGCAGTTGATAGCAGGGGAGGGTATGGGTTAGAAATAACCTACTCGCATACTGAATGGTTTGCCTGGCTGTAATTCCAGTTGGCCTCTGACTCCACAGGTTCCTAATCTGCAGATTAAACCAACTGCAGAGCAAACATATATGTACATGTATGTGGGCCTCTGTGGTCTCTCAGCTGGTAAAGAATCCATCTGCAAGGCAGGAGACACCAATTCAATTCCTGGGTCAGGAAGATCCCCTGGAGGAGGTCACGGCAACCCACTCCAGGATTCTTGCCTGGAGAATCCTCATGGACAGAGAAGCCTGGCGGGCTACAGTCCGTAGCGTCACAGAGTCAGACAGGACCAAGCGACTGAGCACAGCACAGCACATACAGGTATATACACATATGTGTGTGTGTGTGTGTGTGGATGTGTGTATACACACACATATATATCTAATTCCAGAAAACTCCAAAAAGCAAGACATTTGAATTTTTCATCTTCTCCTCCAAGGCATCTTCCCAACCCAGGGATCAAATCCGCATCCCTTGCATCTCCTGCATCGGCAGGTAGAGTCTTTACCACTGCCCCCTGGGAAGCTCCTATTACCAGATGACATCATCTCGTACTGAGGGCTTTTTCCTGGGAGAGGTGAGCACTGCCATCTTCATCTTTACTAGTGTGTTGGTGGTGAGCATCAACTTCACACTGATCCTTCCCTCTCGGTTCTGAAATACATCCCTGGATCTTTTCACTTCGTTTGGCTTTTGTGTGTTCATTCCTATCAGGAATGCACTTAATCAGCTTATCTAGGTTTCCCAGGGCGTCCTTTTGGATCTAATTCTGCTGGATTAGAGGAAAGCCACATGGTGTCTATACCTGTTGCTATGAAGGACTCCTTGGATGTGCTCTTGGAACTGGCTGGGGCGGGGGTCTGGGGTGGGGGCATCACGGCCCAGGCCACAGCCTTTGAAAGGCGCCTGCTGGGTCACCTTTCACACTGAGCCAATGGCCTGTGTTCTGGGAAGTGACCTTCTCCAACTTCTTTCTGCAGGAATGCTTGACCACCAAGTAGATTGTCTGGGGCCCCTACTGTCTTTAGTAAGAATGTTTCCTTCCCTTTATCCTTCGACAATATTTCTCAACCTCTTCTGGTAGCTGTGTTCCTAAGAGCTTTTCTGACTTTTCAACCAACCTCCATCTAACTCTGCTCTGACAGTGATGCCGATTGCCTCTACGCTTTCCCTATGCTATGCTATGCTAAGTCACTTCAGTTGTGCCCGACTCTGTGTGACCCCATAGACAGTAGCCCACCAGGCTCCCCAGTCCCTGGGATTCTCCAGGCAAGAACACTGGAGTGGGTTGCCATTTCCTTCTCCAATGCATGAAAGTGAAAAGGGAAAGTGAAGTCGCTCAGTCGTGTCCGACTCTTAGCGACCCCCTGGACTGCAGCCCACCAGGCTCCTCCGTCCATGGGATTTTCCAGGCAAGAGTACTGGAGTAGGGTGCCATTGCCTTCTCCGACGCTTTCCCTAAAGGACTGCAATCAGCCCTCTCTGTCTCTCTTGCTGTCTCTCAGTCTCTCTCTCTCACACATGCGCACCCACGACCATCTCAGACCCCACTTTAGGAAGCACTCTTAGAAATGCTGCTATTATAGTATCTGGTGTAATTTAAGCAGAACAAGATCGAAAGTCTGACAGTGTTCCTGGAAACAGATGATCCTATTATTGCCAACAGTTTGAAATCTTCAACTGCTCACATTTTTCAAACCACTTTGCCAAATGGCTAAAAATGATGCAAGCCTGCATTTTTTCAAGTCGTATTTTTGATGTTCTTTATGAGAGGGGTTACCTCTGGCCCATGTCCAAATGGATGGGAAAACGCTAGCAAAATATAGAAGAAATATCTGTAGTGCTTAGATGTTGAAGGGGAGACCAGGTTAATGAATTTCAGGTATAAATCATCCACACTAGCCATTTTATTGCTCTTTCTCTGGAACAACACTGCCTTAAACTTCTCTAAGATGGACTTAGAATATACAGAGCTTCATTATTCAGTAGATTAGGCCTCTGAGAAGAGCTGTGTTTTTGTCTGAGATGAGCCATGTTGGCGTTTGGTGCTGTGTTAATGTGTATAATTACAGAACAGAGCCTGAGGGGAAAGGGCAATTCTAAAATAAATATTTTCCAAAAAAAGAGCCTCAAAGGAACTTTTAGTTCTGATTCTTTGCTCTTGCTCCATCCTCTCAAGAAATATAACTCTTTGTCCTTTAGTTCTTCACTCAAAACTGATTCAAGGCTTAAGAAATGACCTCTGATCCCATTCGGTTGACCCTGTCCACAGGGAGAGCCATGGGAGTAAGGAGCAGGACATTCCGTGGTCCCTTTGGAGAGAAGACAGCTGGTTTGGAAACCTCACAACGAGGACTGGAGGAAGGTGGATCCGATCGGGAGAGGTTGGTCCACTCCTCCCTCCAGCACCTAACATGACTTGCGTCCCCACCAGACTAGAGGAAGGAGCCCTGACCAGGCCAAACGGAGAGAGTAAGCTCCCCCAGCCTCCCCCTCGGGGGCTTCCCAGCTGGCACTAGAGCAGGAGACTCAGAAGACGGAGGTTCGATCCCTGGGTCAGGAAGATGCCCTGGAGGAGGAAATGACAACCCACTCCAGTGTTCTTACCTGGAGAATCCCATGGACAGAGGAGCCTGGCGGGCTACAGTCCCTGAGGTCACAAAGAGTCGGACACAGCTGAGCAAGTAAGCATGCGCACACACACACACACACAACCTCCCTCCAGTCCCCCTTGGCTCCTCTCCCGGCATCAAAGGCTCTAGGCAGTCTTCCCATCTCCTTATTCAAAACTGAGTCTCTGCTTGTTCACTCACTCACACAACCACAGGGGCCTAGGTACACAGGCAGAGAGCAAAGCCTTAAAATAAGAGGGAAGGTAACCCTGAAACTCAGCCTTCCGTGTCAGTCACTAAGTCACCAGGAGACATTCCAGAGACCCTCACTGTGATCATGGGTTAACACAGGTAACCTGCCTAAGAACTGTTTCAGGTTGAGCTTGTGAAGAACAATAGTTCCTCATTATAAAAGGAGGGAACTGGATCGGGTCACTGTTGACTTTTCCGACTCTGCGTGTCTGATTCTCCAGCCTCAGCAAGCCCTCGGGTAACCACAGCTCTGGCCGACATCATGACTGCAACCTCGTGACCGAAACTGAGCCCAAAGCACCAGCTAAGCTGCTTCTGATCCGGAAAAAAAGTATTACTTTTAAGCTGCTAAACCTGGGGGACCATTCGATATGCAACGATAGATAATTAATATACCGGGCATGTGACGAAAGGCAGAATCACTGGTGACCACAGCCCAGAAGTGCGGTGACACCTTTACACACACAGACTCACCTTGGAAAGCTGACTGTGTCATCGTGTGCACGCGTGCTTAGCTGCTCAGTCGTGTCCGACTCTGTGCGACCCCATGGACTGTAGCCCGCCAGTCTCCCCTGACCATGGGATTCTCCAGGCAAGAGTACTGGAGTGGGTTGCACACCCTCCTCAGGGGATCTTTACCTCCCACCAAATCCAGGCGTTATCTTGCCTTCTCAGGATTTACCTTGCCAAAGATCTGAGAGTGCGAGGGGAGAGCAACAGTTCCAATCTACGTTACAGTCTGCAGGCCAGTAGAACCAAATAAAGGTAAACAGAGGGTCAGGGTGAGCAGATGAGGGAAGAGTGGTGCGCACATCCTTTTTCCCAATTCTCAAGTGGTTCTCTAAACAAGATGCCAAGAACTGGAAGAGCAGCTGGACTTTTCCCCAGTAAGTCATTTTGAGCCCCACTCCCACCGCACCCTTTGGCGGCATCAGGTAGTCAGCCTTACAAAAAATTCTCCAAGAGTTATCCATCCAAAACTGTTATCACTCAGTGTGACTCCTAACATCTCCCGCAATAGTGTTGATAGAAAATTTTTATATAGTGACTTATTTCACCTCTGTAGCCCACGCTATTTTGAGAATTTGACAAGAGTATTTACACACGTCCATGCTGGTGTAATCGAAACCGTGTTCGTTTTATTTGTACAGTATTGTGGAGTTAACTTACTCACTGGGGTCGGTTTAACTCCAAAGCTCCCCGGGCCTGCCAGAGGCACCGCGTGGGACCGGCGCTGGTGCAGACAGCGGCGCTCAGCTGTGTCCGGTTCAGTGTTGTCCGGATTTCAAAGTGACCCAGAGTTTTGGCAACAACCCCAAACGTCATTTTCCCAAACACAGATCAAGGAACTTCTCCCAAAAGACTGAACTCCAAGTGGAAAAACAAATATAGAATATAAGCAGGGGAGAAAATGCAGTCCCCACCCTCAAAAAGGATTTGTGAAAATTAGTGCCAAATACTTTATGAAAGCCCACAAAACCAAAATGTTAGGAAAAGATATCGAAGAGTGTTATATGTCTTGCTGAAAGAATAGAGATTCTTGGAAGGCTTTTTTGCACTACTTTTGCAAAGAACTTTTGCAGATTTTATTAGTCTACATTTAGAATACATGCGATTAGGAGTGAGATGTAGGTCTAAATATTTGTGCTCAAGCTTCCAGTTCTCTGGCACCTGGTTGTTACTTGGCAGACACCAATGGGAGGGCACAAGGCAGGCCGAGGTCCCCAGGAGGGGCCTGACAGATGACAGGTCTCCAGGACAGCTTGGCTGGCCAGCAGCCCACGATCCCACCAACCGGAGCACCTAACGCTGACAGAACCTTGTGCTCCTAAAAAGCTGGGGCTCCCCCAGGAACATGGTGATAACAATCAGAAACGGGGTATGCTTTCTCGAAACCAGATAAGAATGAATGTCTTTGAGGTTGCAGAATAGGTCGTCCTAACACAGCGAGGGGCTAACTGAAGTACTTGCAAGCAGAGACGCACTGCTTTTCCGACTCTAGTTTAGTTTCCCATGACCTGGCGCCCATCTCTGCAACTTAGATAAGTGGCAATAATGTGGGTTCTCGCTCTTCTAGGTGGATACCATGTGGTGTGGGAGGGGAATACAGAAATGACTCATAAACTCTCTGAGGGTAAGCTGTTTCTGAGTCAAAATGGATCTAGTCCAAATTGGACCATTGAGTCAACTGTTACCTTTGATCTTTTTAGGTGTAGAAACCCAGAAATTTGCCTCTGGGCAAAGCCAAGGTTAGAATCATGATCCCTTTGATATACTAGCATCTTCTGAAAGTCAATTTACCTGCTAGGCTGCCCCAACCGCACTTCACTACGTCTTCCCTGTGGTAAGTAGACTTCAAACGGACTTGACACAGGTCGATAGCGGTGAATTCCTCCAAGGGTCTTCCTGAAGCGCACCAGGCAGGGAGACCCAACAGCAGACAAACGGTCCTGGGGACACCCAGCAGCAGTGCCAGAATGTCCAGCGGACCCGTCCCCAGCAGTATTCGCTGGAGATACTTACGGAAAATTCACTCACAGGGAACAGAGGATGTAAACCCCTTTTCTAAACGCCGATGCAGGTGGAAGGATAAGAACTAGCAGATGAGAGTGGAAAGCTCTCTCCAGGCGTCTAGAGGATACACAGGACCCCAGGAGGGCCACAGCATATACAGAGGCGTGAGGTAAGAGCAGCCCAGACACATTTTCTGAGCTTCACAGTTTTTCCAAGGAAAAACCTGAACCAGAAAGCACAGCCTCCAGAGGACGTGGTGATGGGGAGCCTATGTCGGAGGCTCCTTCGCGCTGTCTCTCCTGGTTGGGGGAATGACATCATTGACAAGTCATCTTCAATTATGTCAGGAGTTTCAGGGACAGGGAGAGAGAGCAACAGAATTTAAAAGGGACTGAAAGGTAATGTTCCTTGGGATCCATTCCCAGTTCTATCACTGACTCACCGGATGGCTTTATTATTCCCATTGTTACTAGGGCTATTTTATTGCAGATTGATACAACACTTAGATTTGGAGGTCAATCTAGGACCTCTCCTTGCTTTAGTATCTAAATTAAATGTAGAACTTTCTTTGAAATGCAATTAGGGAGAAAGGCAGATATGAAGGTTATAAAATCTAAGAGAAACAGAGTTTGGAATTTTGATGAATAATCCTCCTTTATAAAAAAGTTTAACTTTTAGAGGTGAAATTCATGTAACAAAACTTACCATTTCAAAGTGAACAATCCAGTGGCGTTTAGAACATTTACAATGCTGGACAGTCATCAGCTCTGTCTAGTCCAGAACATTCCCAGCCCTCCAGAGTGAATCCGCACCCCCAGGGAACTGTCACTCTCCAGTCTCCCCTCCCTCCACTCCCTGGCAACCTCCAAGCTCCGTTCCGTTTCTATGGATTTATCTATTCTAGATGTTTCATGTAAACGGCATCGTAACCTATGCACTGCTGGTGTCTGGCACCTCTCACGTAGCACAGGTGTTTGAGTTCACCGTGTGGTGATCTGTACCAACACTCCGCTCGTTTTCACACTGTGTAATATTCCACCTTGAGCTGGTGTGTTGTGCAACTTGTCCCTCCAGCCATCTGTTGACGGACATTTGGGTTATTTCTACCTCTGGATTATTGTGCTTCTCCCTTCACAAGTTCTATCCTCCACTGTCCACCGACCCCCCCCCAACATACCCTGAACTTTCTCTTTTCTTTACTGTATATCTCCCAGAAGACACTAGAGACGCAGCTTGGATCCCTGGGTCAGGAAGATCCCCTGGAGGAGGAAACGGCAGCCCACTCCAGAATTCTTGCCAGGAAAAGTTCATGGACAGAGGAGTCTGGCAGGCTACAATCTATGGGGTCGCGAAAGTCAGACACGACTGTGCACACAGCCACACGCCCCTTTGGGAAGACGCACATTAATGTTAGCGTATCTCCAGTGGCTTTTCTGCAGGGCTGAGAACAGAAGAGAGGGTGTGGGTAAGAAAATGAGAAAGGAGAAGAGTTTGGGGAAGAAGGACAAAGAAAGAAGGGATGGATAGGGGGATACCTGGGGACACCCTGGCGAAGCTGGAAGCACAGGAGACAGCCTGAGGAGGAGGAGTTTGGACAAGTGTGTCTGCAGGGCTCTGCGGAAGTTTCCTCACAGAGATTGAGAAGGCTGGCTGAAAGGTCACTTATGCTTTTTCTTCTGCTGCCCTCAGGAGAACATTATCCAAAAGTCTGGTGTTTTGAGCCCCTATCGGGATTTTTTTCCTTCCAGATTTCTCTGAGTATTGTTAGTCTAGATATTTTCATAAAAGAACATCAGGTTGAATGCATTTGAATCCTAAGAGAATCTTTCAGAAGGAGAAAACATCAGAAAAATATTTCAATAACAGCTAACTGAAGAAAATATTGGTATCTCTTTCCTTTGGTGTTTCCCCATTAAAGGAATTGTTCAGTTAGTTTCAAACTAATGACCAGCTATTCCTGCCACTGGCAAGATGACTGTAATTCATCTTTCTGGAAAACGAAAAAACAAACCGACTTTAAAATAAGCCAAACCGAAGCATCAGCCCATAGAGAAAAGTGAGGTACATCTGTGAATATGACCCACATGTTTTCTTAATGTTAAAAGAGAGGAGATTTTAAAAAAAAAAAAAAAGGCAAGGGAGAGGGTACACGTTTTTCTTCACTTTTGCTAACATGTGTATTACCAAAACCAATCCTGTTTCTCCAAACTGTTTTAAAAGCTTGTGAAGTAACTGTTTGGGTCTAAGACCCGGAGGCCTGATAAAGCTTGTGAAGTCACTGTTTGGGTCTAAGACCCGGAGGCCTGACGCAACCAAGCAGCTGAGCCCACCAGCTTGTCCGGGAAAGAAGGTTTAGGTACCACACTTCCTAAAGCCTACGAGTCCTTTCTTGGCAAACTCACTCCTTTTTGTCATCTTTAGGGTCATGGGTGCTTTAAAAGCAAGCAGCGTGCAAAGCTGGGCACCAAGTAGAGGGGCAACAGAGAGGGCAGAGTTTAAACAAGAACATCCGTTTGATGGAGCAAAGTCCAAAACGCATCAGAAATAACGCCAGACAGGAAAATCACTTGTTAATTTCAATTTGATATCCTGGACGCCTATTCCAACGTTGAGCAATATTGTCAATGTGTGTGTGTGTGTGTATGATAATTTCTATATTTAATTTAAAAGTTACCTTTGGCACTTGTCCAAATGAGAAGCCCAAATGCTCCACTGCAGATCAAAAAACAGATACAGTAGAAATCTCTGGTACTAAAAAAGGTACAGTAGCAATTTTTGCTTTAAAAGGAACCTATCTTTGCTAAAAAATACAGGGGCGATCTCTGATGCTAAAAAGCTACAGTGGCAATCTGCTGCTGTGAATGGTAATTATCTCAACAGCCAGACATCAAAATCCTGTGAGATATCCTCTCAAGGCCCAAGGAGAAGGAGGTAAGTGGTAGCTGGATTCATATAAACAGAATTATGTCTTTTCTTGGGACAGAATGTTTGTTGCAAACAGCAGGATCTACCAGTTCTTAACTCAAAAACCAGCATTTAAATTCCAAGGAGATGAAATAAAAGAGGCTGTATTTTTTAAAGAAAAGACAGCTAAACCACAAACTGGCTGATAGCCAGAAGATCCAAAACAGTAATTTTCAGTGTGGTCCCCAAACCAGCTGCACCAGCAGAAGCATCACCTAGGAATTTATTACAAACGCAAATTCTCTGCCCCCACCCCAGACGGGCTGAATCAGAAACTCCAGGAGTGGGACGCAGGGGAAACTGTTTCAGCAAGCCCTCCAGGTGATGTTGACACCTGCTACATTTAGGAAACTCCTGATGTAAAAATGAATGGATTGCTCTTGATTTGATGCCCCAGTTCTTAAAGTAATAATCTGTGTATTTATTAAACTGGAGGATGGTCTTTTCATCAGGAGTATTTGAATATTAAAAGCAGAATCTGCCAACATGACCACTTGTGTTGACTATTTTTCCTCCAAGGGTAAGAGTGTTTTCATAAGGATTTTCGGAAGTGCAAACATAACCTACCCATTGTGAGAAGGAAAGGAGCCCGGTGATATAATGGGGACAGAAGGGGCTCTTCTGCCGAGACAGGCGGCACTGGAGAAGCAGCCTGCAGCTTGGCTGTGGCTTTGGCCGTCGTGTTCTGGCCTAGCAGTTGTGGGAAAAGGGAAGTTCAGAGAGAAATACACAGGACCAGGGGAAGGGGCTTGTTTCCAGCAGGAAAGTTTTTTTTGTTTTTTTTTTTATAGCAGCACTTTGTTTTGTTGTTTTTTCTTTTAATGTGTTGATTCTCACATATATTTTTACAAGTAACGTTTTGGAGAAATTTAGGAGACTCAGTAAAGCAAAGTAAATAATATTTCACAATCTCACTACCTAGATAAAACAACTGCTCAAATTTTTATGAGTTTCTTTACAGTCTTCTTTCTTGGTACTTTTAAAAAATTTAAAACACACTTTTTCCAGCCTTACTGAGATATTTTGACATATAACACTGTGAAGGTTAAGGGTGTACAATGTGATCTTTTGGTACAATATATATTACAAAGTTATTATCACAATAAGGTTAGTTAATATAGTCATCATCTCAAATAGCGAACAGTGTGTGTGTGCTGAGGACTTTCAAGACCCACTCTTTCAGTAACTTTCTAATATACAGTGCAATATTGGTAGCTGTAGTCACCACACCACACACTGGATGCCCAGAACTTACGTTGTAACCGGAAGCTTGTACCCTTTGACTGCCTTCATTCACTTCTCCCACCCCCTACCCTTGGCAACCAGAAGTCTACTCTGTTTCTTTGAGGTTTTTTTTTTTTTAGATTCCACATATAAGTGAGATCACGCAGTGTTTGTCTTTCTCTGTCTGACTTATTAGCATAATGCCCTCAACTTTCATCTGTGTTGTCTAAAATGGCAGGATTTCATTCTTTTTTTGTGGCTGAATAATTCTCTCTCTTTTTATTCATTCACTGACAGCCACTTAGGTCGTCTCCACATCTTGGCTAATCTTGTAAATAATGTGGCAAGTAATTTGGCTACAAGCAATTACTTTCTAAACAACACAGTCAGAATAAATGGCCCTTCCAGCTATGGTAAACAGAGGAGTGTGTGTATTCTTGCCCCATGGACAGAGGAGCCTGGCATGTTAGACTCTTGTGACCCCAAGGACTGTGCCCACCAGGTTCCTCTGTCCATGGAGATTCTCCAGGCAAGAATAGTTCAGTGGCTTGCATACCCTCCTCCAGGTTATCTTCCTAACCCAGGGTTCAAACCCAGGTCTCCCGCATTGCAGGCAGATTCTTTACTGTCTGAGCCATCAGGAAAGCCCAAGAATGCTGGAGTGGGCTGCCATGCCCTCCTCCAGGAGGAGGATCTTCGCAACCCAGGGATCGAACCCAAGTCTCCCGCACTGCAGGCGGATTCTTTACCGTCTGAGCCACCAGGGGAGCCCAAACAGAACAGTAGACACAACAAAAGAAAACAAAGTTAGAAAAGAATCGAGAAATATATTCCTAAAGGAGAGCAGAGAGCGGGGGAGGGGAAGAGAGGAACTGTGATAAAGCTTCAGAACTTGTGGTCAAGGGGCCAACATCAAGCCCCTTAGGGAACCGTAAAGGACTTACCCTTAGAGAACATACAGACTAATAAAGGGAAAGTCTTAAGAACAGTACAAAACATAATCTCAGTTTAGCCCAGCCCAGCGGAAAGTGAAATAAAGGAAAACTGAGGTGCAGTGCAAGGTGAATTTTTAAAAAGTTGGTTTCTCCAACTGGACAATGCACAGAGATGCCAGGGCAAAAACGAATGAAAAAGAACAGCGGGAACAACAGCATCAATTAACACGGTGATTCTCAACAGGGGTAGGGAGGAAGTGTGCCCCCCGGACACATTGGCAACATTCTCGGTTGTCTCGGGGGTGGAGGCCGAGGAGGCTGCCCACCAGTCTACAATGCACGGAACAGCCCCTCCTCAAAGGAGTGTCGGACCCCCAAGGGCAACAGTGCCCAGGCTGAGAAACCGTAAGAAGTATTGGGAATAGCTTTGCGTATGCAAAGACGGTAAAAGATAAAACCTGGACCCCCTTTTGCTCATTCTTCAAGAAGTCACTCAGCTATTCCGAACTCTGGGTGACCTCTGGCAGCTTGCGGAGCGCCTGGCTCCCACGGTCCTGCAGTGATCAGTGTCTCATACTGCGGTGATTCCTGGGCTCTTTTCTACCCCTCCCACAGGACTGTGAGTGCACCAGTTAGGACAGACTTGTTTGCGTCTCTTCGTATTCTTTATCATGCTGTAAGTGTTTGGTGACTGTGAGCTGAGTGGGTGAGTGAGTGAATGGACCGGAATGAGGCACTAGAGACCTGTGTCTTGAAGGTGTGTGTCAACTGTAACATTCATCTGTGACCAGCACCTCAATCCAGATCGCGTTTAGCTTATAAGGTAGACCCAGCCAAACCAACAAAGTTAGAATCAGATGGTCCAGATCAGGGTAGGAGTTCCCGTACTGGTCACACCTAAATGAGATTCTAGTTCTTAACCGAAAGCTCTGGAATTAAAGGCATTTACTGAAAATGACCAAAAGAACATTACAGGTAGCGTTCTGTATTTGCAGATAACATTATATGTGCAGATATCATTTATAATTTAAACATGTTTTACCTCCATGAATTCTTATTTCATTACAAATATCTCTTCATGCTGAGCTGGCAGAAATGTCTGACCACCAGGGTCAGCAGTTGTCTTGAACCTCCTGGTGGTTCTGAATGTGTTCGTCTCGGGTCACTTCTCCTGGGTGTGTCGATGAGCACCCAGCTGTCAGTCACTTCCTCCTGGGTGGTCTGTCTTCCCCACTGAGACCTTTGGACATTCACCCTTATCCTATGCAGTTTCATCAGGATTATCACTGCCTTTCAGGTTCCATGCTTACAGTACACTTTGCGGTGTCCTTATTTTCACTGAGTCCTAATAATTACTTGCTCCCTGTTCCCCTAGATAAAAGGGCTCTGCAAACTTTTTCTGTAAAGAGCTGGATAGTTAATATTTTAGGCTTTCTGTCACATCTTCTGTCACATTTTCTTCTGTTGTTTTTTTTTTAATGACTTTTCAAACATGTAAAAATCACTTTTAACTCGGAAGTTACAGCAATTTGCCAGCTTCCATCCTAAAACCCCAGTCAGAACAGCCCAAGCCACCAGCACACCCTGTTCCTATTCTTCACCTCCATCCATCCCTAGTCACTCCAGCTTCTTACTCAAGAGCACGCACACCCCTGCATATGTGCACACGTGTTTCCACACTGTTATAAATGGCATCCCGATTACCAGGAGTTAGTTTGAATGAGCTGAAAGCCGGGGTTTCTGCAGGACTGGAATCCTGACTTCCAGAATTGTGATTCTGAGCATGCGCTACCGGGAGACATTTACTGGTGGTAAGAGGCCTGGCCTAGTGCAGTGTTTCCCATACAGTCAGCAACGCAGGGACTTCCCTCGTGGTCCAGTGGTTAAGAACCCACCTGCCAAAGCAGGGGACACGGGTTCAACCCCTGGTCTGGGAAGATGCCACATGCCGTGCAGAGGCTAAGTCCAGCGCAACCACTGAGCCCAAGCACCCTAGAGAAGCCCGCTTCCCATGGGAAGAGTAGCCCCCACCGCCCAACTAGAGAAATAGAAAAAGAGCTCTCACAGCAACAAAGGTCCATAGCAGCTAAAAGAATTAAAAAGGAGGGGGAGCATTTGGATTGTTACCCAGGATATGCATATACAAACACATGCACGTTTGAAACAGAAATTCCACGAAGTAGCACCTCCCCTTACCTCAGGCAATGCACTTGGATGTTTTTCTCATCCATTCTATTGTACTTCATTATTTTTAAAAAGGCTGTCACCACTCACTAAATTGCTTTTATGTTCCACTAATTAGTTTTGGCTTTCAATTTGAAAAACAGGGATCTAGAATACTCTTTTTAGAACATGGGGAGTTAAATAGAGTTTTGTGTACTGACCTGGGATTCTACCCATCATTTATAACATTGTTTCACTGCAAAAATGTATCCTTATTTCTTAAAAACTAGATTAGAAACCAATTTGGGGAATTCAATCCATCTGTAAACTGGGGACTGCCAAGGTCTAAATCAGGAACATTTTTACATTAGGAGTTCATTTAGAGCAGGACAAGAAAAAGCTGACAACCTTCCTAAAGTAATTCCAGTACAATTGTCTGCTTGGGAACAGAGCTTATCAGGAAGTAGTCAACCTTAGCATTGATGCAACTTCTTTTCCCTTTGAAAAAGAACTTAATTTGAATTTCCAACGACAGCACTGACACAGTTCATTTTCCCATAACATGTGGATTGGAAATTAATGTATTTGTTCAGTTCAGTTCACTTCAGTTGCCCAGTCGTGTCCGACTCTTTGAGACCCCATGGACGGCAGCACATCAGGCCTCCCTGTCCATCACCAACTCCCGGAGTTTACTCAAACTCACATCGATCGAGTCGGTGATGCCATCCAGCCATCTCATCCTCTGTCGTCCCCTTCTCCTCCTGCCTTCGGTCTTTCCCAGCATCAGGGTCTTTTCAAATGAATCAGTTCTTCACATCAGGTGGCCAAAATATTGGAATTTCAGCTTCAGCATCAGTCTTTCCAATGAATATTCAGGAGTGATTTCCTTTAGGATGGACTGGTTGGATCTCTTTGCAGTCCAAAGGACTCTCAAGAGTGTTTTCCCACAACACAGTTCAAAAGCATCAATTCTTTGGCACTCAGCTTTCTTTATAGTCCAACTCTCATATCTATACATACTACGGGAAAAACCATAGCCTTGACTAGATGGACCTTTGTTGGCAAAGTAATGTTCCTGCTTTTTAATATGCTGTCTAGGTTGGTCGTAACTTTTCTTCCAAGGAGCAAGTGTCTTTTAATTTCATGACTGCAGTCACTATCTGCAGTGATTTTGGAGCCCAAGAAAACAAAGTCTGTCACTGCTTCCATTCTTTCCCCATCTATTTGTCATGAAGTGATGGGACCGGATGCCATGATCTTAGTTTTCTGAATGTTGAGTTTTAA
>NW_011494921.1:1794255-1794355 GCF_000754665.1 Bison bison bison | reverse complement strand
CTCCAAGAGATGGTGGACAGAGGAGCCTGGCATGTTAGACTCTTGTGACCCCAAGGACTGTGCCCACCAGGTTCCTCTGTCCATGGAGATTCTCCAGGCA
>NW_011494921.1:1789209-1794155 GCF_000754665.1 Bison bison bison | reverse complement strand
GATATACAGCCTTGACGAACTCCTTTTCCTATTTGGAACCAGTCTGTTGTTTCATGTCCAGTTCTAACTGTTGCTTCTTGACCTCCATACAGATTTCTCAGGAGACAGGTCAGGTGGTCTAGTATTCCCATTTCTTGAGAATTTTCCACTGTTTGTTGTGATCCACACAGTCAAAGGCTTTGGCATAGTCAATAAAGCAGCAGCAGATGTTTTTCTGGAACTCTCTTGCTTTTTCCTTGATCCAGCAGATGTTGGCAATTTGACCTCTGGCTCCTCTGCCTTTTCTAAGTCCAGCTTGAACATCTGGAAGTTCATGGTTCACGTACTGTTGAGGCCTGGCTTGGAGAGTTTTGAGCCTTACTTACTAGCGTGTGAGATGAGTGTAATTGTGGGGCAGTTTGAGCATTCTTTGGCATTGCCTTTCTTTGGGATTGGAATGAAAACTGACCTCTTCCAAAATGTACTTCTGCAGTTGCCTGTAGGCTTTTCTTAGATCTACTAATTTTTGTTCCTTCAGTTCCAGCTGTGTCTCAGGTAAGATCTTTCCCATCCTAACTGGTCTTGATGGGAAGAAAAGTCAGGCAGTTTGGGAAGTATTTCCCCAAACTTCATCAAAGCTACACTCAGGCTCTTTCAGAGTATCATTAGGAATGACAGAATTTGGCCTTATTTTTAAGGGGTTTACAAACTTTTTTGTTTTATGTAAATTCAAACAACAGTATAATCCAATAAACCATGTATGCATCAGTAGTTATCCTCAGGCTTCTTTTAGAGGTCTATGAATTAATCATTTATGCAATTATTTCAGAAGATACTGGTGTTTGGAAGTATATGGCTGTATCCTGCCAATTTCATCACTTTAAAAATGCATTCTACCATCATGTACTTTTTCTGCCCCTTGAAAATAAAACTAAGTATCCCTTCAAGTTGGTGGCTCAGATGGCAAAAAATCTGCCTGCCATGCAGGAGACCAAGATCCAACCCCTGGGTTGGGAAGATCCCCTGGAGAGGAAATGACTACCCACTCCAGTCTTCTTGCCTGGAGAATCCCATGGACAGAGGAGCCTGGCGGGCTACAGTCCGTGGGGTTGCAAAGAGTCGGACACGACTGAGCGACCAACACTTTTACTTTCCCTTTTCACTTTTATCCCTTCAAGTTGTTCAGCAGAAGGATAAATAGCTTCTATCTGAAGTTTCAACTCAGAGGGACATAAAATATAGTGTCTAGCACATGATAAGCCACTCCGAAAATGGCAGTTTTTCTTCTCTTTTGTTTTGTTGCAGATTCTGATTTTATTTTTTCTTCCCCTTTTATTGAGATATAATTAACACACAGCACTGCTTATGTTTACGGTATACAGCCTCACAGTTTGACTTAAATGCATCTTAAAATGATTCTCACAAGTTTAGTGAACAGCCTTCATCTCATATAGATACAAAATTAAAGACAGAAATTTTTTTTTTCTTCCTTGAGAACTCAAGATTTACTCTCTTAACCATTTCTGTATAATATAATTTTATCATGTTGGACATCACATCGCTAGGTGGCGCTAGTGGTAAAGAACCCACCTATCAACTCAGGAGACTTAGGAGAGATGGGTCGGAAGATCCCCTGGAGGAGGCAATGGCCACCTCTCCAGCTTTCTTGCCTGGAGAATCCCATTGACAGAGGAACCAGCCTGGTGGGCTACAGCCCATGGGGTCGCAGACAGGACTGAAGCAACTTAGCACGCTGCATGTTACAGCCCCACTGCTTCCTTATCTTATTCCTGGGAGTCTGTAATTTTTTACTGCCTTTCCTGGGACTTCCAGTTCCAGCTGGGGCCCTGAGCACTGGTGTTTGCTTTCCATCCCTCACTCTGCCCCTTTGCACCACGCTGCCTCCTTCAGTTGAGATCCAGTCACATGGTGGTAAAGGGATAAATCCATAATGACACAGAGAGTGGGAAAGGGACAGCCACTGGACACTTGTTGGAGGAAAGGCCAGCGCTGACTGACCACAACGCTGCCAGCCTGCAGGATCAGAAAGGGAAATAGAGGAAACTGGGCATAAAGAAAAGAGTTGGCTCGGGACAGTCTTCCTCTGGTTGACAAAACAGCCATGACTTTGGAGCTGCAAAAAGAAACAATAAACCTAGCACACAGTGTAAAAACAGATTCAGTTCAGTTCAGTTCAGTCTCTCAGTCATGTCTGGCTCTTTGCGACCCCATGAACCCCAGCACGCCAGGCCTGCCTGTCCATCACCAACTCCCGGAGTTCACTCAGACTCACATCCATCGAGTTGGTGATGCCATCCAGCCATCTCATCCTCTGTCGTCCCCTTCTCCTCCTGCCCCCAATCCCTCCCAGCATCAGAGTCTTTTCCAATGAGTCAACTCTTTGCATGAGGTGGCCAAAGTACTGGAGTTTCAGCTTTAGCATCATTCCTTCCAAAGAACGCCCAGGACCAATCTTCTTGATTACTGGTCCTCAAACTTGGAGCATCCATTCATGGAAGATCGCAGCATAATTACAGAACAAAATGTAATGTTATCCACTTTGACTTGATATACGGCGGAGCCTGGTGGGCTGCCATCTGTGGGGTCGCACAGAGTCGGACATGACTGAAGCGACTTAGCAACAGCAGCAGAGTACATCAAGAGCGGGGGTTTTGGAGGCAGGCTGCCTGGATTTAAACCCTAGTTCTGTCTTATCAAGATGGCGATTAAGTAAAGACAAGAGGGTGGAACATGGGCCTGTCCGGAGGAAAGGCAGGGGGATCCAGAAATGCAAGGAAGTCGAGGCAGGAGGAAACCTGGTGTGTTTGGGGAGCAGGCATGTCCTTCTTTAGGGGAAAGTAATAGAAGGTGAGCCAGACACTGCACTTGAAGCCACTAGAAAAAATAAAGTAATATCAAAAATTAAGAAGGATCAATGAGTAAGCAATCTGTGAGTAGTCAAGAGTTAGCACCCTTTTTTAAGATGTCCAGGTCACCACCAGAAGAACCAGAGATGAGGACTGTTCGGAGTGGCTGACAGAGTCCCGTGGACAGAGGAGCCTGGCAGGCTATGGTCCACAGGGTGCCGAAGAGTCAGACACGACTGAGTGACTGAGCGCACACGCTGGGACATCACACTGGGGGTGGGAGGGAAGGCACACGCAAGCACGCACACTCCCTCAGTCGTGTCCGACTCCTTGTGGCCCCATGGACTGTAGCCCCCAAGCTCCTCTATCCATGGGAGTCTCCAGGCAAGAGTACTGGAGCGGGTTGCCATTTCCTCGTGCAGGGGATCTTCCCCACCCAGGGACTGAGCCCGAGTCTCTTGCGCCTCCGGCATTGGCAGGTAGATTCTTTGCTACTGGACCACCTGGGAAGACCCAGGAGGAGGTAATGAGGTATTTTATTATTATTATTATTAAATCTTCTACACAACAACAACCAAAATACCCATGTGCATATAATTTTACTTTGGTTAAACAGAAAAGAAATTTAAAACTCTCCAAGTGGAAAAAAAAAATGTATTTATCTGCAATGAAAGAGCATATAAATCATGCAAATCCTGTTAGGATGAAAGAGATCCTAACAGGATTTGCATGATTTATATACCCCTGAAGGAATCCCGCAGCAAATATGTCTCAAGTGGATGCTTTACCTGTGAGATTTTGTGTCTGCCTAAAAACGCCTTTCCACACTCTGCTATTTTCTTAGGAAACGTTATGCAAATCACTTTACAGGTTTCTGCTGGTACAGCTCGGTAATTACCACATTTTCTGGCCTGAAACACTCAGAGTTGCCACCCTTTCTGAAGCCTCAGATTCAAGGTGGAGTACAGCTGACCCAGACCCCAAGGAGAAGCAGATGAAAAGGTGCAACTTGAGAGCACAAGAATAAAAAGGAAGGGTTTTGAAAGTTCCTCGAGTTCACAGTTCCTGTGTAAGACCAGAAGGAAACAGCAACATCTGGCTACCCGTGCAGCGTGATCACAATGCAGGAGCACTCGGGAAATGGTTATTGCTTCCCGAGGCTGCTCACTGAGCTGGTGTCATCGGTGGTCTTTTATAGAAGACACACAGAGCAGGGAGTTCATACGCTAACCGTTAACCAGAAACTTGCTTTGGAGCTGACCAGGAGCCCAGTCAGATTTCCCCCTTTTAATTCAAATATGAAGAACTAGTTACCTAGGAGGCAAAGGGATGATAAACACAACATTCAGAACTGCGGTCAAAGAGGATCAGACAGAGATCTTCTAGATGGAGAAGGGGCGGAAGGCCATGACAGACAGTCTTCCAGCCCCTAAGTTAGGTGGTGAGTCACGGGAGTTTGTATTATCATCATTAGCTTTCATTATTTACGTTCTTTCGCATGTGTCGGATATTTGTAATATATTTTTAAAGGAAAAAAATGTAAGTTGCCTGAAAAAGAGATATCTAACGCATTACCTGGCAGTATCCCTCCATTTCTGAATACCATTAAGTTGTATCTTCCTTTTTTACCCATCTTTCAAGTTCTTCCACAACATTTCAGCGCTTCAAAAAAATATTGTGCAGGTTATAATGGAAGAACAGGGATTTAGAATCACGGCCACTCAAGCCCAGGACCTGTGCCCTCTGAAACCCTCAGGACCTCAGGGATTTAGAATCACAGCCACTCAAGCCCAGGACCTGTGCCCTCTGAAACCCTCAGGACCTCAGGGATTTAGAATCACAGCCACTCAAGCCCAGGACCTGTGCCCTCAGAGTCCCTCACGGCCTTTCAGCTGCTGACTTTTATCATTGCAGGCCTTCTGCCCCACCTCACTGGTTTCTGGGCCGCCTTTTGTCAGCACTCACAGAAAGGTACCCTCATCCTATCAACTCTGGTTGGGAAAGTGGTGTGTCCCACGGTCAGACTGACCTCACAGAGGTCATCATTTCTGCACCAGAACACCACAACCTCTTTCCTGCGAGCGAGCACCCTTCCTCCCG
>NW_011494921.1:1773215-1789109 GCF_000754665.1 Bison bison bison | reverse complement strand
CTCGGGCTGGCCCAGACCGCTGCTCGCCTGGCTGGGAGAGCCCCGCTTTCGGGGGCTGAGCCGGGCTGAGCTTCTAGGACACGGCTTGCAGGCTCAAGTGATCATGCTGAAGGAAGCCTTGTTGAACCTGGGCAGGGACTGGCACTGGGGGCTGGCCTGCACCAAGAACTTGCACAGGGACTGGCTGCCACAGTCCCTGCAGACTGACTCCAGTACGGACCCCAACCACCCCCCGTGTGTCTGCTGGCCGCTCCTGCATCAGCAGATGGAGTCCACTCCCTTCCCCGGAATCTGAGCCTACCCTGGAATTGCCCTTAATCAATTGAACATGGCAATTGACTATACTCTAATAAAAACTTTTAAATAAATAAGTTCAAAAAATATGTATTGTAACAACCTATAACGGAAAAGAATGTGAAAAAGAATATATATGTATAATCTAAATCACTTTGCTGTATGCTTGAAACCATACATTACAAATCAATTATACTTCAATAAAAATTTAAAGAAATAGAGTATGGCAGAAGCAAACTGGTGACAGCTCCAGGTCTAACCTGCACAGTGCCTGGCACTTTCTCTCATTCTCCTAGAAGCTCGGGCTTCCTCGGGGCCCAGATCTCTGGCAGAGACGCCACACGGGGGGAGACGGGGAGGGAGAGGGGCACGGCGGGCTCTGGCTGTGCAGTCACCTGGCTGGAGCAGTGGACAGGACGGTGACTCTGTCCTGGTTTCCCACAGGCGCCACAGGTAACAGAGTACCACAAACTGGACAGCTTAAAGCAACAGAAAACTTATTCCCCCACAGTTCTAGGGCTTCCCAGGCTGTGTTAGTGTAAACAATCCACCTGCCAATGCAGGAGACTCAACAGTCACAGGTTTGATTCCTGGATCGAGAAGATGCCTGGAGAAGGACATGGCAACCCACTCCAGTCTTCTTGCCTGGAGAATCCGAGCAGAGAGGAGCCGGGCGGGGCACTGTCCATGGGGTCACGGGGAGGTGGACATGACTGAACCTGCACACACACAGTTCTAGAGGTTACAAGTCCAACCTCAGCGTGTGTCATCGGGGTTGGCTCCTTCCGGAGATGCTGAAGTGGAATCTGTTCCTTGCCTCTTGCGGCTTCTGCTGGTGGCCCGCGATGGTGGGAGGCCCCTGGCTACAGCTCCATCACCCAGCCTTGGGCCTCACTGCCTTGCGGGCCCCTCCCTGCGTCTGTCTACATGTCCTCTTCCCCTTCTTGTAAGGACACCGGTTATCCTGGACATGAGCCCACCCTCCCTCAGTATGACCTCATCTTAACTAATTATATCTGCAAAGATCATTTTTCACCAAAAAGTCACATTCTGAGGCTCTGGGTAAATGTGGATTTGGGGAAGAAACGATTCAACCTAATGCAGAAATCATCTGGAGCATTCCAGTCCCAGTCAGACCTCCATGGAGAGGAGCAGAACTAGAGTTAGCTTCTGCTGTGCCTGCCCAAATTTGCAGAATCATAAGCGAGGGACTGGTGGTTGTTTTACAAGCCACTACATTTGGCGATGGTTTGTGACACAGAAGAGATAACCAGAAGAACCCTTTTGAAACATCGGAGAGGTGATTTGACCAATCACTACCTTGAATTACTAAGTATGTGCTGCTAATATATAAACAAAGCTGCCAGTGAAAGGAGAACAGTGAGATTTTTGTAAAACGCTATTGCAACCTTCAGGAGATGTCCTACATTTGATTTCATTTAATTGTTTTTCTTCACCCAAGTGTTTCTGAGACGTGATTTCCTGTTTAAAATGAAAAGAAAAAAAAAGAGAGAGGGGGGTGGTCTATGTCTCAGATGACTGTAAAATGCTGAGTAACATGGAAGGAATGTGAAATGCTCTGACCTTTAGAAGAGAGGCTTCTTTCTTATACGGACAGGAGATTTTATTATACTTGATAGCCCCTGGCAAGAAAAAGGAAAGGAATTGACTGTGCTACAGCCAAGGTCCTAGTCTGTAAAGATCAGAAGGTGAACAGACTTGAGGTGTGAAAACCATGAGGTCTGACCCTGGCCAGGTGTCCAGTAATTCAACCCTCATCTCGCCCAGGCGAAAGAGACTTTCAAGCCTGCAACTTCTGGGAGCCTTGGGTCGAACCGGATGAGGAAATGATGGGCTGCCAGTTTTCCATAACAACCTCCCAAGGCCATGCAGGGTGAGAGATGGCAAATGTCAGTCTCTCGTGACCCTAGGGGCAGCAAAGCCTGCTGAGAGACTGTTGGGTAATAAAATACAACGGGGCGCGGGGGAAGTTATCCAAAAGGGAATGGGTTGTGACGATCAAGCCTACTGGGAAAACAATCACGAATCTTCATGGAGAGACAAGGACATCCCAGATTCAGATGGAAGTCAGAACATAGGGGTCCTTTCCACTTATTAAGCACGAGCATTAGGAACGCTCCCTGTGCCTTTTGACGTTTCAGATTCCTCATTTGGAAAAGGGGAATAAAAATGCCCTACTTTCCTCAAAAGGTCACTCTGAAAAACGTGAAATTATAAATATGAAACCAGTTTGAACACTCCAAAAATGCATGACCAAGATCAGGTTTAATTATTATTATTCAGCATATTTTTAAGCATGCTCATGAGACAAATATTTTCTGCAGTCCTTATTTCAGATATGGCTGATTAAAAGGAATTACTAACAAAACCTGAATACACCACTATGTATAAAATAGATAATCAATAAGGACCTACTGTATAGCACAGGGAATGCTACTCAATATTCTGTAATACCCTATATGAGAAAATAATCTGAAAAAGGATGGATATATGTGTATGCATAATGGAATCGCTTTGCTGTACACCTGAAATGAACACAATATTGTAAATCAGCTTACAGTATTTTTAAATATTTACAATATTATTGTAAATACTGAAAATTTGTTGTGCTTAGTCACTCAGTCATATCCGACTCTTTGTAACCCCATGGACTGTAGCCCAGCAAGCTCCTCTGTCCATGGGATTTTCCAGGCAAGAATAGCGGAGTGGGTTGCCATTTCCTTCACCAAAGGATCTTCCCCACCCAGGGACTGAACGCACATTTCCTGTGTCTCCCGCATTGCAGGCATATTCTTTAGCTATTGAGCCATGCTTCAATGTAAAATAAAAATTTTTAAAAAGAAAGAAAACCTGGAGAACAGTGCTGTTGATGGCAGCCATAGTCTCATCGACAGAATGTTGAGCTCCTGACTTCTGACTTCCCATTTTCCACCCTGTCCAGGAATTTCAGGACTTTCTTCTGCAAGCTGCTTCCTCTAACTCTACTTTCAAGTATTTGCAGCAATGATACCTATTTTCAAAGCGTGGGCTTCCAGTTAAAGTCCTCCAGGAAAACCACCCTCCTGGAATCCCCACACTAGACGCAGCCGTCACTTCCCATTCCCTGTCAAGTCAAAGGCAGACCACTGCCAAGACAAAGCTGTGTCTGGAGCATATGCTTTCTCCTTGGGGTCTTGATTACCAGCCAGTTTGGCATCTTAGGAGATAATGAAAAGAGAGAAGACTGAATTTATTGTTCTCTGCTACCACAAAGTCTCTTGACATTTGGATTTCCAAGTCAATCCAAAAGAAAATAAGTATTAAATTCTGCTAACTATGCACCAAGCAACTTAAAAAAAAATCTGTCATCCTTACAAATATCTTCTAATATTGATAATATTACATCTTTTCCCCACTGTGCTGTGCTTAGTCATCAGTCATGTCCAACTCTTTGCAACCCCATGGACTGTAGCCCTCAAGGCTCCTCTGTCCATGGGATTTTCCAGGCCAGAATACTGGAGTGGGTTGCCATTTCCTTCTTCAGGGGATCTTCCTGACCCAGGGGTGGAACCCAGGCCTCCCGCATTACAGGCAGATTCTTAACGTTTGAGCCTCCAGGGAAGCCCATTTTCCCTGTAGGTAAATAAGAAAACCAAAGGTCAATGCTTTAGTAACTTGAACAAGGTCACAGACACAGATGTATCGATAGCAGAGCCAGAACATGAATCTAGGTGGTCTGACTCAGAAATTCAAGCTCTTGCTGTTACACAACCTTGTCTGGGGCTTTCATGTAAGACGTAGGGGATGGGCGATGAGGCTGACACATCCTCCCGCACTTGGCTTGCTGCTGGCCGTGCTGCTGTGAAGGAGCGCACAAGCCGTGGCATGTCTGTCTTTCGGTGGAAATTCAGTCACCAGGTTTTGCTTCTTTTGCCTATGGTGTGTGTGTGTGTATATATATGAGTTCTCCTTTTTTCCTTTCTTTTTTGGTAAGCTAGCCCGCTTCATACTCTGAGTCGTTCTTATTAAATCTAATGGTTTCTTCAGTGCTGGTTCAGTGAAAGCCTAAACTTCCCAAGTATGACACTCCAGACTCTCCGTGAGCTGGTCCTTTCGCACTCCTGCCTCATCTCCCTTCATTTCCCCTCATTTGTCCAAAGCACCAGGCAAACCGTATTAAGAACCACTGCCCGCGGGGCCTATGTCTACATATTTTCTTATGATGCACTTTTCAAGTAGAATGATGTTACCGTCCAGGATTAATGCTTGTCAATATTTCAAAATTCTTAATAGAAATTAAAGAGTTAACCTGAAATAATAACTTCTTAGACTAAAATATTTAGTGTTTTGGCTTTTGGCCAAAAAAAAAACCAGTATGGGAATATTGATTATCTTGTCTGATTAGAAATTCTGATTACCAATAATACATGGCTTTTGCTATTAGATTCAGAAGTGCCTCTTGAAAAATGCAAATTTATTTATAATGACAAAATCTTTTTGAAAGCAACATGGCTTGAGGAGGGGATAGGTGATAACAGTGTGGTTTGGTGATAAAAAAAAATCTGAGGAACCAGTGGACCTACGGTGGTCTTTATTGCAGCACATTTTGTTTTATTAAAATTCTACCTATTTTTGGCATCTTATATAAATGCTTCTTCACCCATGAAATCTTCCCCTAAATCGTCAGAGAGAAGTAATCCCCTTGCCTTTTGATCCTATGACCTGGTAGATATACTGCTCTTACTTCTGCATTTTCTTGGGCCTAAGCTGCTATCAGTTGTAATCTGTATCATTATTCTACCAACCACAAAGAAAGAAAAATACTAACAACTAAACTATGCCTACTACACTGACTTTATCATGTGAAAAAGTACAAAAAACTTCATGTCACAGACTCACGAGATCCAGCATCATGAGTACTTTACTTCCCTTACCGGCTCATTAAGAGGGAGCGACTATGTCTTCTTTATTTCCATTTCCTCAGGACCTCATGTGTGTGTGTGTGAAATTCACGCAGGCACGTCTGACTCTTTGTGACCCTATGGACGGTAGCCCACCAGGCTTCTCTGTCCATGGGATTCTCCAGGCAAGCATCCTGGAGCACGTAGCCATTTCCTTCTCTAGGGGCTCTTTGCAATCCAGGGATTGAAACCAAGTCTCCCTATTCTATGCCTTATACGTGCTATATATTCAATGTGTGTGCTATATTGAACTCTTAGTTTAGAATTGTCTAAGAGTCTCCCAAAGCCGGGTGACTGTGAGGCTCATAGTGAAATTTCATGGACTGTTTCTGCTTTTTGCATATACTTAGAGATCAATCTAATCTATAAATTAGACAATAAAGTTAGTTAGATAATAAAGAATCCTAACAGACCAATTAAACAATAAAGAATCCTAACAGATTTCTCATCTTCATATCGCTTAGAACTAAACATTTTTACCAAAACACTGTTTGTTAGATTTCTATTTTGAGAGCCTTTTATTTAACTTGGGGTATAGGACAGAAAATTTCGTATTTACTCTTGAATATTGGGCCAAGTCTCCATCAGAAGTCACCTGAAATCTCTTTACTCCCAGCACCCAGTGCTAAGACTACTTCTGATGGAGACTTTTTTGAGGACTCTGGAAAGAAGACAAAGAAGGTTGGCGGAAGCAGAGAGAAGGGGATTGCTGATCGGCGGGCCTTTGACGGACACTGGGAATAGGACGATGAGTTTACCATCAGATATTTCACCGATTGCTTTACTAATAAGTAGCTGAATGATTCGGAGAAGGCAATGGCAACCCACTCCAGTATTCTTGCCTAGAGAAGCCCTTGGACAGAGGAGCCTGGTGGGCTGCTGTTCATGGAGTCGCACAGAGTCAGACATGACTGAAGCGACTCAGCATGCCCGCATGCATTGGAGAAGGCAATGGCAACCCACTCCAGTGTTCTTGCCTAGAGAATCCCAGGGACAGAGGAGTCTGGTGGGCTGCCGTCTATGGGGTTGCACAGAGTTGGACACGACTGAAGCGACTTAGCAGCAGCAGCAGCATTGGGCCAAGAGAGGAAAAGCATAAAGAAGCATAAGGAAAGAAGAAAAAGTTCCCTCAGAACTGAAACCTCTTGTCTTTGTACCTGCAAGATACCATGGTCTTAGTGAACCAACGGATGTTTAATTAGCTGGATAGGGATATGGTTGATGAATGATACATCAGTCATCTATTATTACAATAATTCTGCACAACAGACTACAGCTAAGCCTCTGTGCTGCCAACAATACACTTTTGTTTAGTGCGCATGGGGTGGCTGGGTGCTCTGCTGACCAGGGTTGGACTTGCCCACGCCCCTGGGAGTCAGCTGGTCTGGGCAGCTGGTCTGGAGGGGCTCCACTCCACACCCCGCCCATCCTCCGCCCGGAACCGCAGACGTGTCCTCACAGCAGCTGGCAGAGCATGCGAGAGCGAGCAGAAACACACCAGCTTCCTAGACCTCAGCTTCGAACTGCACGCCATTTCCCTTGCCTCGTTCTATTGGCCAACAGGATAACATACCCGCACAAAAGCCAGGAGGCAAGGAGACACCCCTCCCTCTTTAGAACGAGACTTGCTAAGTCGCACGGCGAAGGGCATAGGTACAGGAGCTTGTGAAGAACTGGTATCTATGATGCAACTCCCCCCACATGGAATAAATCACATCTAACACGTAAATATCCATTCAGAGTTTACAAAGCAGGCTGTTGACTAGGTTGTGTCTGACTCTTTTATGACCCCGTAGACTGTAGCCTGCCCGACTCCTCTGTCCATGGGATTTCTCAGAAAAGGATGCTGCAGTGGGTAGCCTTTCCCTTCTCCAGGGGACCTTCCTGGCCCCTGGGGTTAGAAGGGATTGAAACCGAGCCTCTTGCATTGGCAGATGAATTCTTTACCACGGAGTCACCGAGGAAACCCTGAATTGGCAAAACAGATACACTTATTCCTGCCCTACTGAAGCAAAAAGGAAACTCAAGGAACTCAAATAACTTGTGATACATACCAAGTGATTGGGATGGAATTCAATCGGAATAATCAAGTATATTAAACTTACAAAACTTACTAAAAGCATGGGGTTAAGTGATTCAGTAAAGGGCTAGGTCAATTCAGAAGAACAATACTGAGTTTTTTATCTTGAGGAACAACCAACCACACCCAGAGTTTCTGGGGAGTCTGCTCTAGCTGGTTTCTAGGCTACATACATAAATAAGAATTGGGGCTTGTTTTCACACAAACACATTAATTCATGAAGAGATCGGGCTAAGAGTCCAGGGAATGATGAAAATCCAAACTGGTGACAGCAGAGATGCAAACAGCATCACACACTGATAAACTGCATATGGATTTTCTGTCTTGAACTGATTGGAGAAAAAATAGTTCCAGGTGATGAACTGTAACATGTTGGAAGTAATTGGTTTAGTAAGAAAAAGGGTGTTAATTTAAAAATATCAATACTCCTACCCTCCTGGTGAATTATGTAGAGACAGAATGAAATCAGAGCTGCCCAACGATCTGATAGTTTATGGTTTCATTTACTACCACGTATGTCTCACAGGCATGTACTCAGAAGAGAAGGCTTTTACAATTCTGCCAGAAATACTGCTGCCTAAATACCCACTCACTGAAATTTATATTCAGAGGGAGAAAGCCTCTGAAGTTAAGGTCACCTAATCAAAGAGGGATTAGGGGTAGAAAATAAAAGATTAATTGAAATTCCCAGTAACTTTCCAATCATCTTACCACTAAATACAGTTGCCCCTCCATATCCAAGGGTTCCACATTCTCAGATTCAGTCAGTCATAGATCAAAAGTATTCAGGAAAGAAAAAAAAAATCCAGAAAGTTCCCAAAAGGAAACTGCACATGGCCAAGTATTTACATAGCATTTTGATTGTATTGGGTATTGGAAGTCAGTCATACAAATAGAGATGATTTAAGGTTTTGAGAGGGTGTGCATAGTGTATGCATACACTACGCCATTTTATATCAGGGGATTACGCACCCGCATGGATTTTGGTATCTGTGGGGGGTCCTGGAACCAACCCCCAGAGAATACCAAGGGCTCGGCAAAGGTACTTAGAGGAACCGTTCCCTGAGGTTTCCCCACCACTTCCTCCAAAGGACCCTTGCTCTTTGATCTCAGAGCACCCTACTCTGCTCTCTGGTTGCATTATGTCAATTGTAATTTACTATTTCTTCCTGTGAGTCTCTTTGCAACGCATGCTGCATCCTAGCCGGTAAGCCTTATGAGGGGAGAGTCGTAAATTTCTCATGCATCTTGTATCCTAGGACCTAGAACAGTACTTGGTTCTAGGTCATTCATACATTCACAACGTCATTCACAACATTTGTCAAATGAAGAATTGGTCCAGCATAGCCAGTCTTTATCACTTCTACCTCCACAGCCCATTCTCTGCAAGCCAGCACCACAGAGGGCACACAGGGATGTGCCCTTGATTAGCTGTCCCATCCCCCTTTGCAATGGCTTCTCCTTAAGAGTAAGACCAAAGTCCTTAACGCGGTCTGCGCAGCACTGGGTAGTCATGCCCCTTCTCACCTCTTTGTCCTCCCTCTTGACTTCTCACCATCAAGCTCCAGACGCAATGCTTCATTGCATGCAATGCTCCAATATTCTGCGACTCTGCCAGTTCTGGGCCCACTGCATGCGTGGCCCCTGCCCTGGGCACCACCTTGCCCTCTCTTTTAAGTCTCACCTCCCAGCTGCGAGCCCAGCATCACCTCAGGGAAGCCTTTCCTGACCCCCGTCTGGTCAGGCATCCCGTCCCCGGCTCCTCCTTGAGAGTACAAACCACGGTTGTTGTTTTTCACTGATTTGTGTGCAGTTTGATGACTGTCTGTGTTCCTCCCCGACAGGAAGTTCCATGAAGGCAGGAACTGTGGTGATTGATTTCTGCTTATCAGCTAATACTCAGGATTTTTGCTCACAATCAAATATCCAGGCCTTGAGCACTGTGCATGATCAGAACCCAGAAAACATATGTTAAGTGAATCAGTCAATAAAAGGGACACACAGATATGCGCGTGCGTGCATGCACACACACACACCCCTTCCATCTCTTCCCTGTCTTCCTTCAGGATGAGTACATAAGACCACAGATCTGATTCTAAAAATATCTTCTGTTGGTACACCACTAGATTTGAATTTATTGGTTTCAGCTAAGAAACAAGTTCCAACCAGTTGTCTTAGCTTCTCTGCTAATCCATGGTAAAAATTTTCTCATCACACACTACCTCTTGGCAATCTATTCATTTTGTAAAAAGACATGAAAGTATCTTGTCTTCATGGAGAGACTTCATTCAAAGTATCCCTTCTTACTATCAAACCAGTCATTAGTGAGCTTTCCCTTTATAACTCAGCCTACCACGGTTTACCACTTCTGTGTTTAAAACTCCTTCTACGCCCCCCCCGCCACAGACGGCCACAGCTTGTTTGCAAAGAATGCCGATCGTGCTTTCAAACAAAACTGCTCCCATATGCTTGTGATTCATTTCCCCCTTCCTGCCTTTGCTTCATTTGTTTTAGAATTCACGTTTAATTTTGAAATGGTTGCTGTGAAGGGAAGTGACTGGGGAGGGGAAGAATCAGGAGACAGAGACACACAGCTGGGGGCTGAGGGAGAGGGACGATGCTTGTCTGACACACAGCTGGCATCAAAGGCTGCTGGAAAAGCCCTGGAAAGGCGGTCACGTTCCCACTTGATCCTTCCCTTCCAGCTGAAAGTACGGGGATAGGGAAAACACAGAGATGCAGAGGCAGTCTCCTGTTCCGGAATGCACGACAGTTCCATGGTTTACATCACAAGTGAACCCGAGATGTGCTTCAGTTGCTGACCAGGGTGACATCTGGAAAAGTGCAAAAGCATGCTTTCTCCAGAGAATATTAATGAAACTAAGGAAGGAGTGGGGTGATTGCTTCTTAGAACTCAGTGCTTGACCTTTTAAAGGAGTCAAATGTTTGTAGTATAAAACTAACTTGGCATTCCTGGACAATTTATCCCTTCAACAAATGCTATTCAGCATCCTTTATGTGTCATAGCCTTTGCTAGGTGTCAGGGATACAACAATAAAAAAAAACAACAGATATCCCTGACTTCACAGAGCTTACATTTTAACAAGGGAGAGTAGACAATTAAACAACCAGGCAAGAATATACATGTCAGAATTTACTAGGCGCCATGGAGACGGTAAGCAGGGGAAAAGGTCGTGCCATGCAAGCGAGTGAGGTGGCAGGGCTGGCGTTCCGAAAGGAGAGGAGAGGCAGAAGGACTGCCCTGGTGGCCCAGTGTTTAAGGGAGGGGACGCGGGTTCCATCTCTGGTCGAACTAAGGAACTAAGATCCTGCGTGCTACTAGAGCAACTGAGCCCGCGCACGTCAGCTACGGAAGCCCGCGAGCTCAGGAGCCTGCCTGCCGCAACTAGAGAGGGTCCGTGCACCCCAAGGAAAGACCCGCATGACGCAGCAAAGATCCCACAAGCCGCAACCAAGACCCAACAGATCCAAAATAAAGAGTAGTCAGAGAAGGTGTCATCTGGCAGGCAAAGAAGTAAGCCTTGTGGCTACAGAGGAGGTGCGGGAGGTGGAGAGCAAGCCCAGCAGACGGGAGAGCAAGTGCAAAGGCCCTGAGGCAGGCAAGTGGGGCTCTCGAGGTACACTGCGGAAGACAATGCAGAGTGCAAGAGCTAATGCCAGACGCCTCAAGGGGCTGAATTCAAGAGAGCTCTGTTGTCTAGTCTGGGACTCAGCAGAGGAGGAGTCGGTGAAGGACACTAAGCAGGGGAGGTGACTGCAGCCTCTGAGGCTGATACAGCGGGCAGGGTGGAGTTTAAAGCAAAATAATGCAAAATTACAAGTCAAAAGTATAAAATGAGTATACATTTAGAATGTGGAAAGAGATCGCCTCCAAGTTAAACATTTTAAAAGCTGGCAGATACCATCCATAACGTGGCATTTTAAATTATTTAACTGCTGATGCTCTCGCATGATACACTTGCTGACTCTGAGCCCCTCAAGGGCACCACGCACATGTGTGTGCCTGTGTGCTGAGTCACTGCAGTCATGTCCAGCTGTTTTGTGACCTTGGGGGCTGCAGCCCACCAGGCTCCTCTGTCCACGGCATTCTCCAGGCAAGAGCACTGGAGAGGGTTGCCATATCCTCCTCCAGGGGACCTTCCCAATCCAGGGACGGAACCCGCGTCTCATGTCTCCGGCACCAGGAGGCTGGTCTTCACCCCTGGCACCACCTGGAAAGGTCCTACATCCCTATAACACTTTCTTCCATACATTTTTTGGCTGTGTACTTTTTGATCAACTTTTCATATTACAATTATCTTCTGTTATTATTTTCTAGAGAGAAAATGGAAAAGTAAACAGTCTTCTTTCTAGCATGACTGATCAGTTTTTTAATTATTTTTCATTTCTATGCATAAAATGCATAAAATTGGTATCTTTACACGCAGACTACCATGCTGTTTACCGTCCTGGTAGAAATTTGAGTTCCACAAACACAATCTAATCTGTTAAATTTGATTTCAAACAATTCTTTTTTTTTTTAATTTAAAATATACAGCACATGTTATTATTGCATTCTTCTATATTCCTGATGAGAGAACTGCCATTTTGTTAAGGTATCAAAGAATTGAATTTCACAGAAAGAGCATATTGTTTTATACATTTGATGATAAGAATTTTCCACAGACTGCTTTTGAAGCTTTGTTTCTCTTTCACTCCCACGAACTTCTGGTGCTATATACCAGAGCAAAGGCTCACCGGGACTGTGACTCAGTTTCTAAGCAGAACCTTTTGTCTTGATGCCAGTTACCTCAGCACACCAGGCATTAGAAGTATTTCTCAAAGCCATTCCTACTCCAGAGGAATAGAAATAACTCAACTGTACACACAATAAACTACAACAAAAACACATAAATATATCCCCCAAAACCCGAACTAACGGTATCTCCAGCTCAACCTGATCTTAGCTCTGTCTCTAAAATGTTTATCATAGGAATGCCTATAGCCATTCCAACATCATCTGACAAAAGGGGAAATTTTAGACTTCGTAACACAGAAACATTCAAACATACAAAAGTAGACCAATTAGTATAGTAAATAAATTCAATAGTTACTGACTCATGGTTGATTTTGTTTCAGCAATTTTTACCTGCTTTCCTTCTTGAAGAATTCACAACATTTCATCTACAAAAGTTTCAAAATGTACTTCTAAAACATAAGGATTCTTTAAAAATGACTACAAAATTAATAATATATTTTTATTAATAAAATAAAAATAAAATTAATAATAAATTAATCATTAACATTAATAATAAATTTTAAAATCCTACTACAAAAAGTCCTATTTTATCCTACTACAAAAAATTAATAATTACTCCCTTGTATCATATATTGGGCTCAAATTTCTATCTCATGAGATGCTGTATATTTATTTTTTCTTGTTATTTATTTAGGGCATGAGATTATTTGTCCTGCAGCGTCTGCCTCAGTCTGTATTTTTCCAACCACATCCCTATGGTATCATGTGTTTATCGTGTCTTCCTGTCTTCTGTCCTCTTCATTGAGAGTTGGATCTAGAAGCTGCATGAGATTCTGGTTTGACATTTTCTGGCAAGAATACGTCAAATGGTGGTGTTAGAGGCACTTAACCATCTGGTTGTCCCTTGCTTCTGGAGGCTCCCGCTGCGGATGATCACTGCCGCCTCAGGACGGAGTTCCCCAAACAGGCCCGAGGAGAGCGATTCTGTGAAGGCGCCTCGGGAGACCAGCATGGCGCCTTGTGGGAGACGGTGAGCCGTGCGGGAAGCAGGACCAGGAGCGAAAACCAACACCAGTGTGGTCTCGAGCGCAGTCCCGCGGAGGGCAGCTTCTGAGCAGCGCAGGCAGCACCCGCACCGCGCCGACTCGGGGCTGCGTCCCCACACCCGCGCCTGCCAGCGACGGGTCAGGACGCGCGTGACCCCGAGGGGCTGCGTCCCCACACCCGCGCCTTCCAGTGACGGGTCAGGACGCGCGTGACCACGAGGGGCTGCGTCCCCACACCCGCGCCTTCCAGCGACGGGTCAGGACGCGCGTGACCACGAGGGGGTGGCGGGGGAGCCCCAGAGAAGAGCGGAGGCCGGAAGGCTGCCCATGGATTGAGGGACCGTCTCTACGGCTCCTACAGTCCTGTCTTCACCGCCCTGTGGCCTGCGCCTGAGGAAGGTCAGTCCTGTGGTAGGCTTCTCCTCCCACCCGCGACCACAAGGGCCGTTGTTTCTAAGCAGACCTTCCAGGCCGTCCTGTGGACAAGCTCCGTCCATCAGCGGAAACAGCACACTGTGGCCGAGCACTGAGCTCCAGCAGCATCAACACCTCTTCTTCACACTGCCCACTTCAGAAATGAACGCCCGACTCTGGAAAGCAGGGAACACACCCCGCTTCAAATCTAGCCTCATAAATATTAGTGCTGTCGTTCATTCCCTAAAATATCGCCGTCCGTAAAACTGAGGTGTTTCACTTTGTGTGTGCGTGTGTAAGAAATTCATCCATCTGTACGAAAAGTTCCGTGGGGAAGTTTTCTCTTGGGAAGGCCAACCCCCCGTCATCTCCCAGCATTTGTGCGCATGGACCATACCTCAGGGACTCCATGTACCTATGAATGAACACTGCGTGCTCCTAACCAAGGTCGAAACCCAGTAAGAAGCAAAACCGTGGGTGACGACATGGAGTTACCCAGGGCCCAGGCTGCTCATCGTCTAACCAGAAAACCTCCAGCTCATTTAACTCACCTGTCTCTTGCCAAGTTCTGGCTTTTGCCAAATTCTGACAGTTTTCCCGTCACCGTTTCTCAACTCTGTCCCATCCCTTTCACTATCTTTTTTCAAAGTCAGAGTTGTTCCAAGGAAACGCAAAACTTGGTTAAAACTAATAGCCAGACAGACTTGGAGAAGAATAAGCAAGGTCTCAGAACAACAGAACCTGGAGAGGGAGGAGGGGGAGGAAGGGAAGCCAGGGCAAGTCTTGCCTTGGACTGGGGGGCAGCAGGAGCTGAGGGTGGGAGAACTGAGCTTGTGGATGAATGGATGTGTTAACAGTAACCTTAGCTCCTTTGTTTGACCAGGATCATCTCATTGCCGGCATTTGCCAGCATCACACTGGCAGGGGAAGGGAACGTCTCAAGCACCTCAGATCCCCTGTTCGATGGAAACCGCAGTTCACATCACAACCCCCTGCAGCCTTCTTCCTTCTTGCAGCCTCGACTCCAAACCAGTTGCAACTGAGTCCATTCAAAATGCTGCAGCCAAGAGTCTCTTTACTGCCTCCCTGCTGGACTAAGCTGCAGCGGGTGCTTCTCTGGTACAGCGCTGGGGGCGTTACCACCTCCAGGTCCTTGAAGGGGCACGCTGGACGACCTTGCTGCCCTTGCATCCATCCAGACCCCCCCACTTCCCTCAGAAACCGTTTGCCCTAGCACCGCCCCGTGACCTTGGGACATTTCTCAGAGCCTACCTTCTTGACGAGAACCGAGTCCCAATGCCACCCCACCTCCCCGTGTTTCCCATCATCAGCCACTCACCCCAGATCCATGCCGGCAGTCTTCGCTCATCAACTGAACAATGTGCGACTCTGAGTTCCTAGTGCCTGTCTCCCTGTCATTCCCACGTGCTGCCAAGGAGAGTGCTTTCAGCCATCCTTGTGTGACCTGCCTCCAGTTGGCCTTTGGTGCCCCCACAGGGCAACAGGGAGAAGCAGTTTTGTTATTTCACACCCCAAAAGATGAAGGATCACATCTCTCGTCTTTCCCCAGTAGGTTAAATGTGGAGATGACCCTGACATCCAGAAACAGAATTTTTACCCCCAAATTTGGCTTTGCAGGACAGCTGAGATGCTGAATGGTTCACAAAAACGCAGCAGAACCTAAGACAGCTGGCATCTGCACGGTTTCCAATCGGCATGTGGAAACTGTGGCAGTATAAAATTGTTCTCTGGGCTTCCCAGGCGGCACTGGTGGTAAAGAACCCACCTACCAATGCAGGAGACATAAGAGACCCAGGTTCAATCCCTGGATCAGAAGGATCCCCTGGAGGAGGACATGGCAACCCACTCCAGTATCTTGCCTGGAGAATCCCATGGACACAGGAGCCTGGAGGGCTGTGATCCATGCGGTTGCAAACAGTCAGACAGGACAAGCGACTTAGCATGCACGATTGTTCTCTAATTGTTTTTCTTTTAACAGAAACAATAAATAATTATGGAAAAATTGAAAACATGAAAATGTTATAAAAGAAAATCGAACCATCTCTAATCCCACTGAATGGAAATGATGCTATTATTTTTTAGGGTATTCCGTGCCTGTATTTTTCTACTCAGGCAATACATTATTGTATCTAATTTATATACTATAGTATGGATTGCTTATTAATATAAACAACTTCAGTTATTTTTTGTGAATATCCTCTGCCTCCTTGAGAATCCTAAAGAATTACCTTTCACCATGTAAATTCTTAATACTTGGTGAGTTCATGTGATTTTTTGTGAGTTCATGTGATTAATTGGACTACTCCCATAGAAAGCTTA